>NC_091471.1:203476716-203800466 GCF_036971445.1 Narcine bancroftii | reverse complement strand
TCAACCCAAAAAAAGGATCCTAGCTTTTACCACATTGATAGCCAAATGAGCAATTCTGATTAAATGGAAAGATAATTCTTCATCTACTCATATGCAATGGTTGCATGATATTACGCCTTGGAGAAAATTAGACATAGCACTAAAGATGGTCACGGTTGAATTTATCAAGAAGTGGGCCCCATTCGTGGATTATTATCACAACTTGAAGATTTAGTTGAGTGAATGCTCTGAGGACTCTGTCTGATGTCCAAGAGTCACGAATAGATTCATAACTACTTACTATAAGTAGGTTAACATTATTTAGTGGGAGGGTTAGGATTAATAATGGGGGGGGGGGGGTTTTCTTTTTTTGTTCTAGTGAAAACCAGGGTGGAGTAGACAATTAATTGTGATCACATTATGGAATAGGGTGAAGGTTTATAGTCCCTATATGGGATTCTTAATTCTATCTTATTATTTTCTGTTTAACATCAAAACCTGAGGTTTTGAGCAAGATTTTCTTGATAATTAGGGTTATATTCTGTATTACAATTTATATATGCTATGTATATTACTATGAATTGAATTGAATTATGTAAAACACAGAATTTTGTGGACAGCGTGGTTGAAGTAAAAACACACAACGATGGAGAGACTCAGCCAGTCAAACAATGTCCTTTATGTAATAAAGGCAGAGATAGATAACTGACGTTTCAGGCTTGAGCCCTTCATCAAAGTATGAGAAAATGCTGGTGAGTGTCAGAAAAAAAGAATGGGGGGAAGAGTGGCAGGGCAGGAGATGATAGGTGAAGAAGGGAGGGAGGGGACAGTAGCACTGAGGGGTCTGGAAAGGCAGGGCTGTGAAAGAACTGGAGGGGGAAGAAAAACTAAGCATATTTAATGGAAAGCAGTGAAGTCAATGTTCATGACATCTGGCTGGAGGGTGCCCAGAAGGAAAATAAGATGTTGTTCCTCCAATCTGTGGGCAGTCAGAGTGGGACAGTACATAAGGCTGTAGACAGACATGTGAGCATGGGAGTGTGATCTAGAATTGAAATGGTTGGCCACTGGGAGGTCGCTGTGGTTGCAAACAGAGAGGAAGTTGAGCAAAGCAATCTCCCAGTTTGCGACTGGTCTCTCCTATGTAGAGAATGGCACAAAAGGTGCACTGGAAGGTACTAAGTAAGGTGAAGTGTTGCTTAACATGGAAGGCCTATTTTGGGGCCCTGGACCATGGTGAGGGAGGAGGTGTGGGTATAAGTGTTGCACCTCCTGCGAGCACAGCGAAAGGTGCCAGAGATGCGATGGATGGGGATGGATGAGTACACGAGGGTATTGTGGAGGGAGTGGTCCCTGCGGGAGGCCGAGAGAGGAGGAGCGGGAAAGATACATCTAGTGGTGGGATCCTATAGTAAGTGCTGGAAATTCTGGTGGATGAGGAAGCCGGTAGTGTGGTAGTTGAGGATGAGGGGGATTCTATATTGGTTGCATCTAGGGTTAGAGGGGGCCAAGGCAGAGGAGCAGCAAATGGAGGAGAATGCAGATGAGGGCTGAGTAAATAGTGGTGGAGGGGAAGCCAGACATTTCAGAAGCTCTGGACTGGAAGACCTCATCTTGGGAACAGATGCGGCGGAGATGGAGAAATTGAGAGAAGGGGATGGAATCCTTGCAGGGGACAGGGTGTGAGAAAGTGAAGTCCAGGTAGTTGTGGGAGTTGGAGGGTTTACAGTATATGTTGGTGGAAAAATGGTCTCCTGAGATGGAAACAGAGATCCAGGAATGGGAGAGTGTTATTGGAGATGGACCAAATGAGTTTGAGGTTGGATGTGAAAGGATGAAGTTGACAAGCTCATCGTGGATGCATGAGGCAGCCCTGATATAGTCATCTTTATACCAGAGGAAGAGCTGGGGGGTCTTGCCAGGCTTGCAGCTTGGATTTCTCAATCAATTAGAAATCATGTATATAGGTGCTTTCTATTAAAATCAATAAAAATATTTTAAGTAGAAAATATTGTTCAGTATCTATTCTCTTTTCTCTTGACGGTTTTTGGTATTTTATAAAGAGGTATCAAAATAACAAAATATGACGTAAGTGAAGTGTTCCATCATTTGCTGATGCAGATCATCCTGAATGTTGGAGGGAGTGTCACTATTTTTGAAATTGTCTTCTTGAATGAAAATTTACTTGCTAGAGATTGTCCTACATTTCCTGACTTTGGGACAACTGTCACTATCTGAATTGAGGTAATAGACGTAGAAAATTAGTTATAAATGTAATTTCCAATGTGCTGCAGAATCTCAAACATGCTGCTAAGTATGGTGGCTCTGGAGAAATTATCTGGTGACCTTACATTTCCCTAATGTGCAGTGACTTTTTGCTGGTTAGCTTGTGGTAGGAAGCAGAACACATTTGCAAAACAATAGGTTCAAGTTGATTTTTATTGCCATGGATAGATAATTGAATGTGAAGTTTGAATTAGAAAGTGAAAACCTGCTTTGTTCAGAATTATAAATTACCTGCAGTGGGAAATATCACATTTTTTTCAGAAATAAATCATGTTCCCTTGTTGATTGATATCATAGGGAAAAGTAATTTAGTCTAGAGTTTTCAGTAGTAGAATGGGAATACTAAACATTTTGGGGTATAACACGAGGGTACTGTGAAATGGATTTGCTTTGCCCTTGCTATTAAGTTTTAATGAAATCGGAGCCCATCTTGACACTGTAATGGTTTGTATCGTCCAAAAGAATAAAAGGACTCAAATTATATTGATGAAATAATAATTTTACATGAAATCATCAGATTAGATGTCCCTGCTCTGGAAACAGGAAGATGCAATATTGTTCATTCAACATTGCAATGAATTTTTGTTTTTACCCAGATGACCGCTTGAACAGATTAATGATATCACAGGAAAAACATTCCTCCCCTACACCTCAGCTGGTGATTATATTATTTCCAACTATAATAGTCATTCTGTTTTCATTTTTTTTGCAAAATTACCTCAACAGAAGCAAAATATTAAGGCAATTGCCCACATGTGTGTTTTTTCTCTCTCAAGGTAAATAATTTAATGCAATGCATGTGCACGCGCGCACACACGCACACACGCACACACACACACACACGCACACACACACAGAGAGAAGAAAGAACTATTAATGCTGTCAAGGAAAAACTCAAGTATTGAACTGGAGAGGAAAGATAGGAGATTCACCGGGATGCTGTACACACACATACACACACTGGGGATGCTGCTGGGGATGGTGCACCTCAGTAATCAGACAGTGAATAGGCTAAGTTTTCTTCTCTTGGAGTGGAGGAGGTTTTGGGGAAGCTGACAAAGGTGTACAAAATTATGAGTAGCAGAGAAAGGTTAGACTGTAGAAAATGTTTCTCTTGAACAGAGGCTTCTAAGCCAGGCCAAGGGCTGGAAGTTGAGGAAGATTTTTATTTTATTCAGAATTAGGAATGCACAGTCTGAGGGAGTGGTGGAGTTGGGTTGTGTAACAAAACTAAGAACTATCTAGACAAATACTTGAATTGGCAAGGCTTTGAAATCTGTGGATTAAGTGCTGGTAAATGAGATTGGTATAAATGTGAACTTGTGACATGAACATCATAGGCTAAATGGTCTGATTTTGTGTTGTGTGTGACTCTGATTTTATTTAATCTTCAGATGGTGTGAGAAAAAGTGACATTGATTTGGAAATTTTAAAAGTTTTAATTCTATTCTTAAAAGTGTAAACACGGTCATAAAACTTACAGGGAGGGTATTTGTCATACTGATACTAATTATGCAATTTGTACTGAATTTATGTATGTAACATTTAATTAGAAAAGCCTTTTATGATCAAAATTTGAAGGTAACAATTTAATTAGAGACAATTATGCTAATTGGACATAATTACATGTACAAATTAGGTTGATTGCAGAAGTGGGTTTCTCCTATAATACAAAATTGATATCTGTATCTGTACAGTATTTCTTTAAATTACATGGAACATTTTTTATTTGAAGTCTATAAATATTTGGCACCTCAATTAATATGCTTGTTTTAATTTTTAAAGAAAGAAGATTTTTTCAGAAAAATGTGATTATTTTTCTGCTCAAGATGGGGAATTAAAATATTATGCCTTTGCCTGTACCAGAATAAAGCCATGTACTGAATCAATAGAAACTTGTATATGTTTCTCTGAAGATGATGTGAAGTGTAATCTTTTTTGAAAGGGTGTATGGCCAATAATTTTGATGAAACATTAATGTGACATTAAAAGGCAAAATCAAATACTCTTTGTCAGTTTTCAAATCCCAACATGAATGTTTATAGTGAGCAAATACTAGAATTAAATCATTACTTTAGAACAGTGGATCCCAACCTTTTACTTTCCACTCACATACCACTTTAAGTATTCCCAATGCCATAAGTGTTCTGTGATTATTAAGTGATTGCTTAAGGTGGTATGTGAGTAGGAAGGGAAGGTTGAGAATCACTGCTCTAGACCCAATTATTACTGAAATATTTTGCTTGAGAAAAATTGTCATTGGCCCATTTCCTTTGGAGCTATGAAACTGTGCACATAACGAACCAATTTGGAATGTTTAAAACAGTGGTTTTCAAACTTTTTCTTTCTACCCACATACCACCTTAAGCAATCCCTTATTAATCACAGAACACTTATGGCATAGGGAATACTTAAGGTGGTATGTGAGTGGAAAGTAAAAAGTTTGGAACCACTGCTTTAGAAGAAGCATAAAGTCATTTAATTCCATACTCAAACACCTGTATTAGATAATTGTAGTTGGACATGTGACAGAGTATATAGATATGTTTTTGGGAGATAAATTGGGAAAGGATTGTTAGAGTAGGTTACATACAAACACTTTAAAACCGATCTTATTTGAAATACTGGAGCTCTGCTAATGCCTTTGCAAGAGCTTTGGAGAGTCCTCAAGAGACGTCACTAATGGATTGTTGTTTACAAAAGGCAACAGATGAAATATCTGTTGGAGTCGCAGATTGTCTGGAAGAGAACTTGCTGTTCTAAGAGGGTCATGTGGTTTTGAAAGCAGAGAGAGTCAAACAGGCTTTTCTCTCTAAAAGAGAGGGAGAGCGAGAAACTTCTTCTACAATGTTATAGCCAGAAAAAGCAGCTAGGACTGGAACAGGACAAACTGTCAAGCTTGTGGAAAGCCCCATTTGGAAGACAGCCTGGTCAAAGCCCTTGTGGTTCATGCGAGAGGAGAGGACAGGCTGTCTAATGTTTCACTTGGAATAAGAGAAATAAGAAGGAACTCTGGGATGACCTGAAAGAAAGAGGTTATCATCTGGAGAATCCTGAAGGGGCAAATTTCGTCAGCAAGACACTGAAGTGACTGATGGAAGTACATCAGTTGTGAATGTCCTGGAACAACAAATCTCTCTCTGAAAACTGACAAGAACCTTCCTGACCAGTAACCATTTACTTTCAAGCACCAAAGCCTGGTTAACTTTACAAATGTTAAGTTTTGTGCACAGTATAAGAATTGCCTGCAACCAGAGAACTTGGAAGAATGAGAAGTGAGATTGGCCTGTGAACCAAGGAACTGTTCTGAACTTATACACACATTACATAAACGGGCACTTAGAATTAGAAGGGGATTAAGTTAAGTTAGTTAAGTTTAAGTGTGATTCCGTTTTCATGTTTAAATATAATTAAAAGCAAATTTTATTTACGTAACCATTTGTCTTGGTGAATATCTATTGCTGCTGGGTTTATGGGTCCTCTGGGCTCATAACAGACATCATATTTGACATTGATTTTCTTCAACAATATACAGAGAAAGTCCTATTAGGTTATGAACAGGGCAAGATAATGACCATTTTTTTAAAAATTGAACTCAAGACACCTGGAAAGAGCTATTAAAATTATTATGCATTGGTTTGATGTGTGGAGATTCAATAAATGTTTTGTGTGTTAACTACCTACTGCGCTATCTTATTTTGCACTGGTCAAAGTCCATCACGTGCAGGTGTATCCATTTGTTAATATGGAGGAATAAGAAATAATTTATCATCCTTTGCTATCCATGCTGTAAACATGTTTCATTGTGACAATCTGTGTGATAATGAAATTCCTAGCCAATGGAATTTATTTAATATAAGCTTGAAGATTACTTCAAAGATAATAACTTAGATAGTTGTTGCTACCGGTGATTTGGATAAGGAAGCTGTTTCTTAACCCAAATTCTTAAATGCAACATCTTAACTCTTATCTTGGAAACACTGCTAAATGTAAGGAACACCAAAACATGTACATCTACCAAGCTAGAGGACCAAATCGTGAAGGTACTGTGTGAATATGACTTAATGAAGACAGAGAGCCTTAATACCAAGCTGAAACCTACTACTGAAACTTGGGGAAGAGGTCATTGGAAATGGAGTGCAACTCGAGGTAGAGGCCATTGTACACATTGTATAAAGAAAGCAGAAAAGCACTAAGCCTACCGGCAATCGTGAAAGACTCAAAGTGAATCTTTCAGCACTCTCGACGATTTTACTTGCAAATGTACGTGATCTGCAAAATAAACTGAATTACGTGCAGCTGCATTTGAACCAGAGGGAAATAGGGGACTGTGGCATTCTGGTAGTTACAGAAGCGTGGACTCAGGACTCCACTCTGCAATAAGCCATCTAGTATCAATATGTTTGTTTCAACACCCCTCCCTGAAACTGGATTCTGGACTTCCTAATGGAAAGATCAGTCTTTGGGGCTCGATAGCAGAATGTCGAGCACCATAACACTTGAGCACTGGAGGCTGTGTTCCTGTTCATTCTACTAACACATGACCGGTTCGCCAGATCCAGCTCTAACAGTGACATCAAGTTTGCAGATGACACAACAGTAGTTGGCCTCATCAGCAACAATGATGAGTTGCACCCCAGAGAAGAGGAGGAAAAATCTCATGATATGGTGCAAGAGTAACACCCTGAGTCTCCACATAGACAAGATGAAGGAGATGGTCGTAGACTTCAGAAGGACCAGAATCGACCACACTCCACTACACATAACAACTTTGTAGTGGAGAATATCAAGTTCCATGGAGTTCACTTAATTAGTGACCTATCGTGGACTCTCAACAGCAAGTGCACTTCCTGAGAAGAATGAAGCAGGCAAGGCTACCAGCCACCATTATGTCAAATCTTCTGTAGGAGCAACCTGGCTGACTGCATCAAAGTATGGTTCAGTCATGTCAGAGAAATGGATTGGAGGTCAATGCACAGGACCATAAGAGTGCCAGCGAGAACAAATTGAGTCTCCCTCCCCCTGCCTCTTCCGCCACCCCCATTGTCGATATGATCTACCAGGATCGTTGTCTGAAGCGACTGCACAAAATCATTGCCCCTTCCACCCTGCACATATCATCTTTCAGCTGCTCCCATCGGGGAAGAGATACAGAAGTATCAGAGCCAGCACCACCAGGTTGAGGAACAGATTCTTCCCACAGGCAGTGAGAAGGCTGAACAACCAAAGGAACTGCTAACTCTAACCATCCGAGACTCTCATATTCATGAAACATTATTTATTTATTTGTATAGATGAATACTTGTTTGTTTGCAAGTGTGTTATGTCTGGATGTGTGTCTGTGTATTTTGCACCGAGGACTGGAGAACAATGTTTCATCGAGTTGTACTTGTACAATCAGATGACAATAAACTTGACTTGACTTGATTATTTAAGTAATTTTATGAACTGGATATTGTGTATTTTTGTGTGTTCACATGGTCTAGAGAGATGCTGGTTTGTCAGGTTGTAAATGTACAATCAGATGATAAAAAAATTTGAACTTAATTGTAACTAGATTTCTAGTAGTCTTCAGAATTTTACATGAGAAAGACTTTTGGTCAGCCTCAGATCTAGTAGACCTGGATATGGATTAAAAAATAGCTTAGAACTATAGAACATTACAACACAGAAAACAGGCCCTTTGGCCCTTCTAGTCTATGCCAAACTATTATTCTGCTTAGTCCCACTGATCTGAACCCAGTCCAGTCCATAGCCCTCCGTACCTCTTCCATCCATGTACCTGTCCATATTTTTCTTGAATGTGAAAATTGAGCACAAAATTATACTTGAGCTGGCAGCTCATTCCAAATTCCCACCACTCTCTGTGTGAAGAAATTCCCCCTCATGTTTCTCCCTAAACTTTTCCCTTTTCGCTGTTAACCCATGTCCTCTGGTTTGTATCGTAACTAACCTCAGTTGAAAAAGCTAACTTGTATTTGCTCTGTGTATACCTCTCATAATTTGTATACCTCTATCAAATCTCCCCTCATTCTTCTACGCTCTAGGGAATAAAATCCTCATGTGTTTAACCTTTCCCTGTAACACATTTTCTGAAGTCCTGGCAACATCTTCTCTGCACTCTTTCAATCTTTTTTTGAATATTTTATTTCTATTTTCATACAAGCTTGTACAGTAATATATAGTGTCATGCCAACAATGGCATTTCACATTCATTCTCTTTATGACTACATATAAAAGCCCGTGTCTCTATCAGCTCCCTTTCCCTCACATATAAAATAAGATGATTCACCTATACTTCGAACAACAACATCAAAACTTTAACACCAGGAAAATAAATAATAAATAAGGGATAGGGATTGTCTCAGCTCAATGGGCAGCCTCTGGGCCAATATTCATTCCTGACTTTCCTTGATCGGGATCAATGCGAAGGAGAGGAAGCCGCAGCAAGTAACAGGAAACCAATCACCACCATGGCCTTATGTAGTGCATGTATGACTGCCAGATCTTATGAAAGGTACTGTATTTGTTTCTCAGAGGAACGCAGCTCTGCATTTCCCTGTTCCATCATTTGATACTGAGACTAGAGTCGAACTTCTAGGTAGCTGCAGTGCACTTCCTGGCCACTGCCAATGCGATTAACACAAATTGGATTTAAAATTTGGACAGCTTCATTGTAAGCCTTATGTCCATTATATTTCCCAACAGGAACAACTCTGGGGCCTGCAGGAATTGTTTACCTATGATTTTCTCTAGGACTTGGCCTCGTTCTTCCCAAAAGGGCCTCACCTTGATGCATGACCAGGTTGTGTGCACTAACGTCCCAGTCGCCATGCCACATCTGAAGCATTGGTCCGAGGGTTCTGATTTTGACCTGTTTATTTTTTGTGGCGTTAGATACAGCTAGTGCAAAAACTATATTGCACCAACCTGTACCTTGCATTGGTGACCGTGGTCATGCTGTCTCGGCATAAGTCGGATCAGCATCTCTCATCAATTACAATACCCAAGTCTGACTCCCATCTTTCTCTCGATCTATGGAGGCTTGGTTTGGGTCCATCCGACTGGGGCAGGAAATACATTGCAGAAATGAATTTCTTTCCACTTCCCCTTCGAATCCTGGTCTCTATGATACTGCACCGAGGTAGGGCCATATTTGGACCCAATACATCCCATAAAAAATATCTTATTTGAAGATAGCATTGGAATGTCTGATTTGGAAAATTATATTTATTTTTGAGTTGCTCAAACAATATTAATTGCCCCTGCTCGTAACAGTCCTCTATGCACCTGATGCCATTACGGCACCAGGTGTCCAGGATCTTGTTACCTACCGTTAATGGTATTTATTAGGAGTCAGGGGCATTTTTTGGGACAGCCCCATTTTGATGTTCAAATATTAGTTAATTTTGTTCCAGATATTAACCACTTGTTTTAATGTTGGGCTGCCCTTCTTTCCTGACAGCAATTTAGTGTCTCATTTATAAATAAAGTCCTCTGCCATCCTCTCACCCACCAGGTGCAGATCAATTTGTGCCCAGGATGGTACACCTCCTCCCTGAAAGAGAGAGGCGATATATCTCGACTGGGCTGCCTAGTCATATTTTTTAAAGGCTGGCATCCTCAATCCACCTAGACTGTAGTCCCATGTTAATTTTTCCATAGAGACCCTTGCACAGGCAATGTCTGGAAAAGATAGTAGAGTCTTGGAATCACTTTCATTTTAATGCAGTTAACCCTGCCTACTAATATTATGAGCAGGAACATCCATCTATTTAAATCCTCCTCAACTCTCTCCAGGAAGGGGGCGTAATTTAACTTGTATAAATTATTCAAGTTGCCATCAATATTAACTCTTAGATATTTGATCCCCTCCTGCGGCCACTTTAAATTACTATTTTCTTTAAGATGGTCATAATTCCCCTCAGTGAGTGGCATCACCTCACTTTTTTCTCCAATTGTTCTTTTCCCGGAGAGTTTCCCAGAGTCCTCCATTGCCATGTGCAGTCAAGGCAAAGAAGTCACAGGATTTGTCAGATACACCAGCAAATGAGTTAATTTTGTGCTCCTCCTGGCCAATTTGTCCATTGGTCATAACCTTAGCCTTGGGCGCATAGTCCTAATCCAATTTCAAAAAATTAGCCCTAACCCCACCTTCTTCAACACTTTAAATAAAAATTCCCAATCCAGTCTATCAAAAGCCTTCTCTGCATCCAAGGAAACAGTCAATCCCTTCTCATTTCTGATTTATGCCAGATGCTTTACACTCAAGTCTGCCAATGTTATCTGCTGCTTGTCTTTCCTGCACAAAGCCTGCCTGGTCTTTGTTTATCAATTTTGGTAAATGCAATGCCAATTTGTGTGCCAGGGCCTTGGCAAGAATCTTATAATCGGTATTCAGCAGGGAAATTGGTCTAAAAGAAAGCGGCAAAAGTGGATTTTTACCCTTTTTTTTTGGAAGGTTAATTTTTTTTATTTTTCATACTATGAACCATATTGACCAAGATACACACATAAACATTTCCCTCTTGAATATGCACAGTGTCATTTTCTCCCCTTCCTCCCCCTTCCCACCCCTCTCCCCACCCACTAAACATTCAACATATACAATACATTAAACCCATTAAACAATGTCATCACACAATGAAAATAAACAAGAAAATTGTGTCTTCTACTTTTACACACTGGGTCAGTTCATTTCTTCTTCTTCTCATTCTGTCATTTTAGGTGGTGGAGGTCCAAGGTAGGACCTCTCTGTTGTGTTCCATGTACGTTCCCAAATTTGTTTGAATACTGTGACGTTATTTCTTAAATTATATGTTACTTTTTCCAATGGAATACATTTATTCATTTCTATGTACCATTGCTGTACTCTCAGGCTCTCTTCTGATTTCCAGGTTGACATTATACATTTTTTTGCTACAGCTAAGGCTATCATAATAAATCTTTTTTGTGCTTCATCCAAATCAAGGCCAAGTTTTTTACTTCGTATATTACTTAGAAGAAAGATCTCTAGATTTTTGGGGTTTTTTTTGTGATTTTATTTAATACCTGATTTAGATCTTCCCAAAACTTTTCCACTTTCTCACATGCCCAAATTGCACGTACTGTTGTTCCCGTTTCCTTTTTACAGTGAAAACATCTATCTGATACTGTTGGGTTCCATTTATTTAACTTTTGGGGCTTGGTGTATAGCCTGTGTGACCAATTATATTGTATCATGCGTAACCTCGTGTTTATTGTATTTCTCATAGTTCCGGAGCATAGCTTTTCCCATGTTTCATTTTTTATCTTTTATGTTTAGATCTTGTTCCCACTTTTGTTTGGGTTTCCAGCTTATTTCATCATTCTCTTTCTCTTGCAGTTTGATGTACATGTTTGTTATAAATCTTTTAATTATCATTGTGTCTGTAATCACATATTCAAAACTGCTTCCATCTGGTAACCTCAGCCTGCTTCCCAATTTGTCCTTCAAATAGGTTTTCAGTTGGTGGTATGCAAACATTGTACCGTGAGTTATACCATGTTTGTACTTCATTTGTTCAAAAGAAAATAATTTATTTCCCAAAAAACTATTTTCTACTCTTTTGATCCCTTTTCTCTCCCATTCTCTAAAGGAAAGGTTAACTGTTGTGAAAGGTATTAGTTGATTTTGCGTCAATATTAATTTTGGTAGTTGGTAATTTGTTTTTTTCCTTTCTACGTTAATCTTCTTCCAAATGTTGAGCAGATGGTACAGTACTGGTGAATTCCTATGGTGCACCAGCTTTTCATCCCACTTGTATAGTATATGTTCAGGTACCTTCTCCCCTATTTTATCTAACTCTAATCTGGTCCAATCTGTTTTTCTACCTTCTTTAAGATTGTCGTAACGATCGCTGTTGTAAAAGATTCTGGGAGGGTCCGTATTTGCCTAGCCTCCATCACCTCCATAGAGAGGCATTAGTGAATCCTTAAATTTTCGATAGAACTCAGGTGGGAATCCGTCCTCCCCCAGAGATGCCAGCTTGTAGCGCACTCAATGCTTTCTCAACTCTTCCTCTGTAAGAGGAAGGTCTAGTCCCTCCTGCTCCTCCGAGTTTAAGCTTGAGAGATCTAATCTGGCCAGAAACTCATCCATTTGATTAGAATACCCAGTCAATTCAGATTTATACAGTCCTTCATAAAATTCTTTGACTGTGTCATAAATTTCCTTTGGTTTATGTGAGATCTGGCCATTCCTTGTTTGTATTGTTCTAGAGGCTTGTTCTGCCCTTAACTGCCAGACGAGGACCTTGTGAGCTCTTTCCCTAACTCATAATACTTTTGCCTCGACCCCGTATGGCCCTTCTCCATACTATACATCTGAAGAGCATTGTATTCCAATTCCTTGTTTATAAGAGCTCTGCATTGATCCTCTAAGCCTGATTCCTAAAAATTCTTCTCTAATTGGGTAATGTCCTTTTTTCATTCCTCCATCTCCCTCATATAATTTTTCTTGACCATCTTTGTGTACCCAATTATCTGGCCCCTCAAGTATGTCTTAAGGGTATCCCACAGAAGGAATTTAACTGTAGTAGAGGAGCAGTTTGTCTCACAAAACAGGGCACTTTTGGCTCTTATAAAATTACAAAACTCTGGCTTTTTTAACCACAGGGTGTTAAGACACCACCTGTATGCTGTGTCCTACTTATCTGGCATTTCTATAGTCAAATCCAGGGGGGAATGGTTTGAGAGAACCCTTGCCCCGTACTCGACTTCCATGATCCTACCCTCTATATGGGCTGAAGCCAGGAAAAAAGTCTATTTTGGAGTAGGAATCATGTTGCTTTGAGTAAAACGAGTAATCTCTCTCTTTCTATCACACATCTATCAAATTCAACTCTCTCATGCAGTCAATGGTGGCTTTCGCCGCTCTAGTCCTAGTTATCCATTTTGTGGATTTATCCAGCACAGGATCCAGACATAGATTAAAGTTGCCTCTGCCAATCATAGGAAAATGTCCTGTATAAATTTTTCATCTTCATAATTGGAGGAATAGACATTCACTAGGGTCCATGATTCTGAATATATCTGACAGAGTATCATAACGAATCTTCCTGTTTTGTCTGTAATCACCTTCTGCACCTGCACTGGAATACTCTTCGTCACCAGAACTGCTACCCCCCTTGCCTTTGAGCCAAACGAGGAGGATATGACCTGACCCACCCATCCCCTTTTTAGCTTCTGATGCTTCCGCTCAGATAAATGCATCTCTTGGAGGAAAGCCAGATCTATACCCATCTCTTTAATGTGTATCAAGACCCTTTTTTGTTTCGCCGTCCCGTTTAGGCAGTTAACATTGAAAGTAGCATACTTTACACTTTTAGCCATTACACCAGGGCTCCCTCTCTAAATATTTTCACTCCCTCTCCACCGCCACACCCCCTCAGACCCAATCTCTTACCATCTGCCCGTTGGTCCACTCCATCCAAGCTGCAACAGGCCCGGGGGGGGGGGGGGAAAGGACACCACATACCCATTTGCCCACAACACCACAACATACATACCCACTCACAACCATACCCCTCCAAATAATAAAAGGGAACAGATCTCCCACACACATCATATATGAGTCTCAGCTATCCTCTGCTCACACCTCTGGTGGTCACTCTCCTCCTCTCACTGCCTTTATGTATCTTTACCTTTGCAACATAAAGGCACTGTTTGACCTGCTGAGTTTCTCCAGCATTTGTGTGTTTTTTCACTTAACCACAGTGTCAACAGAATCCTGTGTTTTACCTCACATACAATCCTGCAGGCCAGGCAGAATTTCTATTTATCGGTGGTGCTAAAAACTGTACTCAAGAAAAGATATCATATACAAAAGAAAGAGAAATGTAAATTAAGAAGTAAGTGCAAACAAACTGTGCAATAACTATTCAGTAAATCTCTGATTCAGTGTTGTTTAGGAGACAGATGATGGAGGGGTACCATCCTGGTAGTACACCTTTGGCACCTGTACTTCTTGATGAGAGTAGCAAGAACAGAATGTGTCATAGGTGGTATGAATCCTTGATGATTGCTGCTGCTTTCCTGTGCAGGGCTCCACCTTGATTTTCTCGATGGTGAGGAGAGTTTTGCATTTGATATACTGGACTGTGTCTACTCCCTTTTATAAGATTTTCCTCTCAGAGCTATTTGTACCTCCATCTGTCCATTATCCCTTGCTTAGCTGGCTCCATTTATCATTTTCCTTACTTATCAGATTCCAGAATCTGCAGCATCTTGTTTCCACTTACCACCTTCCAATCTCTGTCTCTATCTTCATACTTTCCCATCGCGTGATTAATTTGCCCCCTTTTTCCCGCCTTTTCCTTGTCTGTCTCTACCAGCCACTGTCCCCTAATTCCACTCCTCCCCCATTCCATCCACACCAAGCTACATCAGCTTTTGCCTCACCTCATTGAACCTTTCACATGGTAGCAAAAGTCTCATTCCTCGCTCTCTCCTCTTTCTATTGGCTATATTCACTATATGCTCTAAGCCCTGCTGCAGAATCTTGACTATCCCTTTGCTTCCATGGATGCAGCTGGATGCTGAATTCCTCAAACAGTTTTTATTTTTGCTTATAATACTTCTTTCTCTGTCTCTGGCATGACATCAGGAAACAAAAGTTGCTGGCAAGAAATTACCATAGTAGTTAGCGCAATGCTGTTAAAATGCTAGTGATCTAGGTTTGAATCTGTCACTGTCTGTAAGGAGTTTGTATGTTCCCCCTGTCTCTGTGTGGGTTTCCTTCCAGTGTTCTAGTTTCCTCCCACCTTTCAAAACATGCAAGGGTTGTAGGTTAATTGGATTTAATTGGCCAGCAGGGGCTCAAGGACCAGAAGGGCCTGTAACCATGCTGTATGTATGTCTAGAATTTTAATCTCATTCCTGTGTGTCATAGACTTCATTGCTTATGAAGTAATTTTAATTTAATAGTGTTATCTTAATGTAAATAACCTGAAGTTAGATCTAAGTTAAATAATTAAAGATCCTGCAACATAGCTCATAAAATATGCATCATTTTATAAGCAACTTAAGCAACATTTCATTGATTTACAGATTTCAAAGCAAGTTTGTTTCTAGGACTTTATAAGGAGCAAAATAAAATATCTTCCATTTTAATGAATTATAAGACCAGGTTTTTACATGAAATGAAGCAGTGGATTTGTGAATTACATATTGTACAAATCATGCATTTCAATATTATGGAGAATTGAACATTCAATTGCAAACCCTTAATGTTAAAAATACCATACACTTACGTACTTTATTTCTGGTACATCGATTCTATTCCCTGCGATAATATAAAATTTGAAAAGTTCATTGATTTTACTGTCAATTCCCACCCTCACCTCCACTTTAAACGGATCATCCTTTACAATTTCTGCCTGCTTCAACAAAATTTCGTGACTGGACACATATTCTCCTATCACCCCTATCACTCTCAACACTCACACTAGCTATATCAGTTTCCTCGTTCTGCTCTCTCTCCCGCTCCCATCTGACACTCGCTGGGTCATTTCCCTTCCTATTCTCCTCTTCTTGTCCCAGCGCTCTCTCATCTGTTTCTCCCAAGCACCTACTATTTTCCCTTACTGCACATATATCGTTCTGTATTTCATGCACCCATTCCTTTGTTTCCTCCACTCTCTCCTGCGCAACTCTCTTAAGTCTCTCCTTCGCCTCATGTAGTTCTGGACCTGTTAACTCAGTGACATTCACTATTCCCTCACTTATCTGCATCGTTGGCATCTGGGGAATAGGATAAGGTGGTGGCAATGTCTCTGGTAACTTTGGATATAGCGGGGCTGACGGCTTAACCTCCCCCGTTTTCTCCTTTGTGATAGGGGATCCCTTTTTAATATCATGTTGAAGGTTCGCTTCCACACCCATGCAAGCCAATGTCATATTGTGTAAATCTGCCCTTCTCTGTTCCTTCACTTCTTTCTGCTGTTTAAGCCTTCTTCTATTCCATATATATCCTTGTCCCTTTGCCTCATGTTCCCGTACCTCCTTTGCCGCTTCCCTCTCGGCTTCTCCTAAGTACATTACCAGCCGGATTTTTTCAAACCCTCGCGGTACCTTCCCCTGACTCTGCAGCTCTTTCCATATCTGTTTGTACCTCCTCTCCCTTCGGTAATCCTCCCAGCAATTGATTCCTTGTTTTTTCCCACTGTCGGTTTACAGCTGGGGGAACCCATCTGTCTTCCCCGAACTCTTGCCCTACATCCCTAATTACTCCTTCCATCTTATGTTCCGATTTTTAACCCTTTAGACTTCGTACTTCACTGGGTCTCTCCCCGGTAGGATTTTGCCACCCTGCAATCTACTTCGACCCTTCCCACGTTATTATAAACACCAGCGGCACACTGTACACAATCCTTAAACAAATACTTATTATAAACTATTATGATACACTACACGATTCTTAAACAGATACTTATTATACACTATAGAAACAAATAACTATAACACAATACACCTTATACAGATACTTATTATACCCTACTATGGTACACGATCCTTAAACAAATACTTATTGTACACTATTATGATACACTATTCTTAACCAAATACTTATTATACACTATAGAAACAAATAACTATCACACTACACCTTATTCTATTTGGCCAAGTGTCTAAACCTTTATCTCTAACCCCGTTCTACTAGGGGGGACTCTAACCCCCTTTTTCTACAGGGGATTCTAACCCCGTTCTACTAGAGGGACTCTAACCCCCTTTTCTTGCAGGGGACTCTAACCCCCGCTTCTTACAGGGGACTCTAACCCCAGTTCCTTACGGGGGACTCTAACCCCCGTTTCTTGCAGGGGACTCTAACCCCTGAAGCTTTATTCTTTGGCTTTAACTAGGACTTTTGCAGAGTAGTGACAACACACAATTTTATCGTTGCCAATAGCAGAACTTCGTTTAAACAGGCGTCTGCTTACCTCCTTTTGTTGAATGGCCACTTGTTGTTATCACCACACCACAATCGACCGATGTTTCGTATCTTTTTCTTCCGTCACTTCTCCATCTTCATCACGTCGGGGTCACCAAATTGTCGGACTCTGGCTTTACCTTACTCTTAATTTAGTCTATGTGTGGTCTGAGTCCAGCGTGTTCTTTGAATGAAGTGATAGGAGAAGGTATTCGGTTCAACAGTCAATTTATTATACAGCACAAGAATAAAACTTAACAGAGCTCTGGGTCAGTCGTTAGTTCATAGGTCACCTGCACAGTGAGCTATTCCCCAAGACTGACCCCTATTGTCTAGTTGGCTCAGTTTATATAGATCAACCTTATCATACAGAACAAAAGTTGGCTTCCTTTGCTAGATCTTTTTGCATAAGGGTTATCACAGTCATCTCCTGTTTTGCAGATATCTGGGGTGTAGCGCTCCCATCTTAATCCTCCAGGCCAGACTATCCTGTTGTTTTGATCAGAAATTAATTCATCCCCAGATATTTCTAATCACCATTCTGTTCCTGTCTGGCCAATTTCTGCTGTTCTCTTTAACACCTCCTCATGCCTTAATCTTCCTCCTAGACTGGTTTTTCATTCCCTTTGTTTCTTGCAGGCCATTCTTTATTCTGGTCTGGCCTGTGTCTCCTGTGCTACTCACCACCTCCTTCAGTTTGAGCATTCCTCCTAAATCGTTTTATGCATTTCCTCTCCCTGTATTTGGGAGCAGACAATTTTGCTCAGCCAACTTTGCTCCATGCTGTGATTGCCACTTAATCACATTCCTCTTTTTCCCTGAACCATGCAGTAAATATAAAATTATTAATTAATCATTTCTTTCATAATGTTTTAACCCCTAGATTCCAACACACTGTAGTAAGTTGTAATACCTCCACCCTCTAGCTCAACCTTGTGGATGGGAGTGGAATCTCCACTGAGGTCTGGTTGTGAGGACTTGGAATCTGTACCCTCCATTTTGAATGTGTGTTTATCTCTGTTTGAATATATTACACATTTAGCAACAAGGTTGGGATTATGTTTTTAAAATTTAGCTGCCTGTTTAGTTGGAAGGGCAAGGGATACCAGAAAAGGTATTGTGAGAGATGAGTAAAAACTGATATAAAAATATGAAGATGAGGAAACTAGTATAGATATATGTGTAATGAATAAAGCCAGTATGAATAGGATAAGAGTAGTTATTAGAATGTAGGAAGTAAAGTTAGTCTGAATAAGATAAGGGTCTTCTAGCCTTTTAGAATTTTAGAATCAGCAAGTTCACCAGCATGAATAAGATATGGCGAGCTCTCCACTGGCCACCGTGACAGAGGTGCACCAAAGAAAAGGTACAAGGACTGCCTAAAGAAATCTCTTGGTGCCTGCCACATTGACCACCGCCAGTAGGCTGATATCGCCTCAAACCGTGCATCTTGGCGCCTCACAGTTTGGCGGGCAGCAACCTCCTTTGAAGAAGACCGCAGAGCCCACCTCACTGACAAAAGACAAAGGAGGAAAAACCCAACACCCAACCCCAACCAACCAATTTTCCCCTGCAACCGTGTCTGTCTGTCCTGCATCGGACTTGTCAGCCACAAACGAGCCTGCAGCTGACGTGGACTTTTACCCCCTCCATAAATCTTCGTCCGCGAAGCCAAGCCAAAGAAAGAAGAAGAAAGTTAGTCTGAATAAGATAAGGGTCTTTTTCTGCATATGCAATTAGTAAGGTAAGCCTTAGACTGTATTAGCAAGTTCTGCATATGAAGAGCAAGGCTGTGTTCTCGCACCAATCCTCTTTTCAATCTTCTTCAGCATGATGCTGAACCAAGCCATGAAAGACCCCAACAATGAAGACGCTGTTTACATCCGGTACCGCACGGATGGCAGTCTCTTCAATCTGAGGCGCCTGCAAGCTCACACCAAGACGCAAGAAAAACTTGTCCGTGAACTACTCTTTGCAGACGATGCCGCTTTAGTTGCCCATTCAGAGCCAGCTCTTCAGCGCTTGACGTCCTGCTTTGCGGAAACTGCCAAAATGTTTGGCCTGGAAGTCAGCCTGAAGAAAACTGAAGTCCTCCATCAGCCAGCTCCCCACCATGACTACCAGCCCCCCCACATCTCCATCGGGCACACAAAACTCAAAACGGTCAACCAGTTTACCTATCTCGGCTGCACCATTTCATCAGATGCAAGGATCGACAATGAGATAGACAACAGATTCGCCAAGGCAAATAGCGCCTTTGGAAGACTACACAAAAGAGTCTGGAAAAACAACCAACTGAAAAACCTCACAAAGATAAGCGTATACAGAGCCGTTGTCATACCCACACTCCTGTTCGGCTCCGAATCATGGGTCCTCTACCGGCATCACCTACGGCTCCTACAACGCTTCCACCAGCGTTGTCTCCGCTCCATCCTCAACATCCATTGGAGCGCTTACATCCCTAACGTCGAAGTACTCGAGATGGCAGAGGTCGACAGCATCGAGTCCACGCTGCTGAAGATCCAGCTGCGCTGGATGGGTCACGTCTCCAGAATGGAGGACCATCGCCTTCCCAAGATCGTGTTATATGGCGAGCTCTCCACTGGCCACCGTGACAGAGGTGCACCAAAGAAAAGGTACAAGGACTGCCTAAAGAAATCTCTTGGTGCCTGCCACATTGACCACCGCCAGTGGGCTGATAACGCCTCAAACCGTGCATCTTGGCGCCTCACAGTTTGGCGGGCAGCAACCTCCTTTGAAGAAGACCGCAGAGCCCACCTCACTGACAAAAGGCAAAGGAGGAAAAACCCAACACCCAACCCAACCAACCAATTTTCCCCTGCAACCGCTGCAATCGTGTCTGCCTGTCCCGCATCGGACTTGTCAGCCACAAACGAGCCTGCAGCTGACGTGGACTTTTTACCCCCTCCATAAATCTTCGTCCGCGAAGCCAAGCCAAAGAAAAAAGAATATGAAGAGGTTGTAGCCCTGAGGGTCGGGAAGGTGTGAATTAGAACAAAGGCGGGTTTGTGAATAAGGACAATAAGGATAATGACATGATGGGACACCGACAGGATACCCCCTGGTCCTCCAAGTTCACAGAAACAGACAGGATTAGGCAGACAGGATTGCCTAATGCCAAACCCATCCAGTTGGCAGAAAAATGTAAGGGGGAGGGTATACCTATACTGAAATCAACTGTATAAAAGTTGGGTAAGCCCTAGTGTATGTGTGTATTTCCAGGGTAAGGGGAAGCACCCAACTTTGCATTGTTGTATAATAAATGTTCTTTGTTCTCAATTTTTGTCTCGAGCAATTTCTGTGAAGGTACTTCTGTTTCTTACAGTATTTTGGACATTTTTGAACAGCTAAAAGCTGAAAGATTTGTTTTTCAAAATTTGAAAGCACCTGGTGAGGCAGATCCAGGCCCTGAACCCAGGATGGCAATACCCAGTGGTTTCATCAGAAGACTTGGCGAGTTCCAACAAAATAGGAGGCATTTACCATTTATGTGGAAAGTTTAGATATGTTCTTTGCTGCAAATTATATTGTTGAATTTGCAGGCTCTAACAAAGAGATATTACAGCAAAATGAAGCTATTGTCCAGGAAAAGGGCTATATTTCTGACTGAAGTGGGACCTGCTGTTTATGAGCCAGAAAAACTTGTTGGCTCCTGGAAAACCGAAAGATACGGCATTGGAAGACATTCTTACAAAGCTAACTGAACATTATGACCCCAAACCATTGGAAATAGCTGAGAGCTATAGATTCGGTGCTGCTTGACGGCAACTGCCAGAAGAGGACATAAGTAACTTTATTATTGTAATAATGAGGCTGTACATACATTGCAATTTTGGTCTTTTTCAAGATCGTGCCTTTGTTTATGGACTAAGAAGTGAGAGGATTTGAAGTTAATGACTATGTCCAATCTGACATTTGATTTAGCCTATTCCACGGCTTTGTCCATGGACCTCGCAGAGAAGGGTTTCCGGGAGGTGAGAACGAGTCAATGTTAACCAGCAGTTGAAATGAATATGCTTCAGTCTAGCAAGCCGATGCACCTAGAGTCAGCAAAGAACAAGAGTCACCAGTCACCAAAAAGCAGCAAAGTGTCGATGCTAGCATGTTACAGATGTTATGGGGCTCATGTGGCGAAGTTATGCCCTTTCTTAAGGGCAGAATGCTATGTTTGTCACAAAATTGGTCACCTGGCGAAGGCCTGTTGCTAGGCAAAAAAGGCCAAGGGAACAGCGACAACAAAGAATCACCAGTCACTGTACTTGGTACAGGAACCAATGAGAGATGCTGAGCCGTTAAGCCTGTACCCTATATACAGCAACTCCACATGTCACACAGATTGTGTCCCAAATATGATCATACAATTTGAATTAAATGTAGAATCTGCTATGATGGAAATTGACACTGGTCCATCGGAAGCAGATGGAGCTAAGAAGTTATGGAGGAGAAATAATTCCTGTTTCAGGAAGGGTTCTTGTATCTGTTTGTTATGAGAGTCAGCATGCAGAGTAGCCCTTAGTAGTGGTGAAGGAAGAAAAACTGGCCCTGCTAGGAAGAAATTGTTTGCAGGAAACAAAGCTTAATTGAAATACAATTTTCCATGTTTGAGTGTCCAGTTGATGTCATCTCGTGTCATTCCAAGGTATTCAGCAAGGAAGGAGAGCCAATTTCAGGCTACCAAGCTTCAACTCCAGTGCATTGTAAAGCTCATTCTGTACCATATGCACTAAAGGACAAAGTTGAAAATGAACTAAAAAGACGAGTTAGAGAATATTATCTCTAAAACAAAATAATTCATGGGCAACCCCCATTGTTGTTTTACCAAAGTCAGATGGTAATAGAATTTTTGGAGATTTTAAGGTAACAGTAAATTGGGTGCTGGAAGGTAGTGTTCCAAATACCATGCCCATGGCAGAAAATATGTTCAGTACACTCACGGGTGGTCAAGTTTTCACCAAGATGGATTTAATTAATGCCTATCTACAATTAGAGGTAGAAAAAGAGTCAAAGGCATACTAACAATCAATACTCATTAGGGATTAAACCAATACAACTGACTCCCATTTTGTGTTTCGTCAGCCCCGGGGATTTTTCAAGGGGTAATGACCCAAATCCTTAAGGGTATTGAAGGTGTGGTGTGCTATCTTGATGTTATTCTCATTTCAGCCCCAGACAGGATGACGCATGATGAGAGTTAGAACATCTCGAAGCACACGATGTACGTGTGAAGGATTCCAAGTGCAAGTTTTACAAAGACTCATTTGAGTACTTAAGGCACAGGATAGACAAGGAAAGTTTACACCCCACCAAGTGTAAGGTTGATGCACTAAAAAAATGCACCCACTCCTCGCAACATCTCAGAGTTCAGATCCTTTTAAAGGTTAGTAAACTACATGGCAAGTTCATGAAAAATTTGTCAACAATTTTGCATCCTCTAACTGAGCTCTTAAGAAAAGAGGTGAAAAGGAAGTAGACGCGCTCTTGTGAGCAAGTTTTCAAACAGTGTAAAGCACAGTTAGTTGAGGGTAAAATGCTGGTACATTATGATGTGAGTAAGCCAGTGAAACTAGCATGTGATGCTTCTCCCTATGGTGTAGGTGCAGTAATTTTTCATGGGCTAGAAAATGGGGAGGAAAGACCCATTTCGTTTGCATCTAGAACCCTTAGTGCAGCAAGATTTGCTTTGATTTTTGGTGTTAAAAGGTTCTACAAATATCTTTATGGTCATAAATTCACTATAGAGATAGATCACAAGCCCTTAACAGTGATTCTACACCCTCAGGCACATGTATCAATATTAGCTGCCAATAGCATGCAGAGATGGGCATTGATATTGTCCGCTTATCAATATGACATTCAGTATCGCAAGTCTATGGAGCACAGCATCAGCATTGCTATGTCCAGATTACTATTAGAATCTGATGTTGTTCCAAATAGAGAAGTTGTGTTCTTCTTTTCATATGTAGAAGAGTTGCCTGTTACATCAGAAGACATTCGTAAAGCTACACGCACAGACAGAATTTTGTCAAGAGTAGGAGAGTGTATCTGAAATGGTTGGCCATATCAGTTGTCTGAATCAAGCCATTCTTTGTGCATAGTAATGAAATGTCAGTAGACCAGGGTTGTAGATCAGGAACTAAGGTGGTTATTCTGATGAGATACAGAGCTCAATTACTAAAAGACATGACCAACATCTGGGGATGTGTTTGACAAAGAGTTTAGCTAGAAGCTACGTATGGTGGCCAGGTCTCAATACAGACATAGAGCAGTGTGTCAAAGAGTGTAGTACATGTCAGTCAGTTGGAAAGAATCCACCAACACTTCCTCTACAAGCGGGATTTGGCCTATCAGGATGTGGCAAAGAGTACACATAGACTTTACCGAGTTGGAGGGGCAGAAATTGTTCATTGTGATGGATAGTCATTAAAAATGGGTTGAGGAGTTTCCAATGACCAAAACGATATCCAGCAAAACAATGGATGTTTTGCGGGGTTTGTTTGCATCATATGGATTTCCAGAGGAAATAGTATCCAATAATGGACCTCAGTTTTGTTCAGAGTTTGTTCAGTTCCTAAAAAAATAATGGTGTAAAACACACTATTTCAAAAATGTAAACAAACATAACTTTTTCTTTAAAGTAGGAGTTGTAATAAGTTGCAATACCGCCACTCTCTACCTCCACCTTTTGGATGGGAGTGGAATCTCCACTGAGGTCTGGTTGTGAGGACTTGGAATCTGTGGCCTCTATTTTGAATAAACCTGTGTGTTTATCTCTGAGAGAATATATTACAGGCACAAGCGTGAGAGTTAAGCGCCCTGATGATATTGAATTTGTGCCCTTAACTCTCGTGCATGCTCCAACCAAACTCCAATACACAAACCCACCGTACATACGCCAACTAAAGACTCGCATATGTCTACAGGAATCAAAATGGCCACACCAGGCCTTCAGACCCCGGGATGCCGACTAACAAGGTAAGTACATAGATTTTGGCTCTTACTTGCCCTGTATCCCTGTTATAGTTTGTCAAATACAACATAAACTGTGTAAATTTTATATATTTTCTTATTTTTTTAAAATTCAGTCATAAATGCAGATGGACTTAAGTTGAGTGGGTCGTAAGTCAGTATGTACTATATTTAGTTGGGAATAGAATTATTACAGTAGTCCTATACAAAATATCCAATAAAATATGCAAATATATTCCTAGAGTTAGTCATTCTTGTGAGCTGGGAGGAGATATTTGGGTGCTTCATGCTGGTTCCACTAATTATGAAGATGTATTCAAGTTCTCCCTCTAGTTGCTATCACTGAAATGATTTCAATGAGTCACTTTTTAGGAATAAAACTTCACATTTTTAATAAACACTTGCCACTTTTTTCTGTAAAATTGACGACTAACATCCGTAATTTTCTCACTGGTGGTGGTGGGAACTTTTAACAGAGATACTTCTTCCTCAGACTTCTCATTGTTCTGCAGCGTGACAATTATGTAAAATAAGGTGGAAGTAATTAAGCTTTCTCTTGCAACTGGGCTTATTTTGCCATCTACTGGCAAATCAATAGAGTTATATTTCCTTGCTGAGAGAATGCATGAATGAAACGTATCTGCTGATGGAAACCCATGTGTATGAAATGAGTGAATGCAACATTGAAACCCCAAGTTCTTTGCCAGAACCATTACATAAGCAGTGTGAGAGGGACCACAACTTTGGATGGTTTCTTCTCACACTGGAGTTTTTAAACATAACAGCATGGATTTTCTTCTCCTTTAGTAAGATTTTCATTTGAAAGTCAAATCTGCTTAGCTCTGACCCAGGCAAGGGCAGTCCCCATTACAAAACGTTGAGATATATTGTGGTCTCATCTCCAATCCCGAGGTAATAAGTGTGCAACAGTAGCTCAGTGGGTACTGCACTTGTCTCACTACAAAGAGGTTTCGATCCTGACATGGGTGCTGACTGTATAAAGTTTATGTATTGTACTTGTGACTGTATGCAAGCCCCTGGTGTGGACTGGATTCCTCCTACATTCCAAAGTTGGATGATTGGTTGCAGAACACAATTTTGCTGGAGCAATTCAGTGGGTCATGCAGTATTAATTAGACAAAAAAATGTCAGTTTTTGGGCTAGAATCCTTCATCAAAGTTCCTCGAGCAGATTGTTCTGCTCCAGATTCTTACATCTACAGTCTCTTGAGTGAGATAGATTAATTGCCTTTTGTAAATTACCCCAAGTTTATGTTGAGAGGGTGTAAATCAGTGGTTCTCAACCTTTTTTTCCCACTCGCATACCAATTTTAAGTATTCCCTCTGCCATAGGTGCTCTGTGATTAGTAAGGGTTTGCTTAAGGTGGGATGTGAGTGGAAAGAAAAAGTTTAAAAACCTAATTAACTAATTAGTGCACGGTTTCATAACTCCAAAGGTAATGGGCCATTGACAATTTTTCTCAAGCAAAATATTTCAGTAACGGGGGCGTGGCAAGATGGCATAGGGAACAGACGTGCCTTCCAGACCTCTCCTGACTCTGATTTATTGTTTTGTCTTTAAGTGCCCGTTAAAGTTCTTTTAAAAGTTTATAAATAATAAGAGGTGTTGGATTAGTACCTAATGGTTTATAGGCAAAAAAAAGGTAAAAGAAAACATCAACAGACTGTTAAAAAACTACATTTTCTGAAATTGTCTGAGCCTACTTGTTTACAAGAAGCCAGGACTCAGCGTAGAATGGATCCAGAGGAAGACGTACAGAGTTCGGCATTGAAACTCCGTTTTAAGCCGGTGAGGCTCTTTGAAGGTCGCATTCAACAGCTTTCAGACCAAAGAGCTGGACGGGTACCAGTATTTCACACAACGGCCACTGTGAGTGGTAATGCCTCTTGGTTCCTCCACAGGTTTTCCTCCCCTCTCACTTTTATGCTTGGTATCTCGCAGGCTTGGTGTCATGGGGGTGGCATTCGTGGGCCATGGCTCCCCCCCTCAATTGAGTTATTGTGGCCCGTCACCCACCCATAGCAGAGTCAATGGGACTACGAGGCACCTCTGGATATGAATAGGCCCTTTCAGGTGGACCACGCAGAAGCCTTTTCGGGCTGCCACCTGAAAAATGAGTCCACAAATTAAGATCTGCTCCTGCCACTGCTCTCACGGCGGAGAGTCCACCTAAAAGGGCCTACAGTTTCAGAAAAGGGTCCTGACCTGAAAGGTTGACTGACCATTTCTCTGCATGGATGCTTCCCAGTCTGGTGAATCCTTCCAACTTTTCTTTGCGCAAAATTAACTTTGCAGTTAATTCTTGTGTTTTTCTAGCTAATTTAGCTTATTTCATTGCTGATATAGCAGGTATTTGCCACTAGAGTGAGCAGGTTACAAATGTTTGAATTCTCATCTGGAATTGGCGCAGACTTGAAAATTGCACTTGTTGCCAACTGCAACTTGATTTTTTAATAAAATCAGTTGTTTACCATTACATAAAATTTACAACTTTTTTTATTATATTTCTAATTTTAGCTAATTCTAATTAATGTAAAACAATGATGGAGTAATGTAGAGAATAAGAACAATAATTATGCTTCAGAACACCTAAGATCATAAACAAGTATCAATAATGCCTTGATATTTTGGTCATTATTGATTGCCTATGCAACCCTACTGAATCCAAAAGTTGTTTCTGAACAGTTCATTATGAAGGTTGGTTCATGCATATTGGCTGATATTTCAATATCACAGTTGTCTGACTGACAAATTCCTGTTTATATAAAGGATTTGTTGTGTTACAAGACCAGAGGACCCCAAAACCGAGCAGCAATAGAAATTCACCAAGACAAATGGTTACTTAAACAAAAGTTGATTTTAATTATCTTTAAACATGAAAACAGAATCACACTTTAACTATCACTATTAACTAACCTAACTTAACCTCCTTCTAATTCTAAGTGTGTGTAAGTTTAGAAAAGTTCTTTGGTTTACAGTCCAATCTTTCTCACTCTTTCAAGTTCACTGGTTGCAGGCAATTCTTCTACTGTGCACAGAATTTAACATTTATGAATTTCACCAGGCTTCGGTGCTTGAAAGGTAAATTATTACCGCTCAGGAAAGTTCTTGACGGTTTTCAGAAAGAGATTTGTTGTTCACTGGACACCCACAACTGATTCCTTTTTATCGGCCACTTCAGTGTCTTGCCAAAGAAACTTGCCCCAATAGGGTTCTCCAGATGATAACCTCTTTCTTTCAGGTCACCACAGAGTCCTTTTTGTTTCTCATATTTCAAGTGAAACATTAGGCAGCCAGTCCTCACCTCTTGTATGAACCACAAGGGCTTTGACCAGGCTGAATTAAGCACTCACAACCCATCTTCCAAAATGGGGTTTTTACACAAGCTTGCCAGATTGTCCTGTTCCAGTCCCAGCAGTGGCTCCTGACTGTAAAACTGCAGAATTGATCTCTTTCTCTCTCTCAGAGAAAAGCCTGTTTGACCCCCTCTCTGCTTGCAAAATCCTCTTAGAACAGCAAACAGCAATCCCAGACAGCCTGCGGCTCCGAACCTACTCCTCCGAATTCTTTCAACTGTTGCTTTTCAAAACAACAATCCATTAGTGAAGTCCCTTGGGCACTCCCCAAGCCTTTTGCAAAGGCCTTTGGAGTCAGCCAGTCTAGCTTGAGCAGAGCTCTAGTATTTTAAATGAGAACTGTTTTGAAGTGTTTGTATGTGACCTACACTAAAAAAACTTGCCACATTTTATCTCCCCAAATCATATCTATATGCAATATAAAACCAACATATTCTGTCACAGTAGCATGATCATTATTTAAAGGTACAAAATATGTTTCCTGTAAAGAAACATAGAAAGCCTCATTAATTGGTTTTGAATCTTCCAAGTTATTAATCATAATTGATTAATGTCACAGAAAGGACATCAAAATCAAAGATAAAGAGATCAGGAGGAATGTATTCATATTGCATGTTGTTGCAACAGTTAATTGTCTCACAGAGTAGTTGAGGGGAGAGTAGATATACATTTGAAACAGTTGCAGACCTGAAGTTCTTGAAGGAATGCAGGGTAGTGAGAAACATACTCTGCATACGTTTTACATATCTCTTAAACCAACTAAGGACTGCTGTGATGGTCAAATAACCTATTCTGAAAGTATTTCTGAATCGATTAAAACACAGCTATCAACAAATATAGAATTGAAAGAGCAGCGTGCACAATTTTTTATGGGTTTTCTGATAAGACTTTGTAATTTGTGAGATTGTTCTTCATATCATCTGTGAATCCATCTCTCATGTTGTAATGTATTGCATGGAGCACTAGCCTTAAACACTGACTTTCAGCGGGCACTGCTGACATGTGTATTATTCAATTTCTGTTGTTCTCCATCTTATTGCAGATCTTTCGTTTTGTTCTCTCTATCCATTTTCCTGCAACTTTATCTCCAACTTCCCCATTTTTGATGTAAGTTTTTATTAACACTTCCTCATTAAACTAGGTTGCTCTAAACTCTGGGAATATTTTCCTAATGCACCAACAACCCCCCCGCTGCCACCCCACACACACACACACACACACACACACACACACACACACACACACACACACACACACACACACACACACACATCATTGGAGTGTCCATTCATTCAGTAGAAATACTCCTTTATGCCTGGAGAAAAAGTATTTTTTGTATGATAGTATGCCCTTTCCTACGCTGACTGTAAGGACAGAACCTGGGAGGTTAAATGACAATAGCCGCAAAAACTTGCAAAGGATTCATTTCTGAACATTGGATGTTATTGAAATAGTCAGCCCAATGATTGGTTAATTCATAAAGTGAATTGTTAATTGGTTCCTTTTAACAAAATACTCATTTGTTTTCCATCTGAACCATCAAGTCCATTTCTGCCATTGAGAGGTCAATTATTTTTCCATAAAATCTTCATTTTTTTTCTATTTAGTCATCTTGAAGATAACAAATATAGCTTGGTCACAGTTTTTGGTGTGGTTAGTTACATAATGATTTTTGTTTGGATAACTTGATATTAAACAGAGTAAACTTGTTACAAACTTGTTCTTACAATTGCTGCAGTACAATAGAGAGATATTGATTATGCTTGTCCAGCAAATATCAAATTGAAGAAAATGTTACTGACTTTTATGGAGGCATATCGATTCTAAATCCTTTCAAAATTTTTGGCCTGTTTAATGGCAGACGATACTAAATTCCAAAGAAGGACTGTGGCATAATTAATGGCCTATTTTGAATTTTGCACTGAAGTCGAGGTCACTATGTCATAATGGAGAAAATTCTCAGGAAAGTCTGGCCCATGGGTTTCAAATCTAAGTGGAAATCCTTGATGCAAAACAATAACAAGTAGATTGTATCGTAATAACAAGGCACTGCCAAATTTGTGAAGGGTGCCCAACATGGACATGAAATTAAAATACAATTATTGATAGTATTGTTTATTTATATAGATCAAAATACATTTTACACTCCATATTAAATAATGATGAGTATATATTTTCATATCCATAAGTACAATGCATATATGCACTGTAATTCCTCTTGCTACATAGGTATGTAAAATACATCAATAAATGATAAGTATAAATAAAATTAACACAGATTTTAAAAATTGATATAAAATGTTAAATATTCACATTTGCAGTTGGTGGAAAAAAAAATGTGATGTTACAATCGTGCAGACAGTTCTTTGGTCCTGGAGCAGTGTTCCAGTTCAGATGGTACGGGAAGGTTAAAGAACCTGATAGCTCTTGGGAAAAAATGTGAATCTAATAGTACTGATTTTTTTTGGCTTCTGCATTTTCTACCCAAGTTGAAGTGAGAAGTGGATGTGACCAGGTTGGTGGGGGTCCTCTATTCTGTGGTTGCCTTGTTAAGGCAGCACCTCAGGGGGATGTCTGCAATATTGGAGGACAGAGCCTCTGATAAAGCTAGCCATATTTGCTACCTTCTGCAGACTCTCTGCAACTGGGCACTTGAATTTCCACTGTGCACTTGAGGAGGTTTTAATAAAGTATGTCACTTCCCACCCCTTAGAACAGGGGTGTCAAACTCAAATTCATAGAGGGCTAAAATTAAAAACTTGGACTAAATCATGGGCCGAACTAAATATTTATTGAAAATTTTCAACAACATCTGCATGTTTTCTCTTCTTTCAACATATGTAATGTTAAACTTTTTCTTATTAAAATAAATGTTTAATAATAGTTTTGGTTAAACTCTTTCCAGAAGAAGCATTAACAAATGAGAAATAAAATATTCAATAAATAATATTTCTTTAAGCTCTTTTTAAATGTATTTTTTTCACAAACCAACAAGTCAAAAAAAGTAACAACTTGCTTTAATGAAAATCCAATCTTTCAACTATGAACAGTCCAAAGTTAACCAAAGAAAATATTAATCCAAGCTTAGCTTGCTACACTGTGATTTACTCTGATGCACCTGGGTCTAAACCAGATACTTGGCATCTCTTCTTAGATGCATGTTCATCAAACTCTGGGGTCAGAGTTTGCCTCCCACCTGCCTTGAAAGGTCCTGTTTTCTGTCTTTCGTTTGGCCATTTTTCGTAAGGGGTTTATTACGTGTGATTTGGGCGACAGGTCGCAGATGCTAATGAAAGTAAAGAGAGGAGGTGGGGGCGATTAGCGGGCTGACGGGCCGGTGCCAACGCATTTGCAAAGCATTCTGGGATTTGTAGTATTAGCTGTGCATGCGCTAATCTGGCGCGGAAGCCAGCGAGCCAGCTCTAATACATATTTGATAAGATCTTGCGGGCCAAATATAATTATATCACGGGCCAAATTTGGCCCGCGGGCCTGAGTTTGACATGTGTGCCTTAGAAAGTAGAAGCGTTGGTGAATCTTCTTCACCCTTGCCTTGACATGTTGGCTCCAAAAAATGTCTTCAGAAAGATGGGCTCCTAGGAAATTGAAAGTTCCAACCTTCTCCAGCACTGTCCCATCATTTTTTTCTCTCGGTTTGAATTCTGTTTTAAAGGGTCATATAGTCAAATTTACTTTTAAAAAATCGAATAAAATCTCTATGTAGAATATATGTTTCATTATCCTCATAAGTAAATTAATGCATTTGCTTTAGTTGAAAGGAAACTTACTGTTTTGTTCCTGTTATTTATTAGCAAATTGAATTGGGTCTGACAGCACTGAAAAGCTAACAACTTGTGGATTCTTTGTAATTTTGCATGAAAATGTAATGAAATTTAATAGTTCTGTCATCATGAAAAATTATGAATTACCAAGTAAATGAAATTATGTGTTTTAATTGCTTTTTTGACAGGTTAAAAATTATATTGCTAACATATTTTTGGTTCAGTAATTTAATATGTATTTATGGAACAAGTATTGTCAATTGTGATATGTGTATGTTCAAACTTGATTCCACATTCCACCACTGACCTGCAGACCTATATTAATCACAATTTTTTTTAAAAATACAGTCTCATTTCATCCTGACACTGTATAGTCTCTTCAACTAATTTGTGTTTTTCGGCCTTAACATCTCACCTGTCCCTCACAAAATGTATCACCTTAATTTTCCCCCTGAAATAGTCCCTTTCTCTGCAGCCAGTTTTGTTATCACAGAATGGGTATTAAGAGTGGAAACAAAAAAACAAATATTTTGATTTATGATATTCAAATGACGTTTCTATAAACCAGATGTTCTGTGAAGACTAATACTATTGTACACATAGAAGGACAGAGTCATACAGACAGAACAGCCCCTTCATCCCTGTGATTGTACAGATTCTATCCCCAATGTGTATATGTACAGATTGTACTGTAGGATGACTGTGATTGGCTGATAGTGTAGCCACGCCTACTGGTAGGTCTTAAAGGGTGCTCCTAGCCAGATCAGATAATTCTGGACTGGTCGACCTACATGTGATATGCTCTAGTCTTTTAGTTAATAAAAGCCTTTGGTTTGGATCAACAAGCCTTTGATTTTTTCGACGCACTCTACAATCCCATCTTTGTCCATATAGACAGAGTTGGGAGTCTGGACTAGTCCTATTTGTCTGTATTTGGTCCATATCCTTATAACCCCATCCTACACATGCATACGTGCTGCGTATATAAACACACACACACACACACACACACACACACACACAGAGTATATCTACACATATTTGTGTTTGTGTGTCTTGAACACTGCAATTGTGTCCATTTTGACAGCTTCCTCTGGTAAGACGTTCCAGATACAGGCTAATCTCTGAGTGAAAATGTTTGTAGATGGGCTTCCCATGTGTGCATTAATACATAACCGATTTGAATTCTTCAGAAGGAAGGTGGTTCAATATTCATTGTGTTGGGAGTTAAAGGATGTAGAAAGAATACACGACTGCTTGATAAAGTATAGGACAATGTGCTGAATCACCTCTCACCCCTTAGAAAGTGGCTTACCTTTCTTTAAGGAGAAGCTCCACTCAAAAAGTAAAGTTTAAATGCCTTTCCTTTGAGGAGTAGTGGATCTAATAATTTAATATTTGTTTTCACAGGGAATTATCATTACACCATTATTATTACTGCTGTTTGTGAGTACCTACCATTTTATATGTTTTGGGTGTTTCAAAAACTCATGTCCAACTGTAATGTACAAAAACTGATACCTTTTTTTGGCCTAAGCAATGAACTAGCATTACAAGTAAGTACTTAGTCTTGTGCTAATCTTATACATTTAATTCCGATTATCCGAAAACCACTTTACCGGAATTTTCAATTATCCACAAAAATGTTCGCGGCGACATGACGTCACAAGTTGAATTTTTTTTACTCAAATGGGTCTCTGAGAGGCTGTTAGCATCATTTTAAATCCAACTGAACTCTCATGTACTCAAGTGCACTGTTAATGCCATTTTGAATCCATATTAAATGTTGCTCCATTTATCTTATTTTTGTAAGCAGAGATCACATTGTATTTTGGTCAGCATTAAACTTTATTTCATGCTTGAAAAACCTTCCATTGTTCTTTGTTGTTGTTTTAACTGCTGATACAAGTATTATGCTGATACTTTTGGGCTGGGATCAGAGGGGCGACCTCGGGCTCCCCGGCTGGTTCAACGACAGCGGTGGGGAGGTGTCAGGGATCGGAGCGGGGACCTCAGGCTCCTGGGCAGGTTTGGTGACGGAAGTGGGGAGGTATTGGGGATTGGAACGGGGTCCTCGGGTTTCTGAGCAGGTTTGGTGACAACGGTGGGTCGGGAGGTATCGGGGATCAGCGCAGAGACCTTGGGCTCCCGGGCAGGTTAGGCGATGGTGGTGGGGAGGTGTCGGGGTTGGAGGCAGCTGATACAAGTATTTTTCTGCTTAAACTGGGCTGCAAAATGCAGTTAACCAATACACGTCCAGTCCTGAGTGGTTTGGATAATCGGAAATGTACTGTACCTTTTTCTTACTGTTGTATTTTGCTTACGCAATCTTTATTTTTATCTTTATTACTTTGTATCAGGATTAAAGAAATTGACAATATAATGTATAAAAGTATGCTCTGATTAAAAGGCTCATAATCATTTTCTAAATTACAAAATGCAAAACAATATAAACCATAAAATGTCTGAGATCTGCATATACTGGTTACTTCATATCAGCAATTCTCTCATGTAAAATCTTTATTGTTCACTTTCATTATATATAGCAACATTAATTATACTGTTGTTCTGATTATTAAAGCGAATGCATCATGCATCTAAATACCTATTTTTCATGGGTTAATAATAGTGGAATACTTTTCTCAAATTGATGAAATTGCAAATTCTTAGAGTAGATTTTTAAAACTTGTTAAAGAGAAAACGTTTTGAAATTTATATGCTAACATATGACTATCAAAGGGGAGGATTTATGCAGACCACACAAAAGAAGGGTAAATTTCATCCCCTTGGACCTTTCATGGATGGAGCAGAGTGTACATCTTAGTGATGGAGCAAATGGACTGTAGATTTGTTTCCATGTTGTCAGGATTGAGCAGTTGTAAATCAGAATGGATGATTAAGAGCTATAATTTCTCAAGCCTCAATAATTGAGAAAAGATTTAATGAAATAACTTTTCATTTATAAAATGAATAGAATATCAGGAAGTTAAATTATTTCCATTACTGGGATTAATAAATCAAGGAACAGAAAATCATAATAATAAAGAAAGAGGGAGACCTTTGTAAAGCATTATTGACATGTGATGTAATCTTGAGTAATGGATCATCTGTATTATTTTGTAAGATTCTAGATAATTGCTCAAAGAATATAAAATGTTCATTAAAAATCAGGAAAATGTGTTGGAAAGAAAAGAGGAAAATAGAGCTATGCATAATCAGTTCCTGAAAGAACTTAAATTCATTTCATACAAGAATCAAATAGCCATCTCTACCCTGCTAAAATTGCTGTTTTATCATTGTACATCATTCTTTGTTTTAACTGAGGTTGGTATATTCCAATGTTTCTTTTCATTTGGTATTAACCTCCATTATTAAATCTTTGTGTTTAACATGCATATGAATATTTATTTCATTTGTATTGTGTTTTTGACAGCTACAATTTTCTACCAGATCTCTTGTGTTTAAGATTGAGCTCAAAAAATGTAGATTTATGCGGTAGATCAAAGACTATAAAGTTGAAGTTGAACCAGTGATCTGAAACAAATATTCTGATGAATTAATGTCCTTTGGTGTAATTTTACAGTTGATTTATAGTAATCTCATGGAGATTTACTAGGGCTTAACATCCCATTCTAAGGAAAAACAAATTACTCCTCTGTCCTAATAGAATCATGTAATCTGGATTCAATAAAATAGCTGACTTCAATCTCCCTTGGAAATCAAATTGTTTTAAGTATTTCTTTAACCATCCCTTTCTTCTTTCATTATTCATTACTGCACTTCAAAATCTCACTATGTCAAATAATGTCTGACAATTGTTAAGTGTGAAGAAGCCAGTTTTTCAAACAGCATTGGATTGTAATGTTGGTGGGGAAGTGGAGCGACTGAAATTGAAAGGAGTCTGTAACTGAAGGATGGCTTATGATTGTAGTTGGATATGAGCAGTGGGAAAGCCAGGCAATGATGTATTATTGTGCACAGGATAGACTAAACGAAGCTTAGCTTAAAGAAAGTTGAGGTTGGAGGGTATGACATTGAAAGTCATGGAGCGACGTTTTGGATGGTGATGGGATATTGGTGCCCAGAACCCTGGAGATCATGGAATTTTGGAGTGAGAGGTCATTTTTTTGAATTAAGTCATGGACTGAGGAGGGAAAAGACAGGATTTGATGTGGGCACGGAAAGTTGGGCAGGAAATGCATGGAGATTGGGATTTCTTGAGTTGGGGGGGGGGGTTGCAAAGGATAATAGTTTTTGACTTGGCTCAGTCAGACGACAACCCAGTAGTGAGCTAGGAGATAAAGGTTGTCCAAGAAGTAATTAACATGGTCCAGATTCCATTATGATTCTCCAAAGGTAATAACGTATATGGAACAATATCCTTTAGTGTGACTATAAATGTGGAAAGAACGTGGGTGATTTGTGGTCCATTTTGTTTCTGGACAGCCATTAATTCACCAGTAAATGGTCATTATCATATTTTGCTGTGGACAAAAGAGGCCGTTGAATTTCTAGACAATTAGCACAACAAAAATGAGAGAGTTAGCAGATGCCCATAGCCATTTAATTAATGAAACCAGCATAATGTTGCCCTGCTCTTTTTTTAATTTTTAAAAAATTTTTCACACTATGAACCATATTGACCAAAATACACACACAAACATTTCCCTCTTGAATATACACAGTCTCATTTTCTCCCCTTTTCCCCCCTCCCTTCCCTCCCTCCTTCCCACCCCCCTCCCCACCCACTCAACGTTCAACATACACGATACATTAAACCCATTAAACAATGTCATCACACAACGAAAATAAACAAGAAAATTGTGTCATCTCCCTTTACACACTGGGTCAGTTCATTTCATCTTCTTCTCATTCTGTCATTTTAGGCGGTGGAGGTCCGCGGTAGGACTTCTCCATTGTGTTCCATGTACGGTTCCCAAATTTGTTCGAATACTGTGATGTTATTTCTTAAATTATATGTTATTTTTTCCAATGAAATACATTTATTCATTTCTATGTACCATTGCTGTATTCTCAGGCTATCTTCTGATTTCCAGGTTGACATAATTCATTTTTTTGCTACAGCTAAGGCTATCATAATAATAAAATCACAAAAAGCAACATACCAAAATATCCAGCGATCTTTCTTCTAAGTAATATAAGAAGTAAAGAACTTGGACTCGATTTGGATGGAGCACAAAAAAGGTTTATTATGATAGCCCTGCTCTTCTTGAAGGAGTGTTTTCTGATACATTCCAGAGATGTTTGATACAGGAATATTTCAAATTGTGAACTTTTATATTTAAGCAATAGATATGCAATAGACATAAGTCTTGTTCATTCCATATAACATTGCAGCACAGAAATATGCTCTTTGTTCCTTCTAATCTATGCCAAACTATTTTTCTGCCTAGTCCCACTGACCTACACCCAGCCCCTAGCCCTCCATGTCCCTCCCATGCACCTGTCCAAATTTTTCTTAAATATTAAAAATGAGCCCACATTCACCATTTCAGCTGGCGGTTCATTCCATGCTTGCACCACCTTCTGTGTGAAGATGCTCCCCCTAATGTTCCCCTTGAATCTTTCCCCTTTCGCCCTTAATCCATGTCCTCTGGTTTGTATCTCACCAACCCTCAGTGGAAATAGCCTACCTACATTTACTCTGTCTATTCCCCTCATAATTTTAAATACCTTTATCAAATCTCCCCTCATTCTTCTACACTCCAGGGAATAAAGTCCTAACCTGTATGACCTTTTTTCCAATGGTGGTAAAATTTTAACAGCATGATCAGTTTTGATTACCACCAAACAAATCCCTCGGTACTGAACATATTGTCCATTAAGGTTATTGCTGAAAATTTTAAAATAATAAACTAAAAATAAATTATGGCCTCTCATCTTTCCTTCCATTCTTTTTGTTTAATTAACTGTGTAATATAATTTCTATTGAATTTACTATTTCATTGTGTAAGTCCTGGTTTCAGACTCCGAATCACAAACTGAAGATTTTTCAGTGTGATTGTTGAAGAAGGCAGAGTTGCTTACCCTATTAATGCAAGTCCCAAATCCAAAATGGAGAGAGCCATTCTGAAATGCAATTCCTCTGCAAAAGCACATTGAATGTATTCAAGTGTAACAAACTGCTAATCCGGGTTACTTGTTTCTGATAAAATGTATTAACTGTACCAAACATGATAAATCATAATGTCAAATTATTGCCTGGCAGTGTACCTCTGGTTTACAGACATTTTTTTAATTTGGAGTTGCAGCATGGTAACAGGTCCTTCTGGCCCATGAGCCCATGCCACCCAAATACACCAATTAACCTTTAAACCCCGTACATTTTTTGAGGGTGGGTGGAAACCAGAGCACCCAGAGGAAACCCATACAGGCACAGGGAGAACATTTAAACTGCTTACACACAGCAGCAGATTCAAATTTGGACTGCTGGTGGTGTAGGAGCATTGCGCTATAACATTCATATGTATTATGTATATAACATATACAATATATGGGCATGTAAAATACTTGGTTCTGAATTCTTCTGCAAAGTAACTGATAAGCCCAAATTATAGTATTGTTGTATCTCATGATGCCAGAAATAATTGTTTATGCAATAATTTGTCCAGTCTTATAAAAAAATTATATTGTACATGTGCACCTTTTACATAACTTTAGTTTTCAACACGTTTATGATTTGTCTTTATGTGCCCAACCTCTACAAAAAGGTAGTGACTTTTTTTCTCCTTTTTATGTTATCATGAGATGTGAAGATTGAAGGTAGAATGTTTGGATTGGTTGTATAGTTCCTTTTTCATTTTTTTTGTGGTTTTTGATTTTGCAGCTGGGATCTTCATCTGCTGTGCCGTTTACTTCCATTTTCTCTCAGCTGACCATGACTGTAGTAGTTCCACTAATTATAGGGCAGGTAAGTACGACCATAGATATTTCATGTTTCCCTCTGTGATAGCTTTTCTCCAAACTTTAAATGTGAATGTACTCAGTCAAGCAGAAATCAAGCTTCTGATTTAAGAAAAAAGATCCCTATATTTTTTCTGGAATGTATTTAACATGTAATATGTGAATTTCATCTTAAATAAATCCATCATCTCATTTATCAGTATCAAGTAATGTTTCATTTCATGATGTTCTATCTATGAATGGAATTGTAAGGGCATAAAATTTAAGATTCAAAAAAAAATCTTTAAACATTTCTTATGAGCCTAATCTGAACTAATAACTGAATCAAAAACTAAATAAAAACAGCAAAATCTTGCTGAAACATTGCAGTGAGTTATTTAATATTGAACAGGAGCATGCTGATGGCTAGCCCACTTTGATGGAAAATGCTTGCTTGTGGAAGAGTGTCTGTGGGTGTGTCCTGTGAAATGTACCACATATATTTGGAATAAGCTCCAGATCAGATGCTGATTAATTTTGAGGCAGTGACTTGATTCTAAATTCTAAAGCCAGACTACTTAATCTCTCCTCACACTAAACTATTCCTTTTTCAAGAAATCAATTAAATGAGTCTGTGTGCACTCCTGCTGCCCAAGGTACAAACTTACTTTGATACAGAGAGGAAACATTTACACAATATTCCAGGTGCACTTTCACCAAGCCCTTTTTACTGTGCAATAAGACATATTTATTTTTGTTGCAATAAAAGCCAGCATACTATTTGACTTCCCAATTGCTTGCTGCATCTGCACGTTGTCTCTCATCAAGTTAAGCACAAGGACATGATACCAGAATATCAACCCTCTCATAATTTAAAAAATGCTCCTCTTTTCTATTTTTTCCAAACAGATTTTTTTTTAACTTAACATGAATATGCTATGTTCCCATCCATTCACTTAACCTGCTTATATCCCCCATGTAGATTCTCTGCATCCTTTTTCACTAGCTTACACTGGATCATCATTTTAAATCAACAACTGGGACTATATTGTACGTGACTCTCTCATCGAAACAAAGTATGGAGTGAACAGCGTGGACCCCATATAGATAATTGTAGCAGGCCGTTGGTTTTTGTTACCTAGTCTTACTCATTTAGCCAAGAAAATAGATAGCAAAAATTTAAAAGGACATGGGCTGAATGCAGGCAAATGTGCCCAGCTTGAACAAAGTGAGCCAAAGTCCATGTTTCTCTGCTGTAGAAATCTAATTAATCAAAATAGTGCTATTTTTGGCCATTCTGGACACAGTCTGCCAGCTCATTCGGTGCTTCAAAAATTCTCTACTCACTGAATGGTTTTCTTGAGAGGTCTAAGTGGGATAAGTAGGTAGGAATGAATCAGTTTCTTAAAAACCATCAAAGCAGTTCAACCAAATTTTTTTCAGATAAATATGAATAAACAACCACCATATTTTAAGACAACTCATACATTAGTTATCAAAACTGTAGTGGTAGGCAATTAAGTTCTTATTTTATATATTCTTATTTGTGCAACTTCAGTTCCTTTGGTTTGTGTGACAGCCTGCTTTTAATTTATTTTTAATTGTTATGTCATATGACATATCAAGAAAGGATTTGAATTGTCTGTGAGGGTTTCCTCATTTCTAAAAAAAAGTAAATTAGTATTCAAAGTAGTGTTTAACCATTTCTTGTTTTGTGGAGAAGATTTTTTCAATCTTTAAAAGGAAAAAAAAAACTTTAGTAGGGATTATATGATGTGTGTGGAGACTGATACACACAACTTGTTCAATTTCCTGGAATATATAAGACAAATAAAAATGATTTTTATTCCATTTTTCCTCCGTAATACTTGGTAGAGATATTTATAATAGATCTGTTTGAATGAAACACCTATCAATACAGTTACAAGCTATTATTGGTATTCTGGTACAAAACGTGGCACTGTTCTAACAAGCCTGGAAGAACTGTAATACATTTTTCAAACATGATTGACATACCTTCTGGATTCATACAATTGTTGGCCCCAAAAAAATCCCTTGAAATAAGACTTTGTCATTTGAAGTATTTATAATTTTTTTTTTGTTTTTCAGAAGTTTATTTTTACAAAGTATCTGTTCAGCTGCAGCAAGTAATAATTTGTTAATTGCCATAATCATTGCACAATGTATATGACAATTAACTCCTTATCACATTTATCACGCATCAAATACCCCCCCAAAAAAACAAATATGAGCAAGTTAAATATTTAACCAATTTTACAAAGTGACATGGGTAAGTTGTAGAAAATTAAAGAAGCAATTAGCTCATTGTCTTTTTAAAAGTTGCCAATTCCATATTAGCAAAAAAGTGAAGGAATGTAGCCGTCATATGACTCAAATATAGTGGCCAAATTTTCCAAGGGCATCTCACTGTCTGTGCTTTCTATTAAGATAATTTTTAGTTGCATACTTGTCTGATTACTTGAACTTGCAGAGTGATAAATCTGGATCTAAAATGATAAGCCAGCATCTAAAACTGCTGTTACATGGTGGAGAAGAGGTAAGAACAACCTTGCCAAAGTAATGACCATAAATTGACTTTGACAGATGGACATAGGACTAAATTTGCCAGCCATCGAATCAATTGTTTAATTTTTAGATGATCCTGATATTCAGGAGCTTTCTAAAACAATTAAAAATCATGTCAAAATTAAAAACACCAAAAAAATTAAAAATATTGAAAAAGCACAATTGTAAAAAAATACTTAACTTTATTTTAATGTTCTTTTTTGTGGCATTTCCTGCACTTCAGATGAATGGGATTGAGATCATCCTCCAGACTTGGTGAAGAGATTTCCCAGTTTAAGGGCCAATTAATTCATTAAGTTTATGTTCCACTGCAAAGGGTAGCTGGGAAATTGGTGGCAGATTTCACCAACTAGCTCAGGGTTTATATATTTGCATTAATCTAAACTTGCTGACACCCACAAGGGTATGTACTGGTACTTTCGCACAGAACTATTTGCACCTTGCTTGTCCCTGTCACTTCTATCCTTTGTTAAATCCCCTGTAGAGTGCAGCTGTTTATCCCAGTCTTTCTGGGTTTCACCAGGGGAACTTAATAACAAGAAGGGATTTGAATTATCTGACCAATATAGATTCTTAGCATAGAAGGGAATTTATTAATATCTGAGTACTTAAAAATATTGACTTTATTTTATCTATTTTTTACAGTCATTTAAAAACTGGAAAAATAAAAGCCCAAAACTCTGAGAGACTCCGAAATTTTATACCCAGTTTTAACGTCAATTTATGGCATCTTTACAACTCTGTGAATCGAGCCTTATACTACTCATGGGTGCAGACGCAGTGAGATTGACTGTCCAGATTAGCATTTACTAGGCATTAGGGTAGGTTCAGAGTCATAGGAACCAATGACAAGAAAATCCATAGAATTCAAAACAGGAAGCTGCTCCACCTCTGGAATCCAATCAGTAACTAGGCATCTTATCCAGGAGATCTTGTATGGTATTACATGGTAAAAGCACAATGCTGGAGAAATTCACCAGGTCACACAGCGTATTTTATATAACAAAACTAAAGATGCATAACCAACATTTTGGGCTTGAGCCCTTCATCAAGATGTGAGCAAATTGTCGGCAGGCACCTGAATATTCAATCACTGCATCTGCAGACTTTCGTGCTTCACTTTGGTAATATTATGGTGTTTGCTGCTCTGATTAAAACTGCATTTTCTGCAGGCAAGGGAGATTAAAGCTCAATGTGTTTGAAATCTCACAATCAGATGCTGCTTCTCATCCATTCTAAAAGCACAGCAGAAGAGGTGAAAGAGTTTTCTGAAAAGGAGAGGAAAGGATAGACGAGATATTTTCTCTTGATGCACCTGAAAATGTTCTGAATGTTGTTGTAGGAACTGCAAGGAGCCTGGAAACAAAGAGAATGTTGGAAATATTATGATCAAAGGTATTGTAATTAGGAAGTAGAATCCCAGCTAACAAAACTTCAGGGGGATAGGAGCCATATAAAAACCACAAGTAACTCAGGACTCAATATGTCTTTTTTTTAACAACTCGATACCACTGTCTAAATCCACGGGGGCTTTCTTAAAGAAGAAGAGATAAAATGCAAATTCTCCTGGGATGAACAAAAGCCACACAATGAAGACTACCTGAGACAAAATGTAGGAGACTAGATGTCTTTAGCAAATTGATACAGGCTGACCAAATGAATGCACAACTTGTTTCAGCCTGATGTGAATGCATGATATCTCAATGAAGGTTGACACAGCGTGCATTTCCTGAGAAATGGCAAAAGAAATCTTTGGTTTTGACATGGAGGTGGTATGGGACAAGAGCCACAAGGCAACTGATAAAAATGGATTCCATCTCATCTGCGACCAATAAAAATTGTTTCTTTGCTGGCAACAAGATGATGTAGAAGAGGAAGAAGTCCACCACTCACACCTCAAATAGAATAAGCACAGAGTTTTTTCTGCAAAACACACTGAAGAGATAAGACTATCGAAAATCAATCTCTGATAATATTAAGTCAGACCCTTGAGGGTTAACCTAAACCCTAAAGGGCATGCAAAGGTTTATTATTATAATTAAATCCATGATTCATTGATTAGAAGCAAAAATGAGCCTGTGACCAATTCTTGTGCATATAAGGAGTGGCCATTAACTTGCAGCTATGAACTCATAACTGAAAATTATAATGACCAGATATGAATTGTGTTTTATTTGACACAGCCACGCATTGTCGGGGAAGGCAGAATTAGAATGAAGATTGTGGATTTCAAGATTTTCAATGGCATTTTTACTCAAAAGTTGGATCCCACAAGTGGGCCAACTTGTGGCATTTTAGTGATCCACTTTTTGGACCCATATCTTCATAGAAACTTAATTTAAAGAGTTAAATTTAATTTCTAATTTCCAATGCAGTTTTAGGGAAGTGTTCTTCAACTGTTTACTTGAAAATACTGATTTCTTCCCAATTTTAATTAATTTTAATGTTTTTTTTCTTTATCATACTGAAAGTTGATTTTTTAACCAGAGAATGATGTACTTTTCGAAATCACTGAATATCTATCTATCAAAGCTCAGTAGCAGCACCCTCATCTTGAGTCAGAAAGTAATCTAATTTTTAATACTCCACTAAAACATTAATTAATGTAAACATTAATGCAAATGATGCATTTTTCAATACAATAGTGACTTCAAATATGCTAATTTTCTGTAAAGGCCTTTGCGACTTACAGATTATCCTTCATTGTAGCCATTCAGATAACAAATTTCTTATTATAGAATTCACAAATCACTACCTAAAGTTTGAGAAACAAAATAAAATTTGCTGTTACAGAATCACTTGAGCGAAAGTAAATTATGTGCATAAGGCGCAGCTTTGCATTATGGAAAATTTCAATGCAGACATTTTCAAGGAACACCACCCCCTCCCCCAATAATACAGGGGTTGTCTCTGTTAAGATTTTTTTAAGGCACTTAAGACACAAGTCTCTCTTTCCTTTTGCTAACAATTACAGAAAATAATTGAATGTATAGAATTTGTAGTGAGCTCAAAAATGGGCCACAAAGTCCAACTGTCCATCCGAGTTTAATGCTTGATGCAAGCCACCTCCTTGCTTATTTGAATTTTTGACATCATAGATCTTGCATCTAATATTGATTATCTTTTTTTTCTGCCCACAAGTGAAAACGCTAACTATATTTCTACTCTATCAAAATCATTTTTAGGAGGTCACATAGCAGTATTTTAAAGAAAATAATAGGCTCATTCTTCTATTTATACTCTGTACTTTTTTCTTAAATCCTCTCTTTTACCTTTTGATCCTTTTAACATGGTAATCAGATTTGAACAGAGTACAATTAATGTGATCCATGGAAGACTTGTTTTGTTCTCATTTAATAGAATTTACCCATTTCTTCACTCCATTCCCTGTTTACTTTGTCACAACCTAACCAACCTGTAGTACTGTGTTCAGTGGTTTGTGCATTTGCATTCCCAGATAACTTTGTTCCACTGTGCCATCTACTTTTCTTTCTTACCAAAATGGAAAACTTACACTTAATATGTTTAATTTAATTTGTCCACTCTACATATTTGGTGACAACCAAAATAAGAATTTTTATTTTTCATTCCAAAGTCTAGATCATTAACACAAGCTCAAACTTCCAACTCTCTGACACTTTAGGGCTATCCCTTTGCCCCTTATGTCTTGAAGCTGTGGCTATCCATTCTGCTATCTCCCCTAAATCTGCATTCTCTGAACTTATTGATTCATCTTTTTCTATTTATTCACAGGACAAGGGTATTGTTGGTATTTAATGCCCATCCCTAGTTGCCCTTGAGAAGGTAGAGATGAGCTACTGCAATGAACCATTCATTCTTTGCGGTAAGGCACTTCCACTGTTCCACTGTTCTGTTAGGTTAAGACATTCGTGGATTTTGATCTAGTGGCAATATTCTTTTTCCCTCTCCATGCAAATTGTTTATTTGATGACTGTGCTCTCAGTATCTAATTTTGAGAATCTCTCATTTGTCTCTGCCCATAAGTGAAAACATTTGTTCTCATGTGCCAGTAATTTTCAGATGGCAGAGATCATGGCTTTGTCAGGTGCTGTCAGAGAAATCTTTGGGAATTGCAATCACACATCCTGTAGATTTCTAATGTGTTTACATTGCTTAGATTGAAAGCCCAGTAATTAGGGTTTGGTTGCCTTATCAACACTATTAATTCTCAGTGCTTCAAACTTGAACATTTGTGTTGACAGAAAAACTGCACAAGTTCAAAATATGCCTCAATTCCCCTTCCTAAAGGCCAAATGCCTGCTTATCCAGATATGATTACGTCACACAAATGAGAAAGAAAATCGACCCTGACTGACTTGCTCCCATTTGGCTCATCCATTTGACTCCTAATCTGATGGAATCTCAGTTTTGAATTTTCTAATCTTTCCAGTTTCTTTTTAAAATCACATCCAACAGTGATCTTGCTGTCATCCATTTCTTTCCTTTGCGTGCAACCTTGGTTTTGTTCCCTGTACCATGGTTGCCAACACTTACTTGCTGATGTGCTCAGCTCCAGAATTTACTCTGTAAATCTCTCTCTAAATCTATTTCATATCCTTTAAAATTCTCCTTAAACCTGATGCAGCACAGCTATACTAATACTCCATAAAATCAGGTCAATGCCATATTGTTTTCTATAACAGCTCCTGTGAAACAACTTGTTATGCCAAATAAAGATTATCTTGGGAATTAGTATTTTGTCCTTTAGGCATATTTTATGGAGTTAACAAAGAGATTTAAAGGCAAATCCACAAAACTAGCAATTGTTAGATTACTCTCACTAAGTGTAGAAATAAGATAATGATGCAGATATATCACAGAGAAAGACTAGATTTCTGGTGTGCTCGGACTGCTTCTCCTTTAAGCCAAAGGGATTGCACCTCAGCAGGACTGGGAACAATATCATCATGGAAGGCTTAATAGTTGTTGCTGAGAAGGAATGGCAAGAGAACAAAATGCAGTATTTTCAAAAGAATGAAGAGGAAAAATGAAAATGGAAGGCAAAATATTATTAAGATCGCTTCCAAAGTAGAACAAATATGATGAAATTGATGATAAGGAAGTTTTTGATGATGTATTCAGCTAAGTGCAAGTAGTTTTAGGTGAGTCGCCACATAAACACGTGGAAGCACAATATTTTAGCTATTAACTGATAAGGCCACGCAAAACAGAAATATTAGCTTAGCATTCCTGGTTACAGGATTTTCTGATAAAGTAAATAGGTTAAAAAGGATGGAGGAGCTGGTGGCAATATTAAAGAAACAACAGTTAAGGTACAGGAAGATTTGTTAGATTGATCCTCAAATGGCACTCTCTGGGTTTGAAGTAAACAATGAGAAAGGGAAGTAACAATGTTGGGGCAGTCCAATGTAAAATGAAGAGCAAATCTGTGTAGAAAATTCCGAAAAGTGCAATAACAGTAAAAGCAAGGAATTTAATTTACCCAAATATGAACTGGATACTGCTAAGGATATGAAGGGCATAACATTTCAGAAATGCATTCAGGAGAGCTCTTATAAGCAGTATAAGAGGGGTAATGAAAGGAATTGCAATTCTTGAATTTAGTTTAGGAATTTGAAGTTGGGTAGGTGGAAGGACTATCTGTGGGAGAGCATTTTGAGGTAGTGATCACATTTCAGTTAGATTTACAATAGGTACAGAAAGGGAAAAAGATGAAGAATTGCACATCAGAGGTAAAGTCATTTTTACTAAATTGAGATGTGATTGAATAAAAGTGGACTAGACTCAGCCACCTGTGAGTAAATCAGTCTTAGCAGTGAGAGACATTCATGGTGTTCCCATTTAACATGTTGCAAGGGACTTCCAAATTTAGGCAAGGACAAGAACACAAAATGAGAAGAAAATAGCAGTAGAGCTACTATCAGGCCCTTCAAGCTTTCCCCATCATTTAATATAATCATGGCTGATCTGTGCTGGCCTCATTTCCTATGTTGTGTCCTTCTTCCTCAATCTATCAAATAGTTACCTGATTCCACTTCCACTCTAACACTCCAGCTTCTACTATCCGCAGGAAAGGGAATTCCAGTTCACCACTGTGAGAAAAACTTCAATCTTCCATTATCTTGTCATTATATCCCTTTGTTTAAGTCTCACTAATTAAAACTTCTATTATTCTGTCAAATCCCCAGGAATCTTTTTGTTTGAATAAGTTCACTGCTTATTCTTGCAAACTCCAAGGATACAGGCACATAGTATTTATTCTCTCTTGGTAGGATAACCCTCTCAACTCTAGAGAAGCTTAGCTGAGGTAGAAAGAGCTTAATACAAAAGAACTAGAAGAGCTTTGAACAGTGGTTCTCAACCTTTCTCTTTCCACTCACATCCCACTTTAAGTATTCCCTATGCCATATGTGCTCTGTGATTAGCAAGGGATTGCTTAAGGTGGTATGTGGATGGAAAGAAAAAGTTTGAAAACCACTGTTTTAATCATACCTAATTGACTCGTTATGTGGATGGTTTCATAACTCCAAAGGAAATGGGCCAATGACAATTTTTCTCAAGCAAAATATTTCAGTAACAATTGGGTCTAGAGTAGAGATTCTCAACCTTCCTTTTCCACTCACATACCACCTTAAGCAATCCCTTACTAAAAGCACCGTAGCTTTTCATCGATTATCATGGGCATGAGCCAAGTAGCCACTTCCTTTCTTGTAAATTCTCTTTGATTCTATGAAAGTATAAGCCAGTGAACCTGACATCAATAGTGGGTAAATTATTGGAAGGTATTCTAAGAGATTGGATCAATGAGTATTTGAATAGATGGACTGATTAGGTATAGTTGACATGGCTTTGTGTGTGGTAGGTTGTGTTTAACCAGTCCTCTATAGCTTTTTGAGGAGATTACCAGGAAAGTTGATGAAGGAAAGGCCGTGGATATTGTCTACATGGACTTTAATAAGTCATTTGACAAGATCCCAAATGAGAGGTTGGTCAAGAAGTGTTCAAGATGAGGTAGTCTATTGGATTAGACATTGACTTTGCAGAAGAAGCCAGATAGTGGTAGTAGATGATTTCCTCTCTAACTGCAGGCCTGTGGCTGATGGTACCTCTGGGATCTGTGCTGCATCCATTGTTGTTTGTAATTGATATCAATAATAAAATGGTAAGCTGATCAGCAAGTTTACAGATGACACAAAGATGAGAAGTGTAGTGGACAATGAGGAAGGCTTTCAAAGTTTGCAGCAAGGTCCAGACCAGCTGAAAAAATTAACACCAAAATGGCAAATGGAATTTAATGTAGGTATGCATGAGGTGTTGCACTTTGGGAGGACTAACCAAGGTAGGACATACTAGACAAACAGTGGGACATTCACTCAGGAGTGCAGTAGGACAGAGGAATCTAGGAATACAGATGCAAATTCCCTGAAAGTCATGTCATGGGTAGATAGGGTTGTTGAAAGGGCTTTTAGCACATTGGCCTTCATAAATCAAAATTTTGAATATAGGAGTTGGGATGTTATGATGAAGTTGTACAAGATATTGGTAAGGCCAAATATGGAGCATTGTGTGCAGTTTTGGTCATCTAACTACAGGAATAATATCAATAAAATTGAAAGAGTACAGGAAAGATTTGCAAGGATGTTGTGGGACTTGAAGATCTGAGTTACAGGGAAGGGTCAAACCGGTTAGGGCATTATTCCCTGGAGCATCAGAGAATGAGGCAAGATTTGTTAGAGGTATACAAAATTATGAAGGGTATATACAAATGCAAGCAGATTTTTTCCACTAAGGTTAGGTGAGACAAGGACTAGAAGTCGTGGGTTAAAGGTGAAAGTTGAAATGTTAAAAGGGAACATGGGTGGGGGGGATCTTCTTCACACAGTGAGTGGGGAGAGTATGGAAATAAATCAGAGTTCAATTTCTATATTTAAGAAAAATCTGGATAGGTACATAGATGGGTGAGGTATGGAAGGCTGTGGTCTGGTTGCACATCAATGGGACAAGGCACAATAATTGTTTGGCCAAGACTCAATGGGCAAAAGGGCTAGTATCTGTGCTGTAGTGCTATAGTTCTATGGAAAGTATTGGAGCGAAGTTAAAAGTAAAATTAGGAAAGCAATGAAAGGGTATGTAAAAGATACTGGCAAGTAAAATCAAAGAAAATCTAAAGATGTTATTTTAATTAATAAAGAGCTGCAGTAAGACCTATTTTGAGCCAAAAAGCTAACTTGTGGGTAAGGTTTTGAAGGAACATTTAGGGATTGATTGCACAAGAATATGATGTTGATACTGTAGTTACAGAGGATGTGTGTGAAAGATTACCGTAGGTACTCATTAATAGTCAATACCGCATAAAAGTCGGCCCATCTATTTTTTGGCCCAAAAATCCAGTAATTTCCATATATCGCATGTAAAAATCGACCACCCTAATTTTGGCCCTGGGCACCCACCCACTGGAGCTCCATAGACTCACACCTCAACCCCAGCCACCTGCCCATCTGAGCTCCCAACGCCTCAACGCAAACTTACCACCCAATCCTGGCCACTCACCCACCCATCCAAGTTTCCAAGGCATCAAACACGGACTTACCACCCGGTCCCAGCTGCTCGCCCATCTGAGCTCCCAACACCTTGAATGACACCCATACTTACCACAGTCAAACTAGCATTGGTGTAATAGTCAGCCCCTAAATTTTACACTAAAAATTGGTCTCCACAAAATTCGACTATTACATGTATATATGATAAATGGAATAAATATAATAAAAGATGTATCAAGAGCAGGGGTGCAGTGCTAATATTTTAGGTGCTGAAGCTGACAAAATGCCTGCCATTTTCCATATCCTCTATGTATGTCACACCAAATTTGTGTACCTGCTCAGTACATGTAATGAGCAGGTACACAAATTGGGTGTAACATATATATATGAATAGGGCTTCTTTTAACGTCAACCACTAAACCAAGATGAAATAAATATATGAACTCCAGAGCTCCACAGAAACATAGTGATAATTTCACTAATATCATCAGTGGTATTTTTCCCCCGCCAACCATCACCCCTCTCCCTATCCCCACCCCGACACTCACTTCTGTAAAAATCCCCTGTATTACATTTGCACTCGAGTCACAATCAGTTTCTCGGACATGGACCTCAGTAGCCACTCATCCGTGGCAAATGAGGTGGGCATCTTATTCATTTGCATCAGCTCCTATGCCAACACGTCAATGTAAGCAATGATGCAGCGCAGATTCAGGCAGGAAATGGCGAACGGGATTAAATGTCTGACTTGCATTATTGAGCCCACCACACCTATATGGCAGTGAAGATAGAACTTTGGACCAAATCAAACTTCACTTTTCCCTTTGATCCCCCTCACCAAACTCACTCAATCCATCCATGCCCTCAGTTCAGATCAGGTCATTGATAGGCGACGACACGCATTTTACCCCAGAAAGACCGCTATCTCCTTTATTTCACTTACCTTATCTCCTCATGAACGAGCAGTTTAAACCCACTGCAGCCTATCTTATTCCAAGCTTATTTTAGAAATGTCAGTTGTCTGGTGGTGAAGAAAATAGAACACAGAAATGTGGGTGAAGGAAGAAGTCTATTGGTCACTCAAGAATGCTTTGGCACTCAATAGCCCCTTTTTCCACTGGCACCTTGTCCCAGGAATTAACTGGGAATTTACTGGGACAGGGTCCAGTGAAAAAGGAACATTGTCCAAGCGCCAGTGTCAAATGATGTCATTTCACGCCGGGGATTAACCACCTCTACCCCTTCTCATATCCCCAGCATTTGCTGGCGTGCTGATAAAACCAATGGACAACAAAAAGTCACCTGTTTCCAGTTGAAGGTAGAACACTCTGATCCTCAGGGATGAGTGTGTTCAGTGGAAAAGCAATTAGTGTCCTAGTTAAGGGTGGCCCTGTGGAAATGGCACAAAGGGCTTCCTATCCCGGTTCACTGCACAGCCAATTCACTGGGATGCCAGTGCAAAAGGAGCTGATATGATAATAGATGACCAACAGTGGATTCAACTCCTCTTCTTAGAATGTTCCCCCCAGTTGACACTCCCTAGTATTTCAAAAAATGTACCCAACTCAACCTTAAATATGTCTGATGATTGAGCCACTCACCCCCTCTCTGTCTTGAAATGCACAGTCCGTGAAACCTTCAGGCATCAGTTGTTGAAACAACAGAATGTAGAACCCATGTTGCACTTGGGGAGTACAATTCATGTATATGCTTCTGACCTGGACATGTGAGCTAAATTATATTCCTTTATGAGACAGTAGCCGCGCTTCTAGGGCCATGAGGTTATCAAGAGGTCGATTTGGAATATTGGAGATGCTGACTTCTATCCCGCTGCCTACATGATCAGATGGAAACGTGTAGATATCAGTGCCATCAGTTAATCAATGACTGATTTTAGCAAACATGAATTAACGCATTATTTGGATGCCTTAAACACTGGCATTTGTGTTACTGCCAGAAACATATCCACTTTCCACAGCGGGTTTGAATGGTACTCACCCTACAAGCCCCAAATGGGGTCATTGGGTCTGATGGGTAAACGAAGATTGAGAGGATATTGACAGAGAGGCTGAGGGGGTAGAGAGAGAGAGGAGGAGAGGGAGAGAAAGAGAGATAGATTTATTTTGTCCTTTTTTTATAGAGGTGCTGGATCAGCGTTCTGGTGAGCTTTGGCTGCACTGTACCCCAATCAAGAGGTTCAGTATATTTGAAATTGAATAAGTTACCATACTCAAATGAAATGTATATCAAATTTTTTAAAAAAAAGGTAAGGGAGGAAATTAGAGAAACTGGCCATCATTTTTCAATTGTCAATGGCCACTGGAATGTGACATTATATAGGATTGGAAACAATGAATTATTAAATAAACTGAGCAGTTGAAGCTAGTTAGATTAATTTTGGATATGGGCAAATCATTGATCAAGTTAAGTCAGTTTGTGTTTTTGGATGAAAGATCTTGCATGACTAACTTGATTAAACTTTTGGAGGAGATAACAAGAAAGTTCAATGAGGGCAGTACATCTGATGTCGTGCACATGAATTTTAGCAAGGCTTTTGACAGGACCCAAATGTGGCAGTCTACTCAAAAAAGTAAAGGCCCATGGGATGCAAGAAACAACGTCAAATTGGGCTTGAAGTTGGTGCATTGGAAGGACTGATTCCAAAAATATCCATGTGGAAGAAATCATTACATAAGGATAGCAAATGGAATTTGAATCCAGATCTGACAAAGGGTCTTCAACCTGAAACGCTATCTTTTTCTCTTCCCAAGTATGTGGCCTGATTGGCTGAAATTTTTTTTTTTGTTGCAATTTCTGCATTATTTTATTGTACTTTAATCTGGATCCACATGATATAATGAATTCTGTAATAACAGGATGATATTGACTGGCACAGAGGAGCAAATGGAATATGTACCACAGATGAATGCAGCAGAAATTGTCAATAAAATGGTCAAATAGACAAACTGATAGCTTACCTCTATTAGCTGAACCACAGAATGTAAGAACAAAGATGTTGTGCTAAATCTGTACCCAACTCGTTCAGGAGCAATAGCAAGTGCAACATGCATTTCTGGTCAGCACATTACAGGCAATATTTGATTACAGTGGAGAGGAGACAATGAAGAATTATGTGTACTGGAAGGTTGCAGCTCGAAGGAGAGATGGATAAGTTGAGGTTGTTTTCTTTAGAACTGAGAAATCTGAAGGGAACTTAACTGAGGTGAATAAAATTAGGTGAGGGTCTAGGAATTAAAAAGGTGGTAGAAACAGAAGCCATCATCATGTTTACCAGTATATCTTTCTTAGATGCATACTTGAAAAGTCAAAACCTGCAAATCTATGAATCTATTCAGAAAGATGGATTAAGCCAGGCAGTACTTTCTCCAGTTGTGCAAGCACAATTGGCCGAATAGCCTCTTTCTGTGTGGTAAACTTTCTATGATTTAGGAAGCTTTCTGTTTTATCCTCTGTTCCAAAATGGATATCTTTGTACTTCCCCATTTAAACTCCACTGTTACATACCAGACAGCAGCAATAGAAATTAGCCCAGGCAATGTTACATTTAAACTATTTATTTAATTATTAATGAACAATAATATAACACTTTATCTAATTTAACTAACTTATCGAAACTTATCTAACTTAAACCCCCCCAACAATGGGTGGGTGTGTGTGTGTGTGGGTGTGTGTGTGTGTGTGGAATACCCCAAGCCACTACAACTCAAGGCACAATTCTCAGAAGGCAGTTCAAAGTTCAGTTTCAGAAATTCAGTGTTGACACTGTTATGAGCCCAGAGGATCCCAAAACCCAGCAGCAATAGAAATTCACCAAGACAAATGGTTACTTAAACAAAAGTTGCTTTTAATTATCTTTAAACATGAAAACAGAATCACACTTTAACTTATCACTATTAACTAACCTAACTTAACCCCCTCCTAATTCTAAGCACACGTCCATGTAATGTGTGTACAAGTTCAGAAAAGTTATTTAATTCACAGTCCAATCTCACTTCTCACTCCTCTAAGTTTACTGGTTGCAAGCAATTTAACATTTATGAATTTCACCAGACTTTGATGCTTGAAAGGTAAATGGTTACCTCTCAGGAAGGTTCTTGTCGGTTTTCAGAGCGAGATTTGTTGCTCGTTGGACACCCACAACTGACTCCTTTTAATCAGCCACCTCAGTGTCTTGCTGAAGAGACTCTTGTACGAACCACAAGGGCTTTGACCAGGCTGAACTAAGAACTCACAACCCGTCTCTCTCTCTCTCTCTCTCTCTCAGGTAAAACCACCACAATACCCTCTTAGAACAGCAAACTGCACTCAGACTGTGACACCAGACCCAATCTTTTGAGTTCGTTCATCTGTTGCTTTTCAAAACAATAATCCATTACCCCACAGCATGTCCAATTGACACCTACTTGTGAAGTCCTTATAGGCATTCTTCAAAGATTTTGCAAAGGCACTCGGAGCCTGGACTCTCCGGCTTGAGCAGACCTCTGGCATTTTAAATGAGATCTGTTTTGAAGTATTTGTTTCTGCATGTGGCCTACACTAAAAAAAACTGCAACAATTTATCTCCTATAAAACATAACTATATACAATATAAAATATAATCTATCACAACACATAGACTTGAAATTGATGCAATATGCAGGCTTTAGATGAAATTAGCAGCTCATAAAGTGGGTGAAAGAGTACAGGAGTGACAGAATGTTTATAACTCACAAACCCTTGTTGAGATGCTTCCAGTAAAATGGCCCTTCTTTTTAGACGAGTGCCAACGAAAACTCCCTTCTTCTTTGGCGTAGGGGACACAAAGCAAGTGATGCTCACAAAGCTTCCAGAACCCCTTCGTGGGTCAGTCAAACAAAAGTGACCTTCTCTCTTTTGGTCACAGAGTAGTATTTTTCATTCCTCTATAACAGACAGGAGGAAATCAGACTGATTGCCTATAACCACACATGAGGCCAATCCAGCACAGTATTTCTTCCAGTGCGATCTTCTTAAAATACTCCTGTGCGATCTCCTTAAAATGGCCCCAAAGCAAAGCTGTATACTGCTTCTTCAATATGCTGGTCATATGGTCTCTGCACCTGGGATTTAGGAACACTGCCTTTCTTCTCTTCAAATGTATCCATTTTAGGAACATGCTGTTCAAAGCCTGCTGTCAGTTTGCAGTCACTTTCCAAAAACCTGCAGGACTGTGCAAAATTTATTCTCTTAAAGGGACAGTCCCACACAAATTAAAAACAGCTCGTAATACCATTCGGTTCATCACGTTACCTCTAATTTAATTTTTAATCTACATTGCTCATAGTGCAGTCAATCTGTATGTCACTGGCATGCTTGAATATGTAGCTTTCTGTCGATCATTGAAGTTACAAATTTTTACAATGAACAGTTTTGCCTCAGTGTCGATCTTTGTAAGACACTTTACATACTCCTTTTTTTTTGCATTTTTATCGTGACTATTAACCTGGTCAAAATTTGCCTTTAATTCTATAAGTTTTAAATTTGACTAAGCTCCTTTTAGAGTATTCACTCTTGACATTGATGTTTGTGCTTGTTTCCATGAAGTCGAGTTTTTTAATGCTCCTTGTAAATTAACTCGAATTGTACTTATATATTTAATTATGCCATGAAAAATTAGGGAGTTAATGTATGTGGTTTAACTTAGTTTTATCTTCCCACACAATTAAGATACCTATCAGATTTTTATCAAACAAGGGAAAAACCAGATTGGACCAGATTAGAACTAGATAAAATAGGAGAGAAGATACCTGAACATATACTATGTTGATGGGATGAAAAATTGGTGCAACGTAGGAATTCACCGGTATTGCATCATTTGCTCAACATTTGGAAGAAGATTCACATAGAAAGGAATAAAACAAATTACCAACTACCAAAACTAATATTGACACAAAATCAACTAATCCCTTTCACAATAGATAACCTTTCCTTCAGAGAATGGGAGAGAAAAGGGATCAAAAGAATAGAAAATTGTTTTTCGGCAAATAAATTATTATCCTTTGAACAAATGAAGGATAAATATAATATACCTCACAATACAATGTTTGCATACCACCAACTGAAAACCTACTTGAAGGACAAATTGGGAAACAGTCTGAGGTTACCAGAAGGAAGCAATTTTGAATATGTGATTACAGACACAATGATAATTAAAAAATTTATAACAAACATGTACATCAAACTGCAAGAAAAGGAGAACGAGGAAACAAACGGTAAACCTAAACAAAAATGGGAACAAGATCTAAACATAAAGATAAAGAATGAAACATGGGAAAAGCTATGCTCCGGAACTATGAGAAATACAATAAACACGAGGTTACGCATGATACAATATAACTGGATACACAGGCTATACATCACACCTCAAAAGTTAAATAAATGGGACCCAACAGTATCAGACAGATGTTTTCGCTGTAAAAAGGAAACGGGAACAACAATTCATGCAATTTGGACATGTGAGAAAGTGAAAAAATTTTGGGAAGATCTAAACCAGATATTAAATAAAATCACAAAAAGCAATATACCAAAAAACCCAGAGATCTTCCTCCTAAGTAATATAAGAAATAAAGAATTTGGACTCGATTTGGATGGAGCACAAAAAAGATTTGTTATTATAGCCCTAGCTGTAGCAAAAAAATGTATTATGTCAACCTGGAAATTAGAAGACAACTTGAGAATACAACAATGGTACATAGAAATGAATAAATGTATTCCATTATAAAAAATAACATATAATTTAAGAAATAACATCACAATATTCAAACAAATATGGGAGCCATACATGAAATACAATAGAGAAATCCTACCATGGACTTCCACCACCTAAAATGACAGAAGGAAAAGACAACGAAAAGAACTGACTCAGTAAAATTTCTTGTTTATTTTTATTAAGTGACAACATTGTTTAATGGGTTTAATGTATCTTATAGATTGAACTTCAAATAAATGGGAAAGGAGGTGAGGGAGGGAGGGAAGGGAGGGGGGAAAAAGGGGGAGAAAATGACACTATATATTCAAGAGAAAAAATGTCTATGTATCTTGGTCAATATGGTTTATAGTGTGAAAAATTAAAAAAATTTAAAAAAAGCTTAGTTTTATCTTCCATTTTTTTAATTAGTAAATTATGTTCAAAATTTACTTTAATATAGTTCTCTTTAAATAGATATGTACCAATGCACAATATACAAGTTTACTTGATTTCTATATTGATGTACTTAATTTAAAATAGTGAAAGATCTATTTAAATATCTAGGTATTTTGATAACAGAATTTGAAAAACCTCTTTAAAGAAAACTTTGTAATTTTATTTAATCAAACTAAAGCAATACTCTCTGGATGGTCACCATTTTCTCTAACTATGGTAGGATGTATTAATTCCATTAAAATTAATATTTCACCAAAATTTTTATATTATTTCAATCATTACTAACTTTTATTTTTAAGTCTTGGAATTATCTATTATGAGATATATATGGCAAGGAAAGAAACCAAGAATAAATGAAAGTTATCTTCAGAACACAAGAAATGATAGAGGACTGTCGTTAACTAATTTTAGATTTTACTACTGGGCAATGAGCTTAAGGAATATGTTATTGTTCTTATAGCTTTATAGTAGAAATGACTGCTCCAAATGGATGGAAACAGAATTGAAATCCCTTAAGAATTTCTGTTTACAGGAGATATTAGGTTCACCTTAACCTTTCTCTATTCCAAAGCTAACAAAGAATTTAATAATGAGACATAGATTGAAGATTTTGAGTCAATTTAGAACATTTTTTGGAATTATGGGATTTATATTTACTAGTCCTATTCTACTCAATCATTTATTCCAACCTGCCATTTTAGATGCAAACTATGAAAAATGGAATCATCTAAGAATAAAAACTTTTAACGATCTTTTTATCCAACAAAATTTTGCATCTTTACAACAATTGATGATGAAATTTAATCTGCCAAACAGACACTTTTTTTAGATATTACCAAATTAGACATTTTATTCATTCTGAACTTACAGTATTTCCATATCTTCTGGATCCGAATTTCATAGGTGAACTGTTTGAATTACAATTTGTACATAAAGGTATAATATCTGCCTTATATTATAAAACATTGAATTTAAAAACAGCTTCTTTAATTAGGATCAAAACTGAATTGAAGAATTATCAGAAGAAGAGTGGATTTCAATTTTGGTCCTTATCCATGATTCATCTCTATACTCGAGGCACAGTTTGATTCAATTTAAAGTGGTGCATAGAGTATATTTTTCTAAAGTTAAGCTCGCTCGAATCTACCCATAAATCAAATATAAAAGATTTGAAGCCTCTTTAATGCATGTATTATGGTTTTCCCAATTTAGCAGAATATTGGACAGCTATTTTCAGGACATTTTTGGCCATCTTTGGGATCAATCTCGAATCATGCCCGTTGATTGCAATGCTTGGTTTCTCCAGTGATGTAAATGTATATTTAACATCTACCCAAAAACAGGTCTTAGCATTTTCTACATTACTGGTTAGAAGAGACAATGGTTACTGGATATTATGTCCTTTTTAAGTTTGTAGAAAAAAAAAATCAGACATAATGTTAGGAAGATTAAGATCTCTTTTGATAAGACTTGGGATCCAATTATAGCTTACTTTCATAATTGGAATTATCAAGGTGCGGGGATGCAGTAAATGGGCGTGTTTCATCAGATCTCCGGAGGCCGTTGCTTGATTTCAATTCTGCTTGAATACCATTTTCATCCTTGGTTGGTGGATGGGGTGAGATCTTTATAATCAACCTTTTTTTCTTTTTCACTATTCACTATATGCTTAGATTGTATTATTATTTCTATATGATTTGATACCAATCCAAATGTATATTATATTTTATTTATATGGATTTATAATGTATAAAACTCAATAAAAATAATTTAAAAAGAAAGATGTACTTAAAAATACACTATATTTCTGACTTGTATCCCAGACAATTAGCTTGCAATCTTTTAGGATTTTTGGTTTTGCTGTTCTCCAATCTGTATTTCATGTTGGAGTCTCAATATTGTCAAATTTAATGAAAGTTTAAAACCCAAATGTATGTTTTTAGCCATTTTTTAAAAATCTTGAAGCAATACCTGACAATGCCACAGCTAGGGAAATCGTCTTTGTTTTCAAACTGCAGCCAAAAGTAGATTAATTTTTTTTCCTCTTCCACCAGAAGCATCCAAAAGTCAGACTCCTTGGTTATTGTCAACAGCCTCGTAATAGTATCCAAAACATTTCTTTGACACTTCACTAAATCATAGGACACAAGAATGACCTCAGATGCTAGAATGGAACAAGATGCAATCTGCTGGAGGAGGTCTGTGGGTTGAAAAGCATCAGTGGAAGAAAAATAATTGCTAGCAGTTTGAACTGGAATCATTCATCAAGTTGACTTTACCTCCCACTCGTGTTGCTCAATCTGCTGAGTTCCTCCAACAGATTGTGTTTTGTTTACCATACAGTGTATGATGTCTTATAGGATGACCCCTGGAATTTCCACCTAAAATGTTAGTTTTGTGTAATACCCTTTGTATCAGACGCACACCCCCCCCAAAAAAAAAATCTGGCACTTACCGCTGACCAATGGATGCTATTAAAAGCAAATCATAATATTTTAATAACAAATTACCATGCAAAATTTACATTTTATTTTGATATTTTAAAATAAACCACTGTCAGGCCATTCAAACAAAGCCTGTACAGAGCCAGCAGCAGTCGGACTAGATGGTTGGAGCCCTGAGATTTTGGAAGTAACTAACAGGGCATGCACAAAATTGTGTTGGAGCCGGTGGGAAGATGGCAGTGAAGTAGAGCTGTCAAGGTTTAGATTTTAGACGCAGTGTATAGGACAACTCTGATTTTAAGGTGAAACTTTTAAGTTTTCAGAATCTTCCTAAATGATGGCATATATGGTAAATCATAATTTGTTTGCTGCATAAACTCGGTGTACAAATATTAAGTTTTTCTTTGTAGTTCAGGTAGAGCAAAAATACTTAGGTTAGATCTGCCAAAGACTTCACTTAACCTTTAATCTAAATTAATGTCATATTAAAAAAATTATAGTATTACTATTGTGTTGGTTTGGGTTTTGATTTTTAGCTGCGTAGGAAATGTCTTTTTCGTCAAATTTAGACAAACAACACGGTAACAGGTCATTTCGGCCCACGAGTCCATGCCACCCAATTAAGCTACACCCTCCCCCCCCCAGTACAGTTCGAATGGTGGGAGGAAACCAGAGCACCAGGAGAAAACCCACACAAACACAGGGAGAACATCCAAACTCCTTACAGACAGCATGGGATTTAAACCCAGTTCTGATCGTTATAAAGACATTGCACTAACCTCTGTGCCAACTGTGTCTTCAGCAAGGTTTTCTCTGTGACTTCCATTGTTGGTCAGGATTTGAAGTGGCACATACTTGCAAAATTATAGCAAAGCCGATGCCTATTCCAGTGTACATTATCTTCTCATATTTTCAGCTGGCAAGTCTGTTTGTCTGTTTCACATACTCGGTCACTAACTCTACGTAAATATTAAAAAGAATCATGGCCCCTTAACTTCTTGTAAAAGTAACCAAAGCAAAAAGCATTCCAAGTGACTTGGATGTACAGCATATATGCCTTCTGTGGCATAATTTGTTTTAACCATAGGCTCATTTGACACATCATCTCCTATTTTACATTTTGTTCACTTCTTGCTTTATTATTCCATGTATAATACAGTAAAACCTCTGGAATCTGGCACATTAAGGGATTGAGTGATGCCGGATAAGTGCGTTTTCTGGTTGCTTGAGATTGTGTGTGGCATGATTGGCCAACTTCTATATATTTTACCTAATTTTTTTTTGGCCAGTTGCTTGAATTCCAGACAACGTTTTACTGTAGTCTCTTGAGTTTTGCATACACAATCAAGAAGATTTGCTTCCATGAATATATTCTTTGATTTTTTTAAATGCAAACAAGTGAATTATCAAAACAATATCAAGCTTTTAAAAATATGTTTAAATCTTATGTTTTTTTAATAAATATGATCAGTAATTGATTTAACTGATTAGAGAAAAAGAGGACCGGCCAAAATTTTAACTCATTACTTTTCAATGGAAAAGTTCAAGAGGTTTGAGACCCCATCCATCCTTCTTCAGATTAAAACTCTTGCTCTAGATTCACAAAATAAATCTCATCAGTTTTCAGCGCAGAAAAATATAATTTGATGCCCTTTGGGATACTGGGGGTTCTCCCCTGGAGATTTAGAAAAGTTAAGAGTCCATTGAACATTCATATCTTCAAAACAAAAATGTGATGTGCAAATTTTCAGATTTGTATTTTTTTATTACTGAGCTATGTACAGGACACATGGAGCTTTTTAAATTATATATCATACCATTTAAATATCACCTCATCCATGTGAGAGGTACGAGAGCAAATATACAGAAATGCTGGAGGAACTCAGTTGGTCTCACAGCCTCCATAGGAGATAAAGATATATTACTGATGTTTCAGGCTTGAGTCCTTCCTCAAGGTATGAGTAAAAAGAAACAGGTGTCTGTATTAAAAGGGTGGGGGAAAGGGAAGGGGGGAGGAATACATGCCTACAGACCAAAAGGTTTTAATTGAATGTGATAAAAGGACAGGAGAGAGGAAAGGAGAATTGATTGGGGGAGGGGTGGTTTTTGGATCTGTGAAAGGAAGCCAGGGGAAAAGTGAAGAGAGAGAAAGAGATAGACAGAGCTGGAGGAAAAGAGACCTAGAGAAAGATAGGAGGTGTCTAATGGGGTGCCCAGATGGTATATGAGGCTTGTTCCCAATTTGTGGATGATCTCAGTCTGGCAGTGCATGAGACCATGGACAGGCATGTCTCAGAGGGTAAAGGGGAGAGGGAGAGAGGCAGAGCTAGAGGAAAGGAGTCCTAGAGAAAGATGGAGGGGGGGGGGGATCTAATGGTAACCAGAAAAGATTATGTTAATGCCATATGGTTGGAGGGTGGCCAAAAGTCAAATGGAAAAGGGAAGAGAGAGAGAGTTTGTCTTTTTGTACTCATGCCTTGAGGAAGGACTCAGGCCCGAAACATCAGAAATATATCTACCTCCGATGGATGCTGCAAGACCAGCTGAGTTCCTCCAGAATTTCTGTGTTACAGAATGTACAGACTTTTGGAGTTCACTCCATCATGTGCATCACTTGGAAAATTCAATGGCACAGCAATGAATAACTCCAGGGATCCTGATTTGATCCTAACTTTTTGTGCTGTCTGTTTCACCTTAAATCTGTGCCCTCTAGTTTTAGACTTCCTTACCCTAGGGAAAGACTGATGATTTGCCTGATTTTGTATACCTCTATTAAGGTACCCCTTAACCTTTAAATTCCTGGGGAAATGTTTCCGTCTCCTTATAATTCAGGCTTACAAACTCATGAATTTTTTCTGCATCTTTTCTAGCTGAATGACCTCTAGCTAGGTGACCAGAACCAACAAATATGGTTGTAACAAAACATCCCATGAAAGCAAGCATACCAAATGCCTTCTTCACCACCATGTCCACCTGCCACACCTCTCTCATCAAAATATTTATGTACCTGTAACCCTATCTCTTGTCTGTTCTACAACATTATCCAGAGCCCAACCATTCACTGTTTATATTCTGCCTGGTTTAACCTACCATGGTTAAACCATGTTCAATTCCATCTGCCTTTTCACTGTCCACTATGCCACCAATGTTGGTGTCATCTGCAAGCTTGCTATCCATACTAATTACATTGTCGTCCAAGTTGTTACTACAAAAGACAAATAACCGTGGACCCAGGACTGATCACTGCAACACCTCACTGGTCACAAGCCTTCAATCTGAGTAACAACGCTTCACTACACTCTCGGACTCTTATCACAAGCCTATTCACTCTGAATCCCATGCAGTCTAACCTTTCAGTCTAGCATATCATGCAGATCTTGCTCAAGTCCATGTAAACAATCTCAACTGCCCTTCCATCATCTGTTTTCTAGTTCACCTCATCAATCTTTTAGTTTGCCTCCTTAGGAGACATGATTTCCCATGCTGAAAGCCATCTGACTATCCTGATCAGTCCTTGCCTTTCCAAATCTAGTCTATCATAACTCCTTCCAGTAACAAGCCTTTAGTTTTCTAGCCATTCTTGCAACATTTCTTACATAGTCACATTAGCCACCCTCTGGTCGGCCAGTACTCATTCATTGCTGATTATGATACAAATATCTCTGCCAGGGCCCTCAGAATTTCTTCTATAGCTTCTCCCACAATATCCTAGGATACAATTGGTCAGATCTACCTTTATGCAGTAGAAGATCTCTAGCACATCCTATGGTAGTGTGGATTCTCTTTAAGTCATCACTATTCACTTCTTCAATTTCCCGAGCATCCATGTCTTTCTCCATGGTAAATAAAGATGAAAAAACCTCAAATGTGTAGGTTTCAATATCATTTACCGACATTATTTTGGTTTCAATTTTTATGCAAGGTGTGTTGGTAGATTGTTTACGTTTTCTAAATCCAAAAGATGTTTGAAATGCAAACCAAAAAATATTTCCTCGTGTTTGAATTAACAAAATTGATATCTGAGTTTACTTCATTTTGTTTAGTTTTGAAGTGATTATGCTGTTGTTGTAAAATGTGGATGACATTGTATTTAAGTTTACAGTTTGACTGAATATTCAGAGATTAAATTATTTAAGATCACATAACTTTTGATTTTCAAGCATGAGTTATAATTTAATGAGAAACCTAGTGCAATACCAGCTGTTTAAATATTAAAATGTTCTGAGAATCACTTTATTATTCATCTTCAGAAAATTCTAGATGTCAGATATTTCCATTCCTAAAGTTTATCTTAAATCGTGATGAACAGAAATACCTGGTTAATGCATGTGTTCATTTTTGCCAGTGGAAAATGCAACTTTAAGAGAAGTTTTATGGGTATATTTCTGTGACAGCTGGCAAACAGCATTAGCTACAATTAGAAATTTGAATATAGTTGAAAATGTTCTTCTTTGGCTTGGCTTCGCGGACGAAGATTTATGGAGGGGGTAAAAAGTCCACGTCAGCTGCAGGCTCGTTTGTGGCTGACAAGTCCGATGCGGGACAGGCAGACACGATTGCAGCGGTTGTTAGAATTCCCCTGCACCCAGAAGAACAGTTGTACAGCTGAAAAGCTTTGAAATCCACTGTTCACCAGTGGAATTCGTCCATGCCCTTAATGCCATTCTACTGTCATGTTTATTTTGTGATGCCCATCTTGACTTGTTTAGCCCCAACAAGATCATCTGCTGATTTCTCATCCACAGCTTGTTCGACGATACATCAAGGATTGGCTTGAAAGAAAACAGCCACCATTTGGTGCTATTAGCAGCTGTGTGCTCCTTATGATCATTTATTCAACATTTTGTGATACTTTCTCCAATCCAAAAATTGACCTGGACAACTTCAGCCTTCTATTAATTACTATTATAAGTAAGTACTGTATTTTCACTCATATTGCATGCACACACATATAATGCGCACATGCATATGCTGCTTGGGTATAGTATTCTAAATTTTGACTGACAAAAAGCAATTTGCATTTAATTGGTACATGAGAGAAAGCACATAACTGGTTAATCTCCCACAATTAACACCCAATCATTATATAGATAATGTCCTGCTGCAATACATTAACAAGCTTTGGAAAGGAATCAGGCAAATAAACCTGAGGAAATGAAATATATTCTTTTGTTTCACTAGATTTTTAGATTTTTCTTGTTCATGCAGCAGTGTTGCTGGGAATGGTTTTGTAGATGTCATAGATGAAATTCATCTTAGCCTTCTCTCCAATAGCATGTCCTTTAGTCTTCCGAGGAAAAGAGTGTTTGAAAACCAAGTCCTTGAACCCAGCACTCAGCTTGTGGCTCTCTTGGCAGTGTGAAATCTGTTTTCTTGTTAGCTTTTGAAATGTGCATTATCTACATCAGGCACCTCAAAGCAATGGAGAAGTATCTCCAATGTTGTATCCACAAAATCCTCCAAATTCACTGGCAGTATAAGTAAATTCACATCAATGTCCTCTCACAGGCAGACATTCATAGCAGTTCATTTGTCATTCGATTGTACCAGTACAACCCAATGAAACAGCATTCCCTGATCCATAGTGCAGAACAGTACACAACACACATACAGACATAACACACAGACAAATAATACATATGCACTGTACATATGCACATACATTCAAATAAATATTATTAATAAATCGTAGTCACAGAGAGCTGTTTTAGCAGTCATTCAGCAGTCTCACTGCCCGAAAGGAAGAGGCTGTTTCTCAGCCTGGTGGTTCTGGCTTTGATACTTCCGCATCTTTTTCCTGATGGGAGTAGCTAGAAGAAGCTGTGTGCAGGGGTCCTCAACAATTTTGCGATCCTTCTTTAAGCAACAATCCCTGTTAATCAGATCGATGGTGGGGATGGAGACCCCAGTGATCCTCTCGGCACCTTTTATGGTCTTGTGGATTGACCTCCGATCTGATGCTTTGCAGCATATAAAAAATGAGTTTCACCCACCCTCACTCCTCTGCATCGCCGCCATATTGTGCAATGCTCTAACAATCTGAATTCATGAAATATTTATATTGTGTTTGAAAAATTATACTTTAACTGTAGAAAATAAGTCAATTAAAAACTTAAATGCTGGAAACATTAAACAATTTATGAATTTAGCATTGCATAGACTAATTGGATTGCACATCAGATGTATTTTTGAATAATATTAAATATTATTCTTAATTTTCCTTTAGTATTTTCCCTTCAACTGAGTTTCATGTTTTTAACATTTTTCATCTCCTCAAGGTGGGTAATTGTATTTTTTATTCCATATGTATTATAATATAAATTACTGTATATTTATTTGCAACTAACATATGGTCATTATATAATGTATAATTGGCAAATATTGTAAATTTCGCCAGCTTGTCCTATTGAATTGTAATATGAATGGATTAGCTGGGTTGGAAAAAACTGACAAATAGAATTCATTCTGGGGAAGTCTGCAATAATACACTTCCAAAGAGGAGATTGGGCATGGGATGCACAGTAAGTGGACATGTCGAGAAACAAAGGCACTGAGGAATGCATGTTCACAGATTCCTTACAGTGCCAAAAAGGATGCTTATGCGATTAACCATAACAAGGGTGGTTTACTCGGCCGCTAGAGGCTGCTCCACCATTCGAAAGGTGATCTAATATTCCTCAAGGCCACTTCCTATTCTTTCCCATATGGTGTATCTTTAAGTCTGAGGTAGATTCTCCCTCTTCTATGAAAAGAATTGCTTTCTCCATTTGCTTCCTTATTCCAAAACTTTGCCCTCTAGTTTGGGGTCTCCCATGAAAGGAATCAACTTCTTTGAATTTATGGAGTTGAACAGGAAAGTCTGCAGATTCTGAGATTGTGGTGCTACGCACAAAAGTGCTAGAGAAACTCAGCATGTCATGCAGCATCTGTAGGAAGTAAGTGGTAACCAATGTTTCAGTCCTGAGGCCTTCATTAACATATGAGCTAAAAGCAGGCAGGTGTCTGAATAATAAGGTGAGGAGAGGAGGTTGGAAGGGGCAGGGGGAGGAGTATAGGCTAACAGGTAAGAGGTTATAGGAGGGATGTTAGAAGAGAAAAAAAAGTTGAGAAATGATGGGGAGGGGTGGCTCTGTGAAGTGAGATAAGGGGCGGTTGGGGAGCTGGAGGAAAGGAGACAGGGAGGAGAAGAGAGAGGCTCAGGGGAGGAGTATAATGGAAACTGAAGTAGTCAGTGTTAATGCCATCTGGTTGGAACATTAGAGTGTTCTTCCTTCAATTTGCGGCTATCGTCGGTTTGGCAATGCATGAAGACATATTGGTGTGAGAATAATAAAAACACAAAGCTGGAGAAACTCAGCAGATCAAACAGTGTACTTTATATAGCAAAGTTAAAGATACATAACCAATGTTTCAGGCTTGAACCCATCATCAAGATATTGAAAAGTAGGCAGGCGGCTAGACAAAAATGTGGGGGAGTGGGGAGGTGGGAGGGGCAAGGGAGGAACATAGTCCCACAGGCAGGAGGTAATAGGTGGATAAGGGAGGGAGGGCACACCAGCAAACAAGGGGAGGGGGGCATGTGTCTGTGAATGAAGAGGGAAAGGGGTGGAAAAATGGAGGAAAGAAGACAGAGGAACAATGGTGAGTAAACTAGTAACTGGAGAAGTCAACGTTAATGCCATCTGGCTGGAGAGTGCCAAGATGGAAAATTAGATGTTGCTCTTCCAATTTATGGGTGGTCTTGGTTTGACAGTACATGAGGCCACGGACAGAGATGTCAGCACAGGAGTGGAGTGCAGAATTGAAGTGTCACTGATCTGGACAGAGTGAAGGTGCTCAGCGAAGCAATCTCCCAGTCTGTGTCCAGCCTCTCTGATGTAGGGGAGGTCACAATGAGAGTACCAGATGCAGTAGATGACCCCTCCAGATTCACAAGTGAAGTGTTGCTTCACTTGGAAGGACTTTTGGAGGCCCTAAATGTTGGTGTGGGAAGAGGTGTGGGTGCAAGTCCAGCATTTATGAGATCATAGGGGTAGGTACTGAGGGGGTAATTAGTGGGAAGTAATGAGTAGACGAGGGAGTCCTGGACAGAGAGTTCCTGCAGAAAGCGGAGAGGGGAAGATGTATCTGGTAGTGGGATCATGTTTGTAGGTGGCAGAAATTGTGGAATGTGATGAGTCAAATCAATTTTGCACTGTATATTTCCATGCTTCTTTGATATTTCCGTAATAATTCACAGTAATAATATGTTAAATAGATGTTTATTCAACTTCTCTTTCAGAAAAATGTCAGGTTTTACAGCTGCAGACACAGTTGCCATTATGTTCTGTTCCACACATAAATCACTGACGCTTGGTAAGTTAATCTAATTTTAGAAGCAACAGGTTCAGCAATGCAGACCGCTCTTAAATGTTACTCTTGTTTTTATCATTCAAAATCATTGATCAATGATCAATTCAGTCAACTCAATTATTAAAAAAGGTAAAACAGAATAAAGAACACTGGTGAGTTTGAGATCTGTGACAGTTCAAAAGTACACTCTCAGATCTCAAAACCGCCTTCTGGATTGAATAATTATTGATTGTTATCAGACACTGATATTGAATACGAAATGTTCTAATTCTTAAAACTTGTCTGTTAACCTTTAGAGCTAGTATATTTTTAAGGAGGCCTTCTTAATTATAAATCTTTACCTGGAATGCACTCTCAGTACATCTCAAATCCCAGTGTCACATCAATTCTGCAGTATAGATGCCATTCTTAGTGGGAAAACTGTCACAGATTATCTGATCATTAACAGTTGTGGTTAAGCCACCTGTAAGCAAATTTACAGACAGGGCTGTCCACATTTGAGCTGCAGCTCAGAAATATTTCATTAACCTCAAAGTATCTTGGGAGATATGTGGTTAGGAAAGGTTAAAAGTGGTATCGTATACAGGTCATTGAAAAGAGATTGGGAAAACAATGGACACCAAAGTGATGGGTAGCAACTATTTACAAAAAAAGAGAATTTTTACAGGACATAAATGATTTGACATTTTCCTCTTTTTGAAAATAATAAGAATAAGCAAAATTAATTCCAGATTTCAGGTTTATTGTAAAAGTACATTTATGACATCACATACAACCCTGAGATTCTTTTTCCAGCAGACAAGGCAGAATTACCACTTATTGGTGGTGCAAGAAAAAATATACATAACATATACATGTAAACAAATAAATAAAATGTAAACAAACTGCAATAAAGAGATGAAAAAAAATGAATAAAGTGCAAAAGTAAGAATCCCTAAATGAGTCTCTGATTGAGTTTGTTGTTGAGGAGTCTGATGGTGGAGGGGTAGCAGTTGTTCCTGAACCTGGTGGTGTGAGTCTTGTGGCACCTCTACCTCTTTCCTGATGGTAGCAGCGAGAACAGAGTATGTGCTGGGTGGTGAGGGTCTTTGATGATTGCTGTTGCTCTCTGACAGCAGCGTTCCCTGTAGATGTACTCGAAGGTCGGGAAAGTTTTGTCTGTGATGTCCTGGGCTATGTTTGGTCAGGAGAATTGATGTCCCCATAGCAGACCAAGATGCACTTGGTCAGCACACTTTCCACCATGTATCTAGAAATTTGCCAGGGTTTCTGAAGTCATACCAAACTTCCACAAACTCCCGAGCAGTAGAGGTGCTGACGTGCTTTCTTCACGATGTGTTTGATCCAGGAAAGATTCTCCAAGATAGTGGCTCCCAAGAACTTAAACTTTCTCACCCTCTCCCCCTCTGATCCCCCAATGATCACTGGATTGTACCCCTCTGATTTCCCTTCCTGAAGTCATCAATCAGCTCCTTGGTTTTGGTGACATTGAGACACGTTAAAGTATAGATTCCTGCCACAGCAAGAACTATTAAAACATGAGTTGTCAGCAGGAATCGCCCCATCAAATAATTGGGCAGATTTCAGACAGCATTTGGTTTGAGAGGGGGGTTGGTAATGGGAGTGAGCACCATGCATCCTCAAATGATAGGATATTGTAACACCTGGGAAAAGGATCAAAGGGCTTAACCCCTTCTCAACCACAACCCAAAGAAAGTGAATGATCTTGGAGACAAAACAATTCTGGTGTTGGGATCTGAAGCAAAATATAATCAGTCTTGAAGTGTTGAAGTCGAAGTGTTGACATTTCCCCTGCCCTGATGCTACTTGCCAAATTTCTCCAACAGATTGCTCTTAGAAAGTAGCTGTTACGTGAAATACAGAAAGCACCAAGTCTCTCACTCAACACCTGATAGTCATATTCATTGGACTCTGAAAAAAGCTCAGATAAGGATGGAGCACTTAATATCACTTGTGCAGACTTTATCTTTCTTGTCGTAGCCAGGGAATGTATTAAGCACCATTACGAAGGAGCCCAGAAATGACAGTGTAACAGCATTTGCTGAAGAGTTAGTGGTCCTTGGGATTATTAAAGCTCAAGCCCTTTAGTTAAACATTAGCAAATAGGGCTTCTCTTTCCAAAACAGTATCAATGCATGTGGAAGAGTATTAAGAAGAACAAAGAATGGCATTATCATTGAACAAACTTTGTGTGAGGGGTGTGTAATGTCCATCACCATAAATGTCTCAAACTACCTCCTGTGTTAGCCAAGTTCATATTTTGCCTGAGGCAGGTGGTGTGAAAATCAGCATGAGAAAAAAAATCGGCTTGTTATCATCTGCAGCAAACTATGTGGCACTGATAAATCTGTCAGTAAAATTATTGATAAAAGTAATCAGTGCATTATTACCATGAAGACAGTCTTGAATTCATCTCCATCATGCTGTGTGATAGTTTTGGTACTCCACATAAATCAGAAACATGGCCTTGTGTCACTCACTCCCTGATTACAGCCGAGTGAAAGAACCAATCAATTCAATGAGTACAGGAAATCTGTACCAGACATACCTAAAAATGGTTTGAGCTGGTAAAGCTCCAATATAAGACAATAGACATGCTATGTAAAAGAAGCAGCATTCAAAAGACAGTCAAGTGATTCCACAGTCAACTTTTCAGATCAAAGCTTTACAGTTCTCACACAATCAGTCGTGAATTATTATTAGGAAGAAGAAATTTCAAATACAGACTCATTCCCAGTGATGACAGAGCAGGAAGCATTCAACCAAATGTTCCAACTGGACAATTATTCTCCAGCTACTCCACTATCATTTAAAGCTGTCTTCAACTCATCCAATTCACTTTGCAATATGAAGAAACTGCACTAGATGCAGGAAAGAATATAGAACATTAATAATAAGACTTATTGCTGAAAATGTGCTCCTGAACTGGTCAAGCATCAAACCTAACATTTGTAGTGCACAGATACAAAACTGGCAACTCGACAACAATGTGGAAATTTGACAATGTATAAGTTTTCCAGATAAATGCAGGACCATCCATTTTGACCATTTACTAAATCGTCAGCATATTCTTAATCATCGTTGATATGGGGGAAGGATGACCAGTAGTACTTGGAAGAGTCACTTTACTAAAACTTGCTTACTGATTCTTGCTTATGTTCCACACTTTAAACCTCCCCCAGATATGAGTTTGATGCATCATTTGATCAATTGTGGCATCAAAAACCCCAGCAAGTTAAAAGAAATGGCGGGGCGGGGAGGGTGGGGGGGTGGGGGGTGGACTCACGACTACCTGGTGTCTACCATGAAGGAAGAATATTGTGCTTCATGGTCAACAGTCATTTCAGACCCAGTTCTTTGCTGTAGGAATTCCTTGGGATGAAAACAAAACAAAATAACTGCAAATGCTGGAACCTCAGAATGTCAGGCAGCATTTACGTTGAGAAATAGAATTTCAGAGGGGAGTGAATGTTTTAACCATGAGAGGAAACTGGATAGGCTGGGTCTGTTTTGTATATCTGCTAGAGATATACAGAAGTATGTGTAGAATGCATCAGGTAGATAGTGAAAATTTTTTTTTCCCCAATATGGGGTCATCTAAAACCAGAGGGCATAGGTTTAAAGTCAGAAATAAGAGGGTTGGAGGTGGTGGAGACAGGTACTCTCAACATTTAAAAACTATCTGAATAGGCCTTTGAATTGTCATTGCATGGAAAGCTATTAATCAAGTACTGATATATAGAGTTATCAGCATAGATAGAATGGGCCAAATTATTTTTTTCTATGTTCTGATAACATTTCTGAAAGGAGACACAGCATAGCAGCGAGCACAACGCTATTACAGCGCCAGTGACCTGGGTTTTAATTGGTGCTGTCTGTAAAGAATTTTTATGTTCTCTCCGTGTCTGTGTGGGTTTTCTCTGGGTGCTTCGGTTTCCTCCCACTCTTTAAAATGTACAAGGGTTATAGGTTAATTGGGGTATTTTGGGCAGCATGTGGGCTCATGGGTCGGAGGGCCTAATACTATGCTGTATATCTCAAGGATTTTTTTTAAATAAATTAATAAAAAGACCCCTTATCAAAATTGGGAAGGAATGAAAATCTTTTAGGATTACTTGATGGTGAGGGTGAGGGAGAATGAATACCACACTGAGAATATCTCTGATAGTATGAGACCAGGATTGTTTGGGGACAAAATGTAAACAAGATCGATAACATAATGGCAGTTCGCAATTCTGGATCCCCCCCCCCCCCCCCCCTTCCATACACCACTGCATGAGCACCTTCACCACAAGGATTGTAATGGTTCAAGAGATGATTTGTCATCACCTCCTCAAGAAAAATTATCGATGGGAAATAAATGCTTGCCATCAATAGTCACATGCCCAGAAATAAATGTTGAAAAATAAAGAGCTGGATATTTTCATTCTGTCCCAGAGACAGAGGCAGCACTTAATGCCCATCTATAATTGTTCTTGAGAGGGTGGGGGTGAGTCATCTACTTGATCTGCTGTGGACCTTCTGCTCAAGGCACTGTTGTTGAATAGGGAATTCCAGCAACAATAAAAGCCCAGCAGCATGTTTGCAAGTCAGGAGTGGAGAATTTGTGGAGTGGTGGTGTTCCCGTGCATTGAATGCTTATGTCATTCTTGGTGGTTGAGGTTGTGGGTTGGGTCGTGCTGTTGAAGCAGCCTAGGCAACTGCAATGCATTTTGAAGATGGTACAAATTGCACCCTAGTATAGGCCAGCTTTGGAGGGAATGAATATTTAGGGTCATTGATGGAGAGGTAGTCATGTGGGGTGCTTTGTCCTGGATCATGTCAACACTCTTAAGAGTTAGAGCACCACTGATCAGGTAATTGGAGAATATTCCATCTCACTCCTGACCTATACCTTGAGGTAGCAGGAGGTAAGTCATTTGCCACAGAATACGCATTACCTGTTAGTATGGCCACAGTATTTATATGGCTGATCCAGTTAAGTATATGGTAAATAGTGAACCACATGCTGCATCCCACTCCAACCCCACTACCCTCCATTCTCTACCAAATGTTTAGGTAGGTAGGCATTTAGATTGATTTTTGTTGGAGGATCATTGCCTGGCACGTTGTGGTATGAATGCCACTTGAAAGTTCATGCCTGAATGTTGCCCAACTCTTGTCGAAATTGTATGGGAACTCGTTACATCATTTCGTGGGTTGGTGGGAACGTGCAAGTGCAGGTGATGGGATTTTGTAAGCGACACGTTCTTTTCCTGATCTCTTGGGGTCACCAGTGGTTCCACATTATTGTAAGCAGTTCAGTTTGTGTGTACACCATCTTTTTTAAAAATAAAGTGTGCGAACTGCTCCACAACTAAGTGACTAAATTAATGCAGACACGACAGACTGGTGACAAGGATAAAAATTCCAGACGACGGAATCTACAGGGTTTCAGTTAAAAAGAAATCAAGAGTTAAGGGAATTTTTTTGAAATTAATGTCAAAAGGCAATGGAAGGAAAGCGAGTATTCAGCAGGAAGAGAAAATGACAGAAGGACGTTTTGGAGAATATTGGGAGACCAAAGATTGGCAGGATTATGTGGATAGATTTGATATGTACTGCATGGTCCATGATGTGAATGATACTGAGATCCATAAGAAATAGGTTGAGAATTTGGGCTCAATTTAGGAAATTCTTCGGAATTAATTGTTTTTCACTGGCTAGCCCAATTATAGATAATCTTTCTTTTCAACCATCTTTGTTAGATGCAGGTTTCAAGGAATGGCATAAAATAGGTATTCAAAGTTTTATTCGAGATCATTTTGCCTCTTTCGAATTTCCCAGTATATTTACAAATTAGATATTTTGTTCAGTCTAAGCTTCTGGATTTTCCGCGAATTTCCCACACTAATATTCTTGACCTGTTTTTTAATTTATAGGTGTTTTTCTTGGTGGAGTAACGTAATGTCATGTGACTAGGAATGTGGATGAGGGTAGCGCAGTGGATGTTGTCTATATGGACTTCAGTAAGGCCTTCGATAAGGTACCACATGGAAGGTTAGTTAAGAAGGTGCAGTCTTTAGGTATAAATTTTGAGATACTCAAATGGATTGAACATTGGCTGAAAGGGAGAGGCCAGAGAGTGGTAGTGGATAATTGTCTGTCAGGTTGGAGGCCGGTGACCAGTGGTGTGCCTCAAGGATCTGTATTGGGCCCATTGTTGTTCGTTATATACATTAATGATCTAGATGATGGGGTGGTAAATTGGATTAGTAAATATGCAGACGATACTAAGATAGGTGGAATAGTGGATAATGAAGAAGGTTTTCAAGGATTGCAGAGGGATTTGGGCTGCTTAGAAAAGTGGGCTGAAAAATGGCAGATGGAATTTAATGCTGATAAGTGTGAGGTGCTTCATTTTGGTAAGAAGAATCAGAACAGGACATACGTGGTAAATGGGAGAGCATTGGTGAATACAGAAGAGCAGAAAGATTTAGGAGTAACGGTACATCGTTCCCTGAAGGTAGAAACTCACGTGAATAGGGTGGTGAAGAAGGCTTTTAGTATGCTGGCCTTTATCAATCATTGCATGGAATATAGGAGTTGGGAGGTGATGTTGAGACTATATAAGACGTTGGTGCTGCCTAATTTGGAGTTCTGTGTGCAGTTCTGGTCGCCTAATTATAGGAAGGATATAAACAGAGTGGAGAGAGTGCAGAGAAGGTTTACCAGAATGTTACCTGGGTTTAAGCATCTAGAGTATAGGGAGAGATTGGACAGATTAGGTCTTTATTCTTTGGAGCGTAGAAGGTTGAGAGGGGATTTGATAGAAGTATTTAAGATTATGAAAGGGATAGACAGAGTGGATGTGGATAGACTATTTCCGTTAAGAGGAGGAAAGATTAAAACAAGAGGACATGAGTTAAGAATTAAGGGGCAGAGGTTTAGAGGTAACATGAGGGGGAACTTCTTTACTCAGAGAGTGGTAGCTGTGTGGAATGAGCTTCCGGGAGAAATAGTGGCGGCGGAGTCAATTGTATTATTTAAGAAAAGGTTGGACAGGTATATGGATGAGAAGAAGATGGAGGGTTATGGGCATTGTGCAGGGAGGTGGGACTAGAGAGGGGTGTTTGGTTCGGTGCGGACTAGAAGGGCCTAATGGCCTGTTTCCGTGCTGTAAATTGTTATGTTATAATAATTTATTGGATTTAAATTGGGAATGAGATTTGAACATAACATTTTCAGATGAAGATTGGTACTCTACTCTCATTTTAACGATTCCTCATTTTGTGTATTACAATTTAAGATGGTACATAAAACTCATATGTCCAAACTTAAATTCTCATTTTTATGCAGATATTGATCCTTTATGTGAGAAATGTAAACTTCTTGAAGCTTCTCTGATCCATATGTTTTGGGAGTGCCCACATTTAGAGAGATTCTGAAAAGACATTTTCCAAACATTATCAATGATTCTTAAGATTAATTTGGAGTCTTGTTTGTTAATTGCTTTGTTGGGTCTTTATCGTAGTTCAGATAAACATATCGGCGTTTCAGGAAAATGTTTTAATCACGTTGATAGCCAGATGAGCAATTCTATTGAAATGGAAAGATGATTTATCCCCTACTCATACACAGTGTTATATGATGTAATCTCCTATTAAGTCAGGGGTCAACAAACTTTTTAAACCATCGTCCTCTTCATGGAATCCTTGATCTCTCATTGACCCCCCCAAGCATGTAAAGTAAATAAATAAATATTATCAATAATAAATTTCTCTATAGCCTAGACATTTATCAACTCCTTGAATAATCCCATCAATCCCCAGGGGTCAATATAGACCACTTTGCTGACCCCTGTATTAAGTTCAGAGGAAATTAGATAAAATATTAAAGATAGAAAGATTCAATTTTTGAAATTGTGGGGCCCATTCTTAGAATTTTTTTTATAATTGCAAGAATTAACAATTACTGAATGTTCTTTTCCTGTTCTCTGGGGGTCACCAGTGGTTCCACATTATTGATTTTTTAAAATTAATTTATAAGGTAACCTTGATTAGGGGGAGGGGATAGATTAGATTTAGTTTTAGATTTTAGGTGTTTTTTTCTTTATTTGAACCATTATTTCAATAAACAGGTTTAACATGGTTTCATAGATCATTTCAATTAAATGTTTTTGAGTGTTATAAGCAAATATTGATGTTGTTTTATCTACTTTTTTTCTCATTGGCTTTTTTTTGGGTGTGAACAAATGAACTATTATGTAATTGTCATTTCCGTATTTATGCTCATATGTTAAAATCAGTAAAATATTTTAAAAAGAAGGAAAGAAAAAACTGGCACTGTTTTTAAGTGAAGTGGAAAGCAGAAAATATAGTCTGATCAAGACTTTAGTGGTACCACAAAAACCAAATTCCAAGCCTTGTAAGGAATTGTGTGACCTGATTGGAGAACATCTATTACCAAAACCATCAGTAATCAGTGAAAGATTTAAATTTTACACAGAAAGCAAAAATCTGGAGAAACAGTCAGCCAATATCTGGATGAACTGCGTAAGCTGTCCGAAACATGTAACTTTGGACAAAGCATTTAGAGATATATTGGTAAACAGGTTAGCGGACGATCAGGTCCAACAAAGATTGTTAAGTGCAAAGGAATTAGACTTCAAGTGTGCCTATGAGTAGCATTGAGTATCGAAATGGCCCAACATAATACCAAGATTATACAGGGGGAGCACGTGGTCAAGAAAATTGACCAACAAGAATGTTTCCGACGGGAAGAACAACCACAGCCCTAATAGCTTTTTTCAAAAATGAACAACGGTTCTTATGTGATAAGATGGGGTACACCAAGGCAAGGTACCCAGGATAGAACTAAGAGAAAGAGGACCACAGGAAGATGAAAACCCCACCATTGAGGTATAAGAAACAATCTTCCAAAGTTAAAAATACGAGGGGAGATGAAGAAAGTGAGCCAGAGTACCAAAGTGACTCCAAAGAAGAAGGAACAGTGTCAGTACATTATATCCCTGCATCTTAAGTAATCACAAGTCAGAAATTCTTGTTTGAATGAAAATCAGTAATGAACTTGACACAGGGGCTGCTGTGGAACAACATTCCTCCTTCCATCAAATCGGACCCTTTTATATCCAGATTGAAGATGGACTTTTACTCACTAGCATTTTGAGTCCTCCTCATACACCTGATTGTTACCTTGCGTTCTAACCTCTCATATTGGTTTTATTCTGTACTTTAAATAGTTGCCTAGTTGTAACGTCTTTTTGATCTGTATAGCACTTTGGTCAACGTGAGTTGTTTTAAGTGTACTATATAAATAAATAAACTAAAGTAAACTAAATTAGACATAGTAATGGTGCAGTTCAGTTTGTGTGTGCACCATCTTTTTGAAAATAAAGTGTGCTAACTGTTCAACAAAGAAGTGACTAAATTAATGCGGACATGACAGAAACCAGGCATGACCCGCTTCATTTGCTGATCCGCTGCAAATGGAATTGAACATCTGTAAACTTTATTTAACTATGATAATAAGGTACTTCTGAAAAGCAGTTTGCTGCAACTGTTGTTTACCACTTTATCAGTATTTTGATAACATCAGAGAAAGCTAGCAAAATGGTAACTGGTCAAACTAAGTCTTATATATTTGATACTTGATGTATAATTTATGTTTATTAATGGATATCAGTTTTGTAGTTATTTTCATATAGAGACAGCGGAATAGATTCTCTGAATTTACTGTCTTTGTCATAGTTTGTCATGAGTCAGGGACCGAAAATTAGGAAAAAGATGGCAAACGGACACCTTTTTTGGCAATTCCCAAGATTTTCTCTTTTACAGAATCTAGGCTGTTGAATGTGATTGGCCGAATAAAGACAGATGCTGAAAAGAACACTGAAAAATAAAACTAGCAAAAAATAAATTATGAGATTTATTGTGAGCTTTTTCAAACATGAACATGATAGCAATTAGTCACTGGTTGCAAATAACATCATTTAGAGATAAATAGATGCAATAAAATCACTGTAAGTAAATGAAAAGGTAATTTTCAGTTATTACCAAGAAATACAAAGGCCAGTTCATGCATTAGGATCATTCTTATAACTCTTATAAGTACACTGGCATTTTCCTTATTTGGAAATGAGTGCAGAATACATAGGAAGTGTTGGAGTAAGCTCATTTAAATGTAATATATTCTTCCAAATCTGCTATATTTAGTTTCTATGTAAATTTGTTATGAATATCAACTGCATGGAGCATAAAATCACTTAATGATTTTTTTAGTGAAATTCAGTTTGATTCATTGCCTTCATTAGATTATTTGCCAGATTACATTTTCATTGATTAATAGCAGATGAGATGACAATTTGACCCTTAATCATGGAATGTCGCATTGAACCTGACATTGAGCTATGGCTTGACATTGTTCGGCTGGAAATCCTACATGTTTAAGCTCCCAAGAGTTTGTTGAACAAGAGGAGGGTGTCCTAATGGGAATATGTAGTGTTCATTGTAGCTCTGTTAATATAGTGGCACTGGGTTTTTCAGTTCCAACCTCATAAATATCCATTCACAATATGAAATTACTTTGTAGAGGGCAGTTGTATAGGTAGAGGTCAGTGATGTTTCTGGGGACCTCAAATGTCTGGATTCTGTTAAAATCAAATAATGATGCTGCTTTATTTAAAAATGGGGGAGTCTTCCTTGTTACTGCATTCCTGATCAATTCTTGATAGTATAGAAGTATTAACTAAATTACGAGAAAAAATTATGATTAAAAAAAGTAATAAATTGCTATGATGTATGATGGATGTTTGCACACAAGATTTGAAAGGAAGATTCACTGAAATTCTGATCAGGTTTGAATCTGTTTCAGAATAGATTATCATATTAAAAATATTACTTTGTAATAAAGTAATCAATTTTATCTCCTTTTATTGTACTCAGGAATATTTTTGTTGTTAGTTAGACAACAAACATTACAAGTTGCAGTGGTTCTGTTTTATTAAACAGAATTAAAGACTTAAATGATAATTTGATCCAAAGCAATACCAAAGCTAATTACATATCAAATTGGCATATTGTAAAGATATTATTGCTTTTAAAGAAAAATACATTGGAGATATTAAAAAATAAAGAATGAAATGTTTTATACATTTCATGCAAAGAACCTAAACTCAGTCTCTTTAAAGATGTCGGAACTTGTCCGGAACCGTTAAGTTTTGTTTATGAACCCTTGTTATGTTGTACTCTATTGCAGTTATACTCTAAAGATAAGAGAATTTTGCATTTATATATTTAAACCTTACTGTATACAAAGAGTCTTATAGACTTTGTTTAACTCATTTTTTAATTTCTATGTTGGTGTGTTATTCGTTACAGCAAACCTGCTGTTTGTCAGAAGTTTATGCAGTTAAGATGTTTGCATAATTTTTTAATTGAAAAAATCAAACCATTAGTAATTTACAAATAATTTAAATTAAAATAACTTTAGAATTTTCTTTGCTTAATAAAGCTTTTGGCTCTTCCAAAATGTTATACTAAGGAACTTTATCACAATTTAATGCTAAAAATGAACAGTTCTTTAAACTTAAGCCATCTCACCTCATCAACCTGCAAGTTAAAATGGAAAATGAAAGCCATGTAGGAAGTCTAGATATTTCCCTAAATGCTTCTTCCTTCTCAGTTAACTTAAAATGTTTTAGTAGACCTACACCAAATTCTGTTCCCATTGAATTTATAAATGGAATTCTAGTTGTGCTCCAGTATGTTGATAGATGAGTATGATAGAGTTCCTAGATGAGTAGACGAGTCTAGTCTTGGGCTCAGCTGGCATGTTATCGCACATTGCCTGATATGATAAATGCAGATCCAAAAGATCCTTCATCTTATCTATAAGATAAAGGATACATGATTTTATAAATGGCTCTGATAGCTAACCAACAATAACACTTCTCCAATCTTCATTTCCATTCTTTGTGATATAGTTGACTAAGTTTACCTTCAAAGCAGAATTATTGTCCATTGTTGTTCCCATTTGTAGTCACCGCCTCAAACACCACCTGCATTTTTAATCAACTTTCTGAAGCCCTTTCAATTTATCATGTGGCAGTTTACTGAAAACTAATTATGATGATGCTGTATCACAAAATGGATGAATCAAAATTTTTATACAGTTGCGTCAGTTCCATTTTATCTATTACTTGTTAAAAACTCCCAGAGAAATATTCAGTAGTTCATATTCTTTCTGCTGCAAAATTGTGCCCAAGAGAGAGAGTGAGAGCTGGTGATCAGATTTGCATATTGGGTATTCAGTCTGTAACAGAGGTGGACAAATGAAGACCTTAACTTCTGACGAGATATTTTAAATTGATCTGTGGCAATTACCATTAAAAATTGATCTTTAGGCACAATGCGATTCCAGGTATGAACCACATTTTTTCATTCACATTACTATTTTTTGTAATAATATATTTTGCAATATTTGATCTCCTGATAGTTCAAGCCATTTTAAAAATGTAAATGCAATTTAGCATAAATAAAACTGCAATAAAGGTTAATGAAGGAAATTACAAAGCTCAGTTCAGTTTGTATTATAGAAAGTATAACCATTATTTTGTTCACAAATGGAAGGAATAGAGTTATTTTTCCATCATGATGAATCAAAGCAGGATTTTAAATGTCTTTTGCATTTTACTTTACAATATACCAGTCATTGACTGTGTTTTTGGAACAAATAAATATTGATTCCTACTACTGTTTGAAACCATTAAGTATTAACATAATGTCAACTTTTTGTAGAAGCACTGAGGAATTTGTTACAGGCTTTCATTAACTTCCTCAACCGTCGCAAATTATTTTCCTGGGTTCACACTCAAATTAGTAGATTAAAAACAATGAAAAATAACCATTTATTCCAAAGGAAAGGAAAGCTTGTCACATATCACTCATATTTAATGAGTATTCTGAACATAATGGCTCAGAATTTCCAGCTAATTTCCCATTAAACCTGTACACATTTGAAATGGGTGTCCCAGCATAAACTTGCACAGGTGAGAAAGTTCATGGCCAATTGGCAAACCATGTTCAGTACAAATTTCTTTAAAAATGTCAAATTAATCTTAAATCTTTGAAGATAGATAATGTGCATCCTATATTCATTTTAGAACCAGAATTGGTTTGCCATGCCTGCTTCTCACCCATCCTGGTTATTAAATCATTCCTGAGTGCCAGAGTTACTCTCAGTTCATTCTAAAGCCGCTTTCAGGTGCATTCTCCGCCAAGAATGCTCCTGCCAAAGTGGATTCAGACCTATGGAATGTTTGTTCAGGTGGCAGCACTAAAAGTGCAGTGCTGGCCACCTGAAAGGGGTAGCTGCACGGGAGGCGCTTCAGAGCACACTCCGGCTCCTGTCCCTTTGGGATGTCAGGACTGGGGCGGCCGGCGTGGGACGTCAGTGCAGGGACGGCCGGCACGGGATGTCAGTGCTGGGGTGGCCAGCACGGGATGTCAGGGCTGGGGCAGCTGGCGTGGGATGTCATCCATAAGCAGCTGCATTCAGGTGCCTAGGGGGACTTCAGTGCTCTGGTGATTATCCATCTCAGAAGAGGGTTGGAAAATGCGCCTTGGAGGTGCCTCCTGCTCTTTCAGGTGGCCTCCCAACTGCCACTTAGGGGTGGAATATGCAGCTTTACATCAGGGTATTTTGGCCACCTGAAAGTGCCTTAACCCAAGATTTGTTCAGCCAAGGAATAACTGGCTTCTCATCCTCTTGAGATGGCTAAAATCTGATGAAGCACTGCCTCTCCTCTGACCTGTAATCTTGTAGGCTGGCTTTTAATTCAGCAGCTCTGATAGCAATTTTCTAATCTTCCACTGAAAGGATCAGCAGCTCCTTTCTGCTGAGATCAGATGTTACACCTTCGTTGGATCCCAGAAGAATGATTTAAGCTGGTCACTGTTTCCATGGTGGAGAGCTCTCCTACATTGGTGCCAGGCCCCTTTGTGATCCTTAACTTTTTGGCAGACTTCTCACTGTACCGACTGTTCTATTGTACATGCTCATCAGCCCGTTTCCATACTCTGCCCAATCAATTTCTTCGGTTCTGGAGCAGAACTTTGTCACTGATCTTGCTCTCAAGTAAGTTGGTCCCTGTGCTATCCTTTCCTTACCCTGTCCTGACTGTAGGCTACTCATGCTATTGTTTCACCATATAGAGATCCTAACTATGGTGTCCTTTAATTTGTATTGTAAAATAGTATGATTACATTACCTTGTGTCTATGTCTTAATCATCTTTTCCCTCTTCTTGAACTTTTTGGCATGTTGCTTTACTTGGAAATTTAAATTCATAAAGGCACAAGGGTAAGGATATAATGGGAGAAATGAGGTGGGTGATGGCATGCAAAGTAAGAAGAGTTTCTTTCTTTGGCTTGGCTTCGCGGACAACTTACAAGTGAAAGAATTGCACTTTGGAGCAAGTGTGGGTGAGATGCAAGAAGTAATATTACATCAGAAGGTACCATTATCTTTCATTATTTCAGTCCTGTTGTTTGTGGCATTCTTTGCAGTTAGTGGAGATGAAGATATCTGTCCTCTACTGGTTGGTTGCTGTCGTTGAGAGAACAAATTGAATTAATGAGTCCTGTGCAAAGCTGTTGGTGATGTGGTTATCTTGATTTAACAGCTGGCAGTTTATGGTAATGAAGCTAGTACAGTGCTGACTGCTTAGAGTGAGCTGACGTTTATGAGGTGACGTTTGGTGCGCCATCTGATCGTTGGAGATCATTGCTGGGCGTGTAATGTGGATTCTTATGCTGCATCTGAGGCTAATGGTGCATTCGTATGAGGTCATTGAACTTTGTACTCAATCTAAGTCCTTGAAACAAAACTCCAGGCCTTGATATCCAGGGTTATCTTCACATATTCCCTTCTGGTTCTCTTTCTATGCATGTTATCTTTCCAGCTTTGCATCTTTAACCCACAATTCGCCATCCTTAGAAGTGTAATTAACTTTAATAAAGGGCATGCTTTAATTGATGTTGGGTAGTTATTGTATTGGCGGTGCAGACACAGAATATTGCAATTGATGTTGATACAGTCTTTACAAAGAACAGCTCATAAACAGGCCATTTCCCCCACCATCATAATTAATCTCATCTGCTTAAGTAAAACACAAAAGTCTGCAGACCCCATGGTTGAAGGAAGATGCAATGCTGGAGAAACTCAGCAGGTTAGTGTACTTTATTTCGTACACCTTAATAAACGGCTCAAGCCCAAAATGTTAGTCACGTATTTTTATCTTTGCTGTACAAAATATGCCATTTGATCCGCTGAGTTCCTCCAGCATTGCGTTTTTAATCTCATCTGCTTGCACTTTTCTGCACATCTATTCCTTACACATACATGTGTTTGACTAAAATCCTTTCTTTTCTTTGGCTTGGCTTTGCGGACGAAGATTTATGGAGGGGGTAAAAAGTCCACGTCAGCTGCAGGCTCGTTTGTGGCTGACAAGTCCGATGCGGGACAGGCAGACACGATTGCAGCGGTTGCAGGGGAAAATTGGTTGGTTGGGGTTGGGTGTTGGGTTTTTCCTCCTTTGCCTTTTGTCAGTGAGGTGGGCTCTGCGGTCTTCTTCAAAGGAGGTTGTCTAAAATCCTTTTAAACATTGCTATTTTGTATCTGCTTTTATCATCTCTCCTGGCAACTTGCTTCAAGCACTGGTATATAAAAAAAATTACTTAACAAATCTCCTTTAAACTTTTTTCCTCGTAGTTAAACCTATGCCCTCTGGTATGTGACACCTCTGGAAAAGACCAACTGTCTATCTATGCCTCTCATAATTTTATAATCTTCTATCAGGTTGCTCCTCAGACCCTGATGATCCAGAGAAGATATCCAAGATAAGCCCCTCCTTATAGCTAATACCCTCAAATCTAAGCAACATTATACTGCATACTATCCAAAGCTTTCACACGCTAAAGATAACCTACTTGTCTGTTTACAGAAGAACCCTTCTCAAACTTAAACAACCTTTGTGCAGTGTGCCAACCAGAGTTGCAAGCAATATTCCATGTTTGGCCTAAGTTGCGTTTTATACTGTTGCAATTAAAAAAAATGGCAGCCTTGCTGGAACTGCTGCAGTGGCAGCGCTGTCACTGGAGTGGAGACGGAAGTGCGTAGTCACGGTGCTGCTCCAAAGGATTCCAATGACATCAGCTCCATACGGGCATTGAGCGGCCTGTTAGAGGTGCTGGTGGTGTTTTCAAAAATAAAATTCTGCAATTGCGGAGGTGTGTGTCCAGAATGGCGGTGCCTGTCCTCAGCAGCAGCCATGAGGAGTTGCAGACACCAGGGAGCAGTGGACTGGCACAGGGCACCAGAAAAGGGGGAGATCACCCCATGTTGAGAAGCATAAACAGGAGGAAAAAAATGCAGGAGGGGGACCAGAGCAGGAAACCAGTAAGGGGCTCATCTGCTGAGGGACCCACACAGTGCAGGGCTGGAGACTGGCTCATGGGAACTAGGTACCACAGCCAGGATTCAAGTGGGTGCTGAGGACAAGGAGGGCTGCTGAAGGGCCTTGGGTGCTGAAGTCTTCCTGGTTGTGTTGGAGGTTTGGATCTGGAGCTCGGGTTGCCAATGAATTGAACAGGAGTCTGCAGCTGCAGAGGCTACAGGACTGCTGGAGGCAAATGCATGGACACTCACTGACTCTGAAGGGACTCTCTTGCTTTTCTTTCTCTCGTACTGTAAGGGGTGCCAGGCGGTACTAATGGTGACTCTTTGTCTGTCTTTCGGAAGGCAGAAGGTAATTTCATGTAATATTACATGACAATAAAGAAATCTTGAATCTTAAATAATGTCTTCATAACTTTTCTGCTCATTGCCCCTAATGTTGAGGGCAAGTATGCCATATGCCTTCTATACCACTCGATGTATCTATGATGCCACTTTCAGGGAGTGATGAACTTCCATCCTGAGATCCCTCTATACATCTTTGTTCCTGTATTTTGCCTTTTACAGTCTACTTCCCTCCTGCATTTAACTTCTCAAAGTGCAACACCACACTTGTTCACCTCAAACTCCATCTGTCGCTTCCCTATCCAAATTTCCAACTGATCCGTTTCTAGGATTGCTTCTCAGACTGGGTGGCCTGTGATTAGTGGTGTGCTTCAGGGATCATTGTTGTTTGTTGTCTATATCAATGATCTGGATGATAATGTGGGAAATTGGATCAACAAGTTTACTGATGACACTAAGATTGGAGACGTTGTGGTCAGTGAGGAATGTAAAGGTTAAAACCTTGTGTTTTTGATTTGTAGTTAATTTTATGACTATCCCTTTGAGTAAGATGTGTTTGTAGTGTAACCATAGTTAATATGATGTCCTATCCGAGTGTACGGGGAGCTTGCTCTAATTCCTCAAAGAATCGTGACAGAGATGTAAGGTCAAAATACTTTTCTTTGAATTTATTTTATTTTATCTTATTTTCTTAATTTTGGTTTCACTGCTTAAAGAAGAATATACATCATTATACAGTATGCTTTATTTACTCAAGTTATGAAAATCTCAATGCAAAGTTATGCAAAATGTTTTATCAACCAATTAAAGGCTACATAAAGCAGCAATTATGAAATTTGATTTATTGGAATATTAAGATAGTAATTGGGAATATCGATGCTTACATTTCTGTGTAGATGACATGTTTTGAAATTGGGAAATACTAGAACTTGGAGACTATGCAGAGGGATCTGGAACAACTGGAAAAATGGGCCAGAAAATAGCAGATGGAATTTAATGCAGACAAGTGTGAGGTGTTGCATTTTGGAAGGACATATACAGTAAATGGTAGGGCATTGAGAAGTGCAGAGGAACAAAGGGATCTGGGAATACAGATACATAATTCCCTGAAAGTGGTGTCACATGTGGATAGGGTTGTAAAGAAAGCTTCTGGCATCTTGGCCTTCATACAGGGAGTTGGGATGTTATGGTGAGGTTGTACAAGACTTTGGAGAGGCTGAATTTGGAGTATTGTGTACATAAAATGAAGAGATTACGGAGTAGTTCACCCGAAGTAACTCCCTGCATTAATTAAGAGATTGCCACCAAGTTTTTTTTAAATTTCATCTGAAAAGAGGGCAGCAATGAAAGAATTCAATTGGACACCTAACAGAGAAACACTTCATTCAGTTTAAAATGATTGGCAGGTTGGTTTATGTGCTAAAATCTTTGAGGGGTGTTTTCATCTGCAGTTGAAAGAGCAACCAAATAATCTAATCTTCCAGGAGAGTTTAAGTCTTTTGTAAAAGAAATGTGTGGAAATATAACCAATTTAGTCAAACTGAAATTCAAATGTAGAATGCCAGGATGAAAATCCAGAACAGCACATTTATTAAATAAATGTAAAGATCTCTTACATATTTCAGTAGACATTTGAAGGCCCAAAATCAAATTTAGTACTTTTTAAATAATCAAATGAGAAGGAAAAATAATTCTGCCAGATAATTATTCAGGATCTCCTGGGAATATTTGCCCATATCTTGGTTGGAGAGATGTGCATTCCATCACAGGTTATAAAGGAGAGTGGGGAAGTCAAACAAGTTATAAAACAAGAAGAATACTTATTTGGGTTTAACCATTATGCCATTTATTTGATGGATTGCACTAAGGGCTTGTGATGTAATCCAGAAGTAATATTGAGATTATATTTTGTTTGATTTCAACAGTTTCGGATCACCATTAACATTTCTGAAAATATATTATTCCATCTGGAATTTGAAATAAAGTCAAATACAGTTGGAGTAAATTACCACTTTTATTTACTTTGTTTTCCTGTAGAATGCTTCATTTCAGGGTATAAAATTGCAGTTATTCCTTATGGAATAAAATGGATTGTCACCTTCTGTTTGCTGAGTTTTAGAAAAGTGAACCATGCATGACAAGGAAATATTACATGCTGTACATTAGTCATTTCCCATTGGGGGAGTGGGGGGGGGGGGGGGGTAACGTGCTGAGAAAGTGCTCCATATCAGCCCACACTTAGTCCTTGTCTAAAAAAGTTCCTGTTATAAATTACATTAGAAATGAAAAATCCATTTAAAGTACATGCCTACCACTTGCTTTACAGCCAGTGCATTGTAATTAATTAATCTTTTATAAATACTTACTATGTGGGAGCACAGAGCTTCATGAATACATGGATGGAGTACTGTCATGCACGCCAGTATGTCGTCATGAAAGCTCACTGAAGTTCTATCACAGCAAATTAAATCTGATCACAATGTCTTCGATACAGTTTCTAAATACACATGTAACACATAATGAAAAGCTTTAGAATCCTTAATGAATAATTAGGAGCCTTGGAAGACTGTCCCTCTTTAACTTAAGTTTGCATTAAGATCCCGCAGCATATAATTCGCAAGTAGTAAAGAGGAACCCTGGCATCAATTGGCTCGACATGATTGTGGGGACAGAATTTTTTTTCTCTGGGACCAAGAAAAGATCAAAGCTTCAACTGACCCGTAAGAAAATGTTCACAGCCTTTTTTGAATTTCTTTCCAGTAGGTTGCAACAGATCATTTAAGAACATCTACTGAGGCTGCTCAAATCAAAATAAGAATTATTAGCATTTGTGCAAACTACTGGGCACAAATGGAACATGTTTCATCAAGATCCTATTGAACTATTTGAATCATTTTACAAGGTTAAATAAGGGTTCATTTTTTTCCACCCAGCATTAAGACCATCCATTTGAAACTCCAACTCAAATGACAAAGAAGGTACTTGTTGAAATGGTGCTGTGTTGCCATTTTCTTTGCACTACTGTTTTGTTCACATCTAGTGGAGAAATGAAAATTATCTTGTTTTCAGTGCTGTGAATATGAAACTGAATCAAAAATTATCACTTTTTATATGTTTTCAAATATTAAGATTCAAAAACTAAGGCAAAACCTAACAATTTTACATCTACTTTCTACACACAGGAATCCCAATGTTGAAGATAGTGTTCTCAGGTTATGAACATTTATCCCTCATCACGGTTCCATTGCTCATCTATCATCCCACCCAGATTCTGCTGGGCGGTCTGTTAGTTGGAACAGTGAAATCCTGGATGATCACTCATCAAAAAGTAAGGCTTTCTGAACCAGCTAAGTAACCTGTATTAGGTTCATTAGAAATGTATTCTTTATGTAACAAAAGATTGCTGTAAACATTTACTTGCTTTGGCTATATTTCATTTTAACATAGTTCAGGTGGCTTTAATATGCCCCTGCTTGTTTGGTGTAACGTATACTAAGTCTGGTTCCATTTCTGGTAAATTTTCAAATACCTTGTATTCAAATATTCCATAAATTTTACCAGCAAAAATGTTGATGATTTCTTCTTATTGCTACTGTGCTTCTGAGCTCATCTCACTCCCACCTTGCTTCCAATCAGAAGTTAAAATTTTATACTGCAGTACACCACCAATAAATCAGGAAACAATGCTTAGGGCAAGCAACAAAAAAAAGTGCAAATGCTGAAATGGAGAAATTAAAAGTGTGAAGAACTAACGACCTTGGGACTTAAGGGACTTTGTTAGCACTAACACAGGAACAGCAATGGAAAATTCACCAGACAATGGTAAATTCATAATAATAGGTATTTTTTAATTAAACTATTAATAACATTACATTTCTTACTTAACTCTAAATTTAACCCCACTATGCACAAATGTAAAATGGAAATGTGTGTGTGATAAAGTCTCACTCTGAAAAGTCCATTTTAAAACTTCAGCATCATTTTAGTCTTGCTTGAAGATCTTAAATTCTCAGTTCAGAAATAATTACAAAGTGCTTTTAAACGTCACATCTTCAGGCCTCTTTACTCACACCTGCCATCTTTCCAAAGAGACAGGGAATGTAGCTATTTTCTTCCAGAATGAATTCACAAACCCAGACAAGGATTAAATGAAGTGGCCAAATAAAAATAGACCCAGTAGAATTCTGTCCTCTTTTCCAAAGAGACGACAGTGGTCTTCCTTATTTCAAAAGCTACTGATTCTGTGTTCCCCTTTTCCCAGGCGTAACACATAACAAACAACTCCTATTCTGGTTACGGTCACTTAACACTGTCTTTCATAAGGTTTCAACCCCTGTACGTCACAAGGTTTTGACTTCTGTCAACTCCAAACTGAATTGAACTAAAAATATCTGAATTTGATAATATATTTGATGATGTGACTATTTACATCATCGATGAAGTCAGTTTCAATTCTTTCAAATTATGTGATCAGTTGGAATTTTAAACAGTTGCAAACCAGTTTCTTTTAAACCATGTGATCTTCATGCCTTTGTCTTGTTGATGACAAGACTCCGAAAGATACCTCACTTCTGTTTCAAAGGCTTAAGTATATCACTCACGTGGCTCTGAATTTCATTTCTCTTATTCAAGAGGCCTTAAATTGTTTATTTTTAAAACAGATGGCTTCCTTCAACAATTCTTATTGAGTACTTAGATACTTCAGATTTTAATAATGCAAACACTCCATTGTTCTTGAATAATTAAGACCCACTTCAAATCCATTAGCTCTTTCTTTCCAGGCCGTGTCGACTCCGAAAATAAACACTCTTTCTAAGTCCAATGGTTCTCTGTAAATGTGATTGTACCAGCCCACAACTAACTTCCTAAGTATACATATCTAGATAAAATATAGTTTAACATCAAATTAAAGATTAACACAAATCTAGGATACTCTGTAGATCAGACCTGGGAGGATCAGTAGGAGAGAAAAAAAGAACAGAAGGAGTGTGGGTTATAATTCAATATTCATACCTTTGGGTTGTAAACAAGACTAAAACCATGAATGTAGCATATTTGGATTCTCAGGAGGCTTTGGATGACACACAAAGTTGGTCGTCAAGGTTAGGGCACAAGAATTTAGGGTAGTATATGGATTGAGAATTGGTTATCAGGTTGAAAACCAAGAGTGGGAATAAACAAATCCTTTTGGATATGCACACTTTTACTAGTAAGCTCCTACAGAGATTGGAGGTTGTGCCCCTACTGGTAATATATATCAACATCTTGAGACCATATGTATGAGTTGATACTGAGCTTGATGGGATTTTGAGTACGGAGTGGAATCCAGGAAAATAGGCAAATCGAATGAGTGTAAAGAACATGACAGGTGGAAAAATGTGAAGGTAGCTCCTATGGTGCGCAAAACAGAAAAGTGGAATAGCTTTTAAATGGTGAGAGATTGAACAAGGTGGATTTTCAAAGGGACTTGGATGTCCTTGTGCACATGTAATTGAAAACCAAGATGCAAGAGGATTTAAAGTAATATTGAAATTGTAGAGGAATTTTATGAGACTACACCTGAAATATTGTGCACAGGGAATGTAGTGAGGATTCACTATACCTGTTCTAGGAATACCATGTTTGTTTTCTTTAATGTTTAGTAGAATCAAAGGTGATCTCATTGGAGCATACAAAGTGGGTTGACAGGTTGGATGCAGAATAGATATTTCCCCTAGTAGAGGACTAAAACCAAGGGATACAATTTCAGAATTAAGGGTAATCATTTCAGAATGAGATAAGGAGAAATTTCCTCACACACTCAGTGGTAAATCTTTGAAATATAGAGGTTCAGTCATGGAGTTCATTGGAAACAGAGGTCAGTAAATTTCTCAAGAAATTTTAGACAGCATAGCCATGATGAGTTGAGGGCTCTGTTTGTGTGCTGTGACTAAAATGTATGAGTAGAGCAGAAGAATGGTATTAAGTTTTAGGATCAACTACGATATTGAACAATGACAGAGGAGACTCTAAAGACTGAATGGCCTTTTCCAACTCCTATTTCCTCTGATTCATTAACTGTATAAATTTAATGCCTGAACTTCCACAAAACATTTCTTTTGTAAAGATTAAATAAAACTTGGCTTTGGAAATGCAATGTTTTTCAGTTATTTGATAACTGACAAGTATAATGAAACTTTTAAGTTGAACCAAATCTTAAAAGGCCTGTCCAATTGAAATCTCATGGATGTTTATAGTACAGAAAGATAAAGCTGATTAGCTGTTTGATTCAAAAATTATATAAATGTATTTCTCTCAGTCACAGACACCGAACCTCTCAAGACAGGTGAAGAATCCAATATAATGTTGGTGAAATCTTATATTTTGTATTAATGATGATACATAACATGGAATGCACAGTATGTAGAACTATTAGAAAATGATTAAGTGAACATTTATGGCTAAGAAGTTTGCCTTTATGTACAATTTTGAAAATATGAAGTGCCTTAAGAGTAGAACACAATTTCTTCGTTTATTTTCTGAGTACACCAGAACTTTTGCACAAATAAGAGAGGAAACCTCCAGCAATGTATCAACATATGGCATAAATAACAGATTGTAGCATTTATTTTTTCAAAATGTTGTTCAGGTGTCAAGTATAAAGGGGTTTCTTTATGTTTATGTCCTGTTTTTCTTAAATAAATTCAAATGTTCTATTGGATATTTCCATTTGCGTTCCCTCAAGTCCCCACCAACCCACCATAACACTTTATCTGTAATGTTATAACATTAGTTGCCCTCTTTCTGCATTAAATTCACCAACCTTTTTGTCTTTTGTCCCATGAGAATTCCACAGCATGTTTGAGTGCTGTTCTGGTGGGCAAGGGACAGAAATTAACTCTGTTAGTGTCTGTTCCCATTAAAACCAAAGTGCTTGACATTAATTGAATTGAGGGATAGTGAATATTTTTAAGTGTTTTTTTGCCAGATTGATGGTAGTCAAGGCAATTAATGGAAGGCCTCCAATCAAATTGCATCACCATCCTTAAATCAGTCAGATTAATGTATTCAAATGAGGCATAATTAAAATCAAAGAAAATGTTATTGTTTAACAGCTACTGAATGTGTGAAATACTGAATATTCCATATTCATTCAATTGTGCAGCCTACTGCAGACTCCGCTAGATCCTCTTTGGATGAATTAGCATATTTTTTTCTGTTTCATAATGGTGTGCCAGAACTTAAATTTGACGAAACAATATTGTGTTAGTTGATGGAGAATCTTTTTACTGTCAAATGAAAGCATCTAAGATTCTGGAAGCTTGAATATCATTTTATGTTACCAAATTAATGTAATGTGAGAAGCTGCATTATTTTATTTTATGTGCACTTTTTGATAACATAATTTATGAGGTTACAAACTGAACTAAAATAGGCCAGTGGATCCCTGCCACATAAGTATAATCGTTATCACCACAATTCTTTTCAAGAGTTTACATGTTCATTTATTACCTGGATACTTTTTATGATTCCATTATAAATTCTCAAATATTAATGGGCCATTAGTGACATAAAATTAGTCTTAGAACAAATTAGATCAACTTTTTTTTTGCATATGTCTTTTTTTTTGTGCTTAAGTCTTTGGTTATCAAGTTTTTGGTTTCTTTTCTGAGTTTTTTTTCTGATTTTGCAATTGTTTCTTAGCATCTTCAATATGTATTTACTTTTTGGTAGGGTAGGTCTCCAGTGAATAATGGTATCTTCTGAGAGATGGTTAAGCATCTGGAAATTATTATTTGTGAACTATTGTTATTAATATGTTTAAATTTCAATGACCATCTTGGAGAATATTATTGCTAGAACCAATTTATTTTATGTATTTATTCAGGTTGGTTGTTTTCATTTTCACAAGGTTTATTAATAAACCAAAATTATTCTACAGATCATTCAAACTTTGAAATTTGTTTTTTAAAAAAAGTGTTTGTTTGTGTCAAGAGCATATGAGTTGACATTCTGACTATATAGTTCATCATGATGAGATTAGCCAATAGATACACAATTTTACTTCTCACACAAAGTAGATGATGCACTTATTTTAAGTTTGTTAAAAATTTTGAAAATGAATTGCTGATTTCCATCTTAAATTTTTAGCTTTATCTCTCAAACCTGACTGAATCATTAGTCTTTGTAAAGCTGTCTTTATAAATTAATTTATTATAAAAACAATATAAATGAGTAATAAAGAATATATTTTACGATTATCAATTCAATGCAAATACATTGGTAACATCGCATGCAAATAGTTGTGAAACAGAAGATCAAACAAGGAAAAAGTTTGAAAACCACTGTGTTAATCGTACCTAATGGACTCGTTATGTGCACGGTTTCATAACCCCAAAGAAAATGAACCAATGACAATTTTTCTCAAGCAAAATATATCATTAACAATTGAGTCTAGAGCAGTGATTCTCAACCTTCCCTTCCCACTCACATACCACCTTAAACAACCCCTTACACAGAGCACTTATGGCATAGCGATCACTCAAGGTGGAATGCGTGTTTAGGGAGGGCAGTTGCTTTAAACTGTGCAGTGTCCACTTTGTTGCTTGATCTCCAGTGTCCAAAAATTAATTAATCATGACTTTTAAGAACCCAAGTTCCTTGAAAGGTAGAGGCTACCAAAGATTTGTAACTTTGTCTGTGAACTCATTTTTCCTTTCTTTAGCCCTCAAAGACTGACTCCTGAACTTGAGGCTGTCCCTCTAGTTCTAGACATTGTAACCAGAGGAAACAGCCTCTTGCCATCCACTTGTTCAATCCTGTCTGGTACCAGTAAAAACACACAATAGTGGAGAAACTCAGCAGGTCAAACGTACTTTATATAGCAAAGATAAAGTTACACATAACCAATGTTTCAGGCTTGAGCCCTTCATCAAGGTATGAGAAAAATGTAGATAATCACAAAATGGTGAGTGAGGAGGAGCAAGGGGAGGAGCAGTCAAGAGATGATAGGTGGATAAGGGAGGGAGGGCACACCAGCAAACAAGGGGAGGGGAGAAGGCTTTTTTAAGTGAGGAGGGAAGTGAGTGGAGAGTTAAGGGAAAGAAGACAGAGGGATGGGGAAGAGAGGGAGAATGGGGAGTAGGCTAGCATAAACTGGAGGAATAGAGGTTAATGCAATTCAGTTGGAGAATGCCCAGATGGCAAATTAGGTGTGGCTCCTCCAATTTACAGGTTGTCTTGGTTAGATAGTACAAGGCCATGGGCAGACATGTCAGTGTAGGAGTGGGGGACAGAATTAAAATGGTTGGCAAATGGGAGATCCCAGTCACTAATGCAGACAGAGCAAAGATGCTCAACGAAGCGATCTCCCACTCTGTGCGCCCAGTCTCTCCGATGTAGAGGAGTGGACGATACCTATGGAAGGCAGAGAGGGAAAGAAAATGGAAGATGTATCTGATGGTGGGAAGCTGATGAGATGGTAACATTCTCCACATCTAACACATAATCCTCTGCAATTACCATCACCTACAACACGATCCCACCACCAGACACCTCTTCCCTTCTCCTCCCTTCCCCACTTTCCGTATGGACCGCTCCCTCTGTGACTCCTTCATCCACATCCCTTCCCACCAATCTCCCCCTTGGAACCTTTCCTTGCAGCTGTAGGAAGTGCCTCATACCCACATCTCCTACCTCACCACCATTCAGGGCCATAAACAGTCCTTCCAAATGAAGCAAGATCTCACTTGTGTGACTGCGGAAGTCATCTAATGCATCCAGTGCTCCTTTTGTGGCCTTCTCTACGTAAGGAATGGACACAGTCTAGGAGATCACTTCGCTCTACACCTTTGCTCAATCAGCATCAATGAGAGAGAACTCTCAGCGGCCATCTATTACAGTTCTGCTGTTGGCATGCCTGTTCATAAGCCTCCTGCACTGTCCCACAAGACCACCTGCAAATTGGAGGAAAAACATTTGATTTTCACTCTTGGCCCTCTCTGACCAGATGGAATTAAAATTGACCACCAGAATCTGCCAGCCGAATACTCCCTGTTCTCCCTTTCTTCCCCTACCTGGTTAACCTACAACCCCCAGTACATTTTGAATATTGGGAGGAAACTTGAAACCCCTGCGAAGACCCATGCAGTGTCAGACTCTGGCTTTACCTTACCCTCAATTTAGTTTATGTGTCGTCTGAGTCCAGCGTGCTCGTTGAATGAAGTGATAGGAGAAGGTATTCGGTTCAACAATCAGTTTATTATACAGCACAAGAATAAAACTTAACAGAGCTCTGGGTCAGTCGTTAGTTCATAGGTCACCTGCACAGTGAGCTATTCCCCAAGACTGACCCCTATTGTCCAGTCTGCTCAGTTTATATAGCTACAATTTACCATACAGAACAAAAGTTGGCTTCCTTTGCTAGATTTTTACATAAAGTATATCACCAGCAATTTCCTTATTCTACAGTTTATCTCGGGTGTAGACCTCTTATCTTAAATCTTCCAGATCAGACCATCCTATTGTTTTGACCAGAAATCAATTCCTGTCCCAGATATTTCCAATCATCGTTCTGTTCCTGTCTGGCCAATGTTCTCCTTAACACCTCCTCATGCCTTAATCTTCTTCCTAGACTGGCTTTCCATTCCCTTTGTTTCTTACAGGCCATTCTTTGTTCTGGTCTGCCCTGTGTCTCCTGCACTACTCAACACCTCCTTCAGTTGAGCATTCCTCCTAAATCGTTTCACCCATTTCCTCTCCCTTGTATTTGGGAGCAGACAATTCTGCCCCTACTGGACTCACCCAACTTTGCTCCATGCTGTGATTGCCACTTAATTACCTTATACTTTTCCCTTAACCATGAAGTAAATATAAAAATTGTTATATAGTCCTCTATTCTGTGATATTTTAGCCCCTAGATTCCAACAGCAGACACAGGTGAACATAAACTCCTACAGACAGTGTGGGATTCGCTGGTGCTGTAAAATCATTGCAAAACCACTATGCCAACCTTCCTTCACTGCATTTTCCTTCATTCTCAAATCAGTCTTGTGAACTAGATGGTGTTGTCTCCAAGTTTTCATCAAATACAGAATTATAAAATTACATACAATACTATAAACGAAAATTTACCAAAATTTTGTTCAGCTACCTGGCTGTTTATTTTAACATTATTTGAATGAAGAGCAAAACATTTTTTTCTAATTATTAATTGTATCTGCATCTTTTCATTTTATTTCATGAACAAAAACACCAAGACCCCTGCACATATGAACATTTTACTAGCTCCAACCATGAGGAAAGCATTTTATTTTACCATTCTCCGTATCAAAATTAATATTGTTGCAATTTACCACATTATATTCATCCAGTGATCATTAGGGAATCAGAGGTGGAGAAGGTTAGCAAATTTAAGTTCTTGGGAGTCACGATCTCAGAGGGTCTTTCTTGAACCAAACGTACTTAATGGCGCCATGAAGAAGGGACTGGAAAATTTCTACAGATGTATGGTGGAAAGTGTGCTGACTGGCTGCATCACGAATTGGTATGGGAACACCAATACCCCTGAGCAAAAAGCCCTGCAACATGTAGTCCAGGACATCACAGGCAAAACCCTCCCCACTATCAAAAATATCTTCAGGGAATAGCTCTGTTCTCGCTGCTGCCATCAGGGAAGAGGTAGAGGTGCCACAAGACTCGCACCACCTGTTCAGCAACAGATACTACCGCTCCACCATCAGACTCAACAAACTCAGAGACTCACTTAAGGACCCCTACTTGTGCACTTTATTTGATTTTTTTTTTATTTTTCATTTGGTATTGGAATTTAGTTTATTTGCATTTGTTATCTGTTTACAGTTCTTTACTTGTTTGCATGTATACTCTGTGTAGTTTTTATTTTGCATTACTAATAAGTAGTAATTCTGCCACACCCGCAGGAAAAAGGAATCTCAGGGTTGCATGTGCTGTCATGTAGGTACTCTGACAATAAATCTTAAATCTGATTAAAACTTCTTTTCCACTTGATTAACTGATCTTTACACTCACCTCAGAGTTTGTTTTCTGATCTGATCTAAATTTGTACTGCGAACCTTCATTGTCTGTGTCATTGTAAAGAACTGCAGTATAATTTGTGGTCAGTAGTGAACCATCAGCCTTTGAAGAAAGTTCCTCCCCACCCCCCACCCTTCACAGGAAACTTGCAGGAGAAGCTGACTCAATGCAACAAAAGTGCCTTTTTCTGCCAGCTAAAGTTTTCACATATGTGTGAGAGATAATAGAATATAGGAAGTAAAGCTAGTATGAATGAAAAAGGAATACTAGACTAGATTAAAGGAAGTTAAGTAAGTGCTGCGTAGGGATGAATTCCGATAAAAGTGTGAGGAAGGGTTACGCAAGTATAATAGAATAAGGGTCTTATAGTGATAGAAAGAATTAGCAAGTTCTGCAGAATTAGTAAATCCTGGGGGTTGAGATGTGTGAATAAGGACAATGACATGATGGGACCCAGACAGACAGAATTACCAAATGCCAAACCAATCCAGGAGGCAGAAGAATGTTAAGGGGGGGAGGGTACCTCTACACTGAAATGAACTGTATAAAAGTTGGGTGAGCCCCAGTATGTGTGTGTATTCCCAGGGTAAGGGGAAGCACCCAACTTTGCACTGTTGTACAATAAATGTTCTTTGTTCTCAATTTTTGTCTCGAGCGAAATCTGTGAAGGTTCTTCTGTTTCTCACATATGGAAGTAGACAGTGTTACATCACAGAGCAGCAACAATGAAAATTCACCAAGACAGTTATTGTTTTCTTTTAAAGTAATTTAATTATTCATTCCATAACACATTAGTTAAATCAAATCCAATGATGTGCCAATATACATGTGCCTAGGTGTGATACCCAAACCATTACAGCTTAAGCACATTTCTGGAAAGTCATTCGAAAGTTCAGTCTTGGAAATCCTGTGTCGAAATGCAAGCTCTTAAACTGATGCCCAGAAGTACTCATGAAGAAAGTGGGAGAGACTGCTGAAAACTCTCAAATCCTCATCGTTTCTTGCTGAGAGATATCCTTTTGGACAAACGGTTCAATATCCCCTTTTCCTTGCAGAGCAGAAACAAAATGTCTGACTTCCATGATGCTTCCACAACCCAGATACTGATCAGTCAAAGTGATCTTTCCTTTGATCAAGGTGTGGTCCAGTAATTCCCTTGACAAGGAGGATCAGCCGAATTGTCCATTTCACATAGAGTCACTCCACCTCAATGTTTCCTTCAGTGTTCCACTTGCATGGCTCTCTCACCACCTGTGTTCAAGTGTTCTTTCTCTTCCTCCAGAGTATCAACTTTGGATATAGACTGCACTAGATGTTGCCTCCCAGTCTCTCCACAGCTGTGAATAATTACAGCCAGTACTAGTCCTTAAAGTGATGCTCACACTAAATGACACAGGATCTCATAATAAATGGGAAAAAATAGTACAAGCAGGCCTCACCCACAAAACTAAAAACTTGATTATTTTTAGCTAAACCACACCAGCAGTGAAAATTGACATTGGTGAAAGTGAAAATTGTCAAGAAGTGGATTCTTCAGGCATTCAACCCAAAAACTATTCAAATTCTTTAAAATATTAAAATTATGGGGAAAAACTAGAACATTCAAATGGATTCACTCAAGCTATTTTTTTTTTCATTATCTAAAGATTCTAATATTTGCTTTAGTTCTTTGCAGTTGTTTCCCTTTCAATAAAATCAGTAGACAAGCCCCAAAAACAGTGGTACACCAGATAGTTTCTCTTGGGATATTGCAGAGCAATTGAAAAAAAAGGTAATTTTTTAAAAATTTGTTTCAATTCCAATTATATCTTATCAAGTCTTTTCTTCTTTGGCTTGGCTTCGTGGACGAAGATTTATGGAGGGGTAAATGTCCACGTCAGCTGCAGGCTCGTTTGTGGCTCACAAGTCCGATGCGGGACAGGCAAACACGGTTGCAGGGGAAAATTTGTTGGTTGGGGTTGGGTGTTGGGTTTTTCCTCCTTTGTCTTTTGTCAGTGAGGTGGGCTCTGCGGTCTTCTTCAAAGGAGCTTGCTGCCCGCCGAACTGTAAGGCGCCAAGATGCACGGTTTGAGGCAATATCAGCCCACTGGCGGTGGTCAATGTGGCAGGCACCAAGAGATTTCTTTAGGCAGTCCTTGTACCTCTTCTTTGGTGCACCTCTGACACGATGGCCAGTGGAGAGCTCGCCATATAACACGATCTTAGGAAGGCAATGGTCCTCCATTCTGGAGACGTGACCTACCCAGCGCAGTTGGATCTTCAACAGTGTGGATTTGATGCTGTCGGCCTCTGCCATCTCGAGAACTTCGATGTTAGGGATGAAGTCGCTCCAATGAATGTTGAGGATGGAGCGGAGACAACGCTGGTGGAAGCGTTCTAGGAGCCGTAGGTGACGCCGGTAGAGGACCCATGATTCGGAGCCGAACAGGAGTGTGGGTATGACAACGGCTCTGTATACGCTAATCTTTGTGAGGTTTTTCAGTTGGTTGTTTTTCCAGACTCTTTTGTGTAGTCTTCCAAAGGCACTATTTGCCTTGGCGAGTCTGTTGTCTATCTCGTTGTCGATCCTTGCATCTGATGAAATGGTGCAGCCATTAATAAGATCCTGTTCGGCTCCGAATCATGGGTCCTCTACCGGCATCACCTACGGCTCCTAGAATGCTTCCACCAGCGTTATCTCCGCTCCATCCTCAACATTCATTGGAGCGACTTCATCCCTAACATCGAAGTATTCGAGATGGCAGAGGCCGACAGCATCGAATCCACGCTGCTGAAGATCCAACTGCACTGGGTAGGTCACGTCTCCAGAATGGAGGACCATCGTTTCCCAAGATCGTGTTATATGGCGAGCTCTCCACTGGCCACCGTGACAGAGGTGCACCAAAGAAGAGGTACAAGGACTGCCTAAAGAAATCTCTTGGTGCCTGCCACATTGACCACCGCCAGTGGGCTGATATCGCCTCAAACCGTACATCTTGGCGCCTCACAGTTCGGCGGGCAACAACCTGCTTTGAAGAAGACCGCTGAGCCCACCTCACTGACAAAAGACAAAGGAGGAAAACCCAACACCCAACCCCAACCAACCAATTTTCCCTTGCAACCGCTGCAACCGTGTGTGCCTGTCCCGCATCGGACTTGTCAGCCACAAACGAGCCTGCGGCTGACGTGGACGTTACCACTCCATAAATCTTCGTCCGCGAAGCCAAGCCAAAGAAAGAATTATTCTTTAGGAACTGACCCTAGGGTGAGTAAAAAAGAAAAGAAAGAGAAAAAAGGGGGGTATAGCATGCAGTGTTCACGGGCTGTAACAGTTGGGAGGCCTGATTGGCCAACGTGGTTGCCGTGGCACCAGGATCGGGGTAGCTGGCAGTGTATCATCACTGGGGTCCCTGGGTATGGGCACAGTTTCGCCTAGTCCACAGTCATCATTGATCGTGGGCTGGTCCGATCTGCTGCCATTGTCATTCTCGAGGTGCTGCTGGTCCCGTTGTCCCAGCATGTAACCTAGGGGAGGATTGGATGGAGGTTGGGTTTGGAACGTGACAATGTTAGACCCAACTTGGGCCAGGTTCCTTACTGAGACCATGTCCTCCCACCCATCCGGGTATTCGATATCGGCATAGTGCGAGGTCACATGTAACAGCAGACATGACATCTCAGCAGGACAGGTCCAAGGACCGTCAGCCCAGCCGGTGTGGTCATTCCCGATTCTAACTTCCATGGGAAGGAGAACATACGCTCGTGCGGGGTAGCGTTGGTGGCAGTGCCTAACAGGGACCTGTTAGAGTGTAGGGCATTTGGGAGGATGTCCTGCCAACAAGTGGTGGGGAGGCCTTTGGACCGGAGGTAAAGCGTGACCACTTTCCAGACGGTGGCATTCTCCCATTCGACCTGGCTGTTACCAAACAGGTTGTAGCTAGAGGTCCTGCTTGAAACAATACCGCGCTCCAGAAGGTATTGCCTTAGCTCCGCACACATTAACGTGGACCCCTGGTCACTATGGATGTAACTGGGGTACCCGAAAATGCAAAAATGCTGTGCAGTGCATTTATGACTGAGGAGGCAGTCATGTCCGAGCAGGGGAGAGTAAATGGGAAGCAGGTGTACTCATCGATCACAGTGAGAATATAGGTGTTACAATTTGTCAAAGGTAGGGGACCCTTGAAGTCCACACTGAGACATTCGAAGGGCCGGGTGGCTTTAATGACGTGGGTCTTGGGCTAGAAGTAGTTGGGCTTGTACTCAGCGCATACTGGGCAGGCTCAGGTCATGGAATGGATCTCCTCAACCATATAGGGCAGGTTGCGAGCCTTTACAAAGTGGGTGAACCTGGTGTCCCCCGGGTGACAGAGTTCCTCATGGAGTCTCTGCAGACTGTCCAGTTGTACACTGGCGCATGTCCCACGGGAAAGGGCGTCGGGCGGGTCATTGTGTTTGCCAGGCTGGTACAGAATGTCGTAGTTGAAAGTAGAGAGTTCGATTCTCCACCTGGCAATCTTGTCATTTTTGATCTTTCCCCTCGGTTACTGCTAAACATAAATGAGACCGCGCGTTGGTCGGTCAGAAGTGTAAAGCGCCTGCCAGCGAGGTAGTCTCTCCAACAACATATGGCCTCTACAATGGCCTGGGCTTCCTTCTCAACAGAGGAGTGTCAGCTTTCTGGCCCTTGGAGGGTCCTAGAAAAGAAGGCGACAACCCTACCGGCTTGGTTTAAGGTGGCTGCCAGTGCAAAGTCAGACACGTCACTCTCCACCTGGAAGCGTATGGATTCATCAACGGCGTGTAGAGTGGTCGCGGCTATGTCCAACTTGATGTGGTTGAAGGCCGCTCTGGCTTTAACTGACAAGGGAAAGGAGGTGAACTTAATTAGTGGCCGTGCCTTGTCAGCGTACTGTAGGACCCATTGGATGTAATAGGAAAAAAAACCCAGGCAGCATTTGAGTGCTTTCTGGGTTTGGGACGGTGGAAGGTCCATGAAAGGGCGCATGCAGTTGGGGTCTGGCTTTACCACCTTGTTTTCCACCATGCAACCTAGAATTGCGAGGCGAGTGGTCCAGAAGACACACTTCTCGAAATTGTAGATCAGATTCAGCCGCTTTGCCATTTAGAAGAATTTCTCAAGGTTGGTGTCGTGGTCTTGCGGGTCGTGGCCACAGATGGTGACATTGTCCAGATACAGGAATGTAGCTGTTAGGCTGTTTTGGTCTACTATCCAGTCCATATCTTGCTGAAAGACCGCAACACCATTTGTGATACTGAAGGGGACCCTGAGAAATTGATACAAATGGCTGTTTGCTTCAACGGCCGTGAAAGGGCGCACCTCCGGGCAGATCGGGAGCTGGTGGTAGGCTGATCGGAAGTTGATGGTGGAAAACACACGTTATTGGGCGATCTGATTCACCACATCCGTGATTCGTGGAAGAGGGTAAGCGTCCAGAGCGTGAAGCAGTTGACCATTTGGCTGTAGTCAACCACCATCCTCAGCTTCTCCCCGTTTTTCACCACTACCACCTGCGCCCTCCAGGGACTTGCGCTGGGCTGGATGATGCCCTCATCCAGCAGTCTGCACACCTCACTTTTAATAAATTTCCTGTTGTCTATGCCTCGTATCTCTGAATATTGTTGACAAAATTGACCCTACCTTTCATTTCAAATTAGCAATTGACCCCCATTGCCGGAAGGAACTAAAAGCTTCTCCCAGTCTGGAGGTGTAGAGGCCTTTCCAAACTCCACTTCCAAAAGGCATGGCTCCAACTTTTAGACAAGGCCACTCCTCCCCCTCACCTCGCAATTAGTAGAGTCTGTATTTACTCCATCAAATATTCTTAATATATTGAAAAAGTCAATCAAATAATCCATAATCTTACAAATTCCAAGGAATTAAATTCTGATTTTTTTCTTTGTTAATTAGTTATTCCTATCTAAATCTAATCTGCACTTTCACCAATGTCAAATAATTTCTACCATTTCAAGCTTGGTATAAGGCCGTTTCCCCACTCTGGACGCAAGAGCCAGATGGCAGAAGGGAGAACAGTTTACTTGCAGGATATGTGGAGTCTTTCACAATGTTTATTGCTTTCCACCTGCATCAAGTGTTGTAGATGTCCTTCATGCTAGGAAGAGGTTCTCCAATGGTCTTTTCCACTCCCTTCCGTATCCACATAAATAACCAACTCCACGGTCTGAAGAAACACTATCTCATTTTCACTCTACACGGCATTGGTTATGGTAAGAACAACAAATAAACACTATCCTCTGCAGGGTCTTGCAGTTCAAGGCAGTACAGCCTCCAGACCAGGCAATGATACAATTACATCGGATGCTCTCAATACATCCTCTGTAGAATGTAGTGAGGATGGAGAGTGGGAGATGAATTTTCCTCAGCCTTTGCAGGAAGTAGAGGAGCTGCTGGGATTTCTTGGCTATGGAGCTGATGAGGTTGTCTGCCAGGTGCACACCGAGGAACTTAATACTCTTGACGACCTCAATGGTTGAGCCGTCAATGGTCAGGGGAGCGTGGTCCCCTCGAGCCCTCCTGAAGTCGACAACAATCTCTTGTTTTTTTTAAACATTCAGATACAGGTTGTTGCCTGCACTTCATCTGTTTGCTGCTTCCTCATTCTTATTGCTAAGGCCCACCACTATCGAGACATCAGCAAACTTGATGATATGGTTCGAGCTGTGTTTGGCTGCACCGTCGTGGGTCAGCAGAGTGAACAGCCCTGGGGGCCCCCGTGCTCAGTATGATGGTGTGATAGTACAAATCTATCACCAATGTATATAGTGTATATAGTTACAGTATCTAGACTGTGCTTACAGCGATTGGCTGAGAGCTTAGCCACGCCTACTGTCTGGGCCTTAAAGGGTTGTGTCCCTAGCCAGGTCAGATCATTCCGGACTGGTCGGCCACCTGTGAAGAGCTCCTGTCTTTTGCTAATAAAAGCCTTCGTTTGGATCAACAAGTAAGTCTTTGATTCTTTCGACGAGCTCTACAGATGGTCTTGGAGGTGCTGTTTCCGATCTGGACTGCTTGAGGTCTTCCTGTCAGGGAGTCAAGAATCCATTTGCAGAGGGAGGTGTTTAGCCCCAACTTCCTTATTGGGGTGCGAGGTATGATCATATTGAATGTAGAACTGAAGTCAGTAAACAGCATTAGATTCTTTATTTTCCAGGTGGGTGAGGGCTAGATGGAGGGGGGGGGGGGGGGGGTGGTGGCAATGACATAGTTCATGGAGTGGTTGGATCTGTATGCGAACTGCATGGGGACCAGTGAAGGGGGCAGTAGGAGCTTGATTAACCTTTCGAAGCACTTAATGATAATGGACGTGAGTGCGACAGGGCGGAGGTCATTTGAGCCAGGACACAGACGACTTCTTTGGCACATGAACTTCAACTTCATTGAAACTTTTTTTTCCTGATCAGCATCAACCAATGCCTTAAACTTCTCAGTACAGACAATCACTATAGCTGGTCCCCTCTTCAAAAACAGCTCCATCAGATAAGTAGGCCATGGCCTAACAGTCTGGCTACCTTGGAGCAGCTTAAAAAATTTCAAATAATTTGTTACTCTTTCCTTGGTCATAATTGCCATTAGGTTCTCAACAATGGATGTTGAGTCAACTGCTCTATAAAGCTAAAGGTTCCATTATTGTCACATAATACTACATTAGAATGTAACATACATGAAATTCTTTAACTTTGCCTACCATAAGGAAGGAAAAGAATTGCCTCTTTGTCACAGAAATGAGGCCCCAGCAAGGAATGAACTAGCCATCCCTAGTTTACAAGGCCAGTGCTCTAACTAACCACTGAGCTATCAGAGCCTCTGACAATTCTAGTACTCTTTTTATTTTTAAACTAAAGTGATGAGAGAAGTTTTCCAATCCGACCAAATAATTCCTGAAACTGATTTTATGACAATTATGATCAGGCTTTTTAAATGTTCTCACCTTGTTCCTTAAAAATTTCTAGGATGGACATCACCTCATCCAAGGAATATAACATTTTTTGATGTTTATTTTCTGTTTTGATAGGTCTACATGGCTGAATCTTTAATGGATTCCTTGGAATATCCAGCATGCTGTTGTAGAAAAAAAATAGTTAATTGTAAATGTTTAAGAAAGGGTCCAAATGCAAACCTGGGAATTATAGGCCTGTAAGTCTGACGTCTGTGGTGGGCAAGTTGATGGAAAGTGTTCTGAGGGATGCTATTTACAAATTTTTGGAGGTACAGGGATTGATAGGGAGTAATCAGCATGGTTTTGTCAGGGGTAGATCATGCTTGACAAACCTGATTGAGTTCTTCGAGGGGGTTACAAAAAAGATTGATGAAGGGAAAGCTGTGGATGTTGTCTATTTGGACTTTAGTAAGGCTTTTGACAAAGTTCCCCACAGGAGGTTAGGAAAAAAGGTGGAGGCATTAGGTATAAATAAGGAGGTAGTGAAATGGATTTAGCAGTGGTTGGATGGAAGGTGTCAGAGAGTAGTGGTAGAAAATTGTTTGTCCAATTGGAGGCCGGTGACTAGTGGAGTTCCTCAGGGTTCGGTCCTGGGTCCACTATTATTTGTTATATATATTAACGATCTGGATGTAGGGGTAGAGAATTGGATAAGCAAGTTTGCGGATGACACAAAGATTGGTGGTGTTGTGGACAGTGAGGTAGATTACCGTAGATTAAAAGGTGATTTAGGAAGGCTGGAGGTGTGGGCTGAGAAATGGCTGATGGAATTTAATACAGATAAATGTGAGGTGCTACATTTTGGAAAGGCAAATTTAAATAGGTCATATACATTGAATGGTAGACAATTGAGGAGTGCAGAGCAACAAAGGGATTTAGGAGTGATGGTAAATAGTACCCTCAAGGCTGATACTCAGGTGGATGGTGTGGTGAAGAAGGCATTTGGAATGTTGGCCTTCATAAATCGGAGTATTGAATTCAAGAGTAGGGAGGTTATGATGAAATTGTAGAAGGCATTGGTGAGGCCAAATTTGGAATACTGTGTACAGTTTTGGTCACCAAATTATAGGAAAGATATAAACAAAATAGAGAGAGTGCAGAGAAGGTTCACGAGAATGTTGACAGGATTTCAGGGTCTGAGTTACAGGGAAAGGTTGTGCAGACTGGGGCTTTTTTCTCTGGAGCGTAGAAGATTGAGAGGGGACGATAGAGGTGTTTAAGATTTTAAAAGGGACAGACAGAGTAAATGTGGATAGGCTTTTTCAATTAAGAAAGGGGGAGATTCAAACTAGAGGACATGGTTTAAGATTGAAGGGGGAAAATTATAGGGGGAACATGAGGGGAAATTTCTTTACGCAGAGGGTGGTAGGGATGTGGAATGAGCTTCCAGCAGACGTGGTCGAGGCGGGATCATTGGTTACATTTAAGGAAAGACTAGATCGTTACATGGATAGGAGGGGACTAGAGGGGTATGGACCGGGTGCTGGTCAGTGGGACTAGGAGGGTGGGGATTTGCTACGGCATGGACTAGTAGGGCCGAACTGGCCTGTTCTGTGCTGTAAGTGGTTATGTGGTTATATGGTCTGGAATTCCATGTCAGTAAAAAAGTGCCATCTCTCTCGACTGCTGAGATGAAGTGAATTAATAACACTATGAGTCACAAGATCAATTGATCTCTATTACCCAATCAGCTTCCTGCTGATCTGAGCTTTTCAAATCCCGCTGTCTGAGTCACCTGACTCCAATTGCCAGGTGCAGCCTTCAGACAAAGAATCTGCCCTCTTCTCAAAGGCAGTGAATGTGGCTATTTTCTTCCACAATGAATTCACAAATCTAGAGAAAGGTTAAACAAGGTGGCCAACCACAAAGATAGACCCAGTAGAATTCTGTCCTCTTTTCTCAAGAAAGAGCAAAGTGGCCTTCATTAATTCAATAACCACTGATTCTGTGAACCCCTTATTCCAGGAGTAACACACAACAATCACCACCAATTCTGGTTTCTGTAACTCAGCCCTGTCTTTCACAAGGTTTCAACCCCTGTACAGCGTTCCAAGCTGAACTGTTTCAAAACTGAACTCAAAATGTCTGAATTTGGTAATATATTTCTCCAAGTCATGAGATGGTTACATCATCACTGAGGTGAGTCCCAATTCTTGGAAACCACATGACCATCAGTTTAATTTCCACCAAAATTCTGTTCCTTTTTCAAAACCATTCCATATCCATAACAACCCTTGACCTCATCTCTGTTCAAGAGGCTTAAGTGGCTTTGATTTAAAGCAGATGGCTTCCTCAGCATTTCTTGAATAATTAAGACCCACTTGAAATCCATTAGCTCTGAAAGTCCAAGACAAGTCAAGTCGTCTCCAAGAATGAACACTCTTCCCAGAAAACAATGGTTCTCTATAAAAGTGCTATGACCTGTGTGTGACCCTGTACCAACCCACAGCTAACTTACTAAGAATAGAGATACAACATTTTAACTCTAATTTATTTTATTAAGACATTTTTATAAAAAATATAGTTTAGCATTAAATTAACTTTATTAAGACATTTTTAAAAGAAATATAGTTTAACATTATATCAAAGGTTAACATAAATCCATTACACCCCCTTCCCACGAAGAAAATTTTGAACTTCTAAAAGGTGAAAATTTTAAACTGCAATCTCCCATTTGTTTTTAATAAATTTCACAGTCTTAAACAAGAATACAAACAAATATGGCAGAAACATAAATTCAATATCTAAAATAAGCAATCAACAATGACACTGTCTCATGTCATTATAATGTCTTATACCCAAGTCATATTCTTTCCAAATTAAATTCCAGTTCAATAATTATCTATACTTATGTGAGAGATGAGAAAACTGATCTAAAATTATGAACATGAAGGAAACTAAAATTCATACATTAGTAAATGAATGTAACCAGTACAAACTGGATGAGCTTGGGGATTAGGATGCAGGAAAGCAGAGTCAGTACATTTAAGATAAGAATCTTCTAGTCTTTGTGACAAGATCAATGAGCCCACCATATGAATAAGATAAGGAGCGGTAAGGAACAATAGAGTGTAGGAAGTTGAGATAGTCTGGATGAGATAAGGGTCTCCTAGCCCTAGACAGAAGTACCAAGTTCTACATATCTAATTAGTTAACCTTACATAGATTTACAAAGTTATACATATTAAATTAGTTAACCCTGGACAGGATTAGCGAACTCTGCATATCAAGAGACTGTAGCTCTGAGAATCAGGAAGGTGTGAATAAGGACAATAACATGAAGGGACGCCGACAGGATACCCCCTGGTCCACCAAGTGCACAGAAACAGCACGTAGGCAGGATTGCCTAATGCCAAACCTCTCCAGCAGGAGGCAGAAGAATGTAAGGGGGGGTTATTCCTATACTGAGATAAACTGTATAAAAGTTGGGTGAGCCCCAGTGTATGTGTGTATTCCCAGGGTAAGGGGAAGCACCCAACTTTGCATTGCTGTAATAAATGTTCTTTGTTCTCAATATTTGTCTCGAGCAATTTCTTTAAAGGTACATCTATTTCTAACACTTATTTTTAATCTTACTCAAAAATTATGGTCAGTATAAATAGCAGTCATAGCAGTGTAAACATACTTCAAAATGGTGCAAAGCTAATATAAGAATATTTTTTTCCAATAGCAGAATTAATTCTTTTGAGTGTTTACTGAATTTCATATCTCTTGCTACACAAAAGTTTCTTAGATATACAAGCACTGGATTTTCAACACCTTCACAGTCATTTTTTTTTAAATAATACACCACCGGCTGCATTGTAAGCACCGGTTTATAACGTAACATATCTTTCATTTTGTCAAATGCTTTCTTACACATGGCTGTCCAAATAAACTTCTCACTCTTCCTAAGTCAAGTGAAGAGTAAGGTCAACAAAGTTTTTTTTTACAGAATTTTCCATAACCTCCAAAAATCTCCCAATAACCATGAGCATAGAAAATTCAGAAAACATCTGAATTTTAATCTGAACATGCTCCAATTTTCCTTGGCCAACAAGGTAACCAAGATAACTCACTTGAGTTCACTCCAAGTTAAAATTGGCCTTCAAAAATCTACCAGCTTTTCTTTAAAATGACTCTTACAAGAATCTTATTTGTTGTCACATCTTCTCTCAAGAGTTTTAAATTTATTTACCTTAGAGGTTTTTTCATTGTGCTCAGAAAATCTTACTCTAAGATGACTAAACATTGTTGAGAACACTTCATCTCCTGGTTCAAAACTATTGACTTGCTTTCCTATCATTCCAGGCTTCTATTTTGTTTTTAGCCACCTTTATATTCTCTTCAGCTACCTTACAAATTTTTTTCCCAGCGATCTTTAAATTTTGAAACATAATCCAACAAATTCAACTGCACGTCCTCATTAACCCATTGTTCTTTTAACCACTTAAAGGTTTCCTAAACCTCATCTTCAAGTAACAATTCCCTACTTCAAACAAAAGTAAATGAGCACTTTCATCCCAATTCTTTTCATTTTCTTGACAATAAATCCTCATCATAGTTTATAAAGTTGAATGGAACCTCTCCAAATCTCCATGAGATTCAGGGTGATAAAGCAGAAAATGCACTTTGTTTAGCTTCCAATTTATAAACTAACTGTTGAACTCCATACAATTCTTTCCTTGATCCAATTTGATTTCCTTCGGCAGACCAAACAAACTGAAAACTTTTCCTGGAGCCCCACACATAGTTTTTGCTTTAATGTTCCTGAGTGGTATGGCTTCTGTAAACTTGGGAATGGTACACAATGGGCAACAAATACTTATTTCCAGCTTTTGTTTTGGCCATTGGACCAACTCAGTCCACAATTACTTGATTAGAAAAAAAGTTCTCTTAAAAAAACCAGATTTTAAAGGTACCACTGTTTGACCTTCATTAGGTTTCCTTGCAACTCGACAGGCATGGCAAGTCTTGCAAAATCTCTTACCGTCTTTTCTAAAATTAGGCCAGTAAAATTGATTCATTATTTTTTTAGGTAGTTTCCTTTACCCAAAAGTGCCCACCTGAAAGTGTTTTATGAGCCATGTTCAAAGTTTCATCTCTAAAGACTTTAGGAACTACAACCTGGCAAATCACTGCTCATCCCTCATTAGCAATAATCTCACGTAACCTATATTTTCTCATTAATAAACCTCCTTTGAAATAATATCCAACTGACACTTTCTTGACTTCGCCAATGAATGCCTTCTCTCTAATTTCAGCAAGTTCAGTATTTTCACTTTGTTTTTTTTATTAATTTTAATCTAGATTCTGAAAAATCCTTTTTCAACTGCTGTGCACTGTCACTACTAAGTTTAAAATCAGAATTCTGGCATAACAAAGAAATATTTAAAGTGACAGTTGATTCACAGTTTATCTCTTTGATCTCACAATCAGTTTACTTCTGCACCTGACAACTTATTTCTTGTTTTATCTCACAGCCTGTTTCTTTCTGTCTCTACTGGTGCATCTCACAAACTTTTAAATCACTTTGTTGAGTATTTTCTTCACTGGCAAGATTTTTAAACTTTAAATCAGTTTGTTCAACAATCTTGCTGGCAACAGTATCCCTTTCAGCTTCAACCTTAATTGGATACTTTATTGCAGAGACAGCTTTATCTCCTGATATAAAAGATTCAAATTCCTTCTTAACTTTATCAGCAATTCCTTTTCCACTTCTCTGTATCCCACCTCTTTTAATACCAGCATCTGGCACTATTTCCTGTTCTCCCTTTCTCTTCCAAGAAAAAAACAATTAGCTACCACATGTCCAACTCTCTTACAAAATTACAAAATGATCCAAAAGGTTTAGCCCATCTATTTCCTACCTTATTCTGGTACCTTATCTTATCCTTTCAAAAAGGTATTTTGGGCACAAATTTCACATTGTGATAATTGTCTGCAAATGTAGTGGAATTTTGTTCCTTTTGAAAAATTTCACTTGGCTTTAATTTAAACTCTGCATTTCACACATCATAACCAGCTGTATCTTTAACTGAATTATTCAAAATCTTAATTTCTCTCTCAAATCCTTTCTGTTTTCTGGCTTCCTCCACCTCAAATTTCCTTTGTTTCCTGACTTCCTCCTTTAAATTTTTCTAACTCCACCTCAAACTGCCTTTCAGCTTCCTCTAATCTATTTTTTCTCTTTCTTCATCAAACCCCCATTTCTCCCTTTCCAATCTAAGTTTTTCTAACTCCATCCTTGTCAGCTGTAACTGCATCAAGAGATCAACTGTTACAAGATCAAACCACAAAGAAGGCATATCACACAGGGGTAAAGATGAACAATTACTTTATTTACAAAAATTCACCTTCAAACTTTAATTCAAAATTACCCCCCCCCCCCCCCTATAACAATGCCCACTGGTTACTATGCAAATTTCTATAACAGTGTAAAACTAATAAATTCCCCAACCTAAATATAACATATGTTATTAAAGTCTAAGTTATATTTCAAACCAGCCCACAGAAAAACTTAGACGCAAAACAAACACAAAACATACAAGAATCACAAAACTTCGATCTCAACCGAAGCAAAGATCATAAACAAAATTCAGTTTGTTTGGTAAACTGAAGCCAAAAGATCTTTGAGAGAGAGAGCACAAAATTCAAAGTTGTCTTCTTATGTTGCTTGCAGAGAGAGGAACAATGGCTTGGTCCAGATCCTTCTGGCTGCCTTCAGAATGTTCATCCCTTTTAAAATGCCCAACATTCTAAACTGCCTCCCAGACAATGACTCTGCTTGGGCCTCCTTACACTTCACAGCCACACCTAGTGGTGGTTTGTCTTCCAAGTCCAGAAATTTCTAGATAATTTTCTGCACATGCCCAGTCCGTCTCCCACTCTCTCCAGCATTCCACCTTCACCTTGGTTCTCCAAGGCAAACTGTCACTTTCCAACACAAAACCACACAACACATAGGCCAATACACAACACAGAACTCTGTAACACTACTCAAAAAATGTTTTAACTCTCTCTTCAAAAATACACTCTTTTACATAGTTGTCTGCTATAACTTTCTGAATCACAATTTTACCTCCGTAAGTTTCAACTCTTTAGCAATAAGCAACAATTCATCCCTTTTCATCTATTCCATATCTGAAAAGTTTGGTGATTCCAAAAACTTTTTAATACCCATTTGGACAATTTCACTTGGCCAGCACTGAAGTTTTGATTTCAAAACATACTCATCTATTTTTTACAGAACCTGACCAAGTTTAGCAAATTTCACTTGGTCCATATTTAGTTTTGGGCCCTAATGCATTCTCATCTGCAAATTCTGCAGAATCTGACCAAGTTTGCACTTTCATATCTACACAAATTGGCTTTGCTAAACATTTATCAAAACCCTGGTGTTGCTAGTGTTTTTCCACACACACAATAAGCCTTTTAAAATAGCTTGGAAAAACAATTTACTAATACATCACAAAAACTCCAAAGGTTTAATATCCCAAAATTCCAAATGTTTTAGTTCCCAAACTCCAAATATTTAAATCGCAAGGACAACCCCCAATTATGTTACATACTAACAACCCTTTTAATTATGTTTGGGACTAAAGGGGTTTTGTTAGTACTAACACAGAAACCACAAAGACAAATTCAAAATAATAGTTTTTATTAAACTATTAATAACAACATTTCTTACTTAAACCCACTATACGCAAATGTAAAAATGTAAAATTGACTCTGAAAAGTCAATTTTTAAAAGTTTAGCATCATTTTAATCTTGCTTGAAGGTCTTAAATTCTCAGTTCAGAAATCATTGTAAATTCAAGCCTCTTTTACTCACAATTATGTTTTCCACACAAAGAATCTGCTCTCTTCTCAAAGGCAGTGAATGTGACTATTTTCTTCTATAATGAATTCACAAATCCAGACAAAGGTTAAACAAGGTGGCCAATCACAAAAATGGTCCCAGGAGAATTCTGTCCTCTTTTCTCAAGAGAGAGCAAAGTGGTCTTCATTAATTCAACAACCACTGATTCTGTGAACCCCTTCTTCCAGGAGTAACACACAACAAACAGCACCAATTCTGGTTATTTTAACTCAGCCCTGTCTTTCAACCTCCATATGTCACAGGGTTTTGACTTATGTGTATTCCCAGCTGAACTGTTTCAAAACTGAACTCAGAATGTCTGAATTTGGTAATATATTTCTCCAAGTCATGTGACCATCAGATCATCACTGAGGTGAGTCCCAATTCTTGGAAACCACATGACCATCAGTTTTATTTCTACCAAAATTCTGTTCCTTTCTCAAAATCATTCCCTATCCATAACAACCTCTGTCTTCATTTCTGTTCAAGAGGCTGAAGTGGCTTTGATTAAAAGCAGATGGCTTCCTCAGCAGTTCTTGAATAATTAAGACCCACTTGAAATCCATTAGCTCTGTCTGACAAGACAAGTCTGAGAATGAACACTTCTCAGAAAATAATGGTTCTCTATAAAAGTGCTGTGACCCTTCTTACTAAGAAGGCAGATACAATATTTTAACTCTAATTTACTTTAAGAATTTTTATAAAATAAATAAAGTTTAACATTAAAGTAAAGGTCAACATAAATCTGTAAAAATACATCACACCAGATATGCTGGCAAGGGTACACGCTTGAATGAGAGCAAGGTTGATCATTGAACTACAACCCAGTCATCGTCGTCCTCCTGGTAACAGGCGAGTTGCTGAAACTCGATAGAGGAGGAATGCAATGCATCTACATGCAGGCATGACAGTGCATCTGCTACTGTCTTTTCCTTCCCTTTGACATGTTGAATATTGGAAATGAATTGTGATATGTAGTTCAAGTGATGGACTTCACATGGGGAGTACCATTCCAGCTTGGAACAAAGAGTGTACGTCAGAGGCTTGTGATCAGTGTAGATGGTGACTGTGCAGCTCTTGAGTATATGGTGAAAATGTTTGATGGGAAGGTAAACAGCCAGCAGTTTGCAACCAAATATGCTATCCTTGCTCTCAGCAGGTTGGATTCACTTGGATAAAAAGGGCAGGGAGTTGCCAGGTACTATGTATGATCTGTTGAATGGCTCCACCTACTCCGACATCTGATGCATTGACATTGAGACATAGTGGAACATTGTGACAAGGATAAACTAGAGTCGCCAAGTCGCTCATAGGCTGAAAGCACCTCCTCGTTGCATGTGATGGACTGATTGGTCTGATTTCTTCATATTAGAAGGGAATGAGTACACCTCTCCGTGACCACTGTGGTGAGAAATACTGCAATTTAGCTGACTCACAAAAGGGTAAATTGGAAGTTTTGTGAGAAACACTCACTTCGTATCCCCTACACTTTAGAAAAACAAACTAGTTGATTATAAATTTCTGACTTACTGCTGGAACTCCAGTCAAAAAGTACCAACTCCCTAGACTGCAGAGTTGAAGTGAATTAATACCACCCTGTGTCACAAGTTCCCTGGATCACTTGATCTCTATTCCCCCATCAGCTTTCTGCTGATCTGAGCTTTTCAAATCCAACTGCCTGAGTCACCTGACTCCAATTGCCAGGTGCAGCCTTCAGATAAAATCCCTGTTGAAATCTGCTACACTATCAGTCTCCCTGCTATATACATTGATAAAATCATGATTTAACCTGTCCACCATTTCTTTATTTTCCTTTCCACAGTAATGTAATTTCCTTACTGGGATCATTCTGTTTAATCACGTTCACAACCTGTTCTGCCACATCATCATAATAAAACAAACAAAAATGTCAAGTTGTATTTTCCTTGTTCATTTTCCCTCCATTCCAGGGGGAATATATCTTGGAAGACACCATTACATTTGGGTGCTTCAATATCCATTACAAAATGTAGTTAGATTGTACCACCACTTCTCTGGAGAAAGAACCAGAGAGAATTGAAACAATGAATTGAACTACTCCACTCATCAACTATGTCATGCTCTATTTGTGATAAGAGAGACCGCCAACATGGAGATGGAATGCTGTCTTCAAACTGAGCATCCTCACAGTATTGGGTCATGTTGTTGGTCATGGCAAAGTTGCACCTATTCAAGATAAGGTGAATGAAATTTCTGAGTTTCCTATTCCCAATGGCAAGAAAGCAGGGAGAAGGTTTTTAGGAATGGCAAGATATTTTAGGAAGTTTTACAGAAATTTTGTTGAGGTTGCTCAACCTTTTGAAGAAAGAGGAGAAATTTGTGTGGACTAAAGTTTGTCAGACAGCTTTAGAAAATTTAAAGGATATGCTGTACTATTATCCTGTGTTAAAATCTCCTGATTTTGATAAACCTTTTTAGTTAGCAGTGGATGCTAGTGAGGGATCAGCAGGTGTAGTTTTATTGCAAAAACATAATGAGATTGACCATCCAGTTGTCTACTTTTCAAAAAATAATTCAATGTTCATCAAAGGAATTATTCCACTATTGAAAAGGAACTGTTGTCTATCATATTTGCTCTGCAGAATTTTGGTGTATGTCTCAGTACCTCTCAGGAATCAATTGTGATATTTACTGACCACAATCCTCCGGTGTTTTTGAATAAAATGAAGAACAAGAACAGAAGATTGTTAAACTGGAGTTTAATATTGCAAGAATATAATTTGCAGATTATTCATATCAGGGGTTCAAATAATATTATGGCAGATTGTTTGTCAAGATGTTACAATTGATCATGTATAAAAAATGCTCTCAACATTTTTACTTTATTATAACATTTTATTATATTGCAAATTGTTATCTCTTTAGTCATTTTAAAGACAGTTTAGTTATAACTGAACTTTAACTCAAGAGTTAAAATTCCTTTAAAGGGGGAAGATGTGACAATATATAGAAATATTTTTGGGAGATAAATTGGGAAAAGTTACATACAAACACTTTAAATTAGATCTTATTTGAAATACGGGAGACATAGTAGCTTTTCACACCTTTTTGTAGGAGCTATGAAGAGTGCTCAGAGAGATCACTGAAGGATTCTTGTTTACCCAAAAGCAACGAGCAGGCAAGTGCCCTATTGTCTACAAAAGGCTTGCTGCTGTAAGAGAGTCATGTGCTGTCTCAGTCTCAGAGTAGGAGAGAGAGAGAGGAGTCAAGCAAGTTCTCTCAGTGAGTGTGTGACACAGAAAGCTGTAACAAGCAGGAGAAGATGTACCAAGCAGCAAGCTTGTTGGAACTGAAACAGAATCTTCAGAGTGGAAGATGGCTGCACAGCTGGCTGTCTAGAATGTTTCACTTGGTATAAAAGAAACAGAAAGGAACTCTGTGGTAACCTGAAGAAAAAGGTTATCATTTGGAGAACCGTGATGGGGTAAACTATCAGAAAGACATTGAGGTGACTCATGGTGGTACCTCAGTTATGGAAATCCTGGAACAACAAATTTCTCTCTGCAAACCTACAAGAACCTTCCTGAACGGTAAACATTTACCTTTCGAGCACCAAAATCTGGTGAACTTTATACATGTTGAATTCTGTGCACAGTATAAGAGTTGCCTGCAACCAGTGAACTTGGAGGAATGAGAAGTGAGATTGGACTGTGAACCAAAGAACTTTTCTAAATTTACACACACATTACATGCACGTGCGCTTAGAATTAGAAGGGGGTTAAGTTAGGTGAAGTTTAAAATTGAGTTAAGATTCTGTTTTCATGTTTAAAGATAATTAAAAGCAATTTTTGTTTAAGTAACCATTTGTCGTGATGAGTGTCTATTGCTGCTGGGTTTTGGGGTCCCTTGGGCTTGTAACACTATGATCTTACTAAAAGGAGCAGATTATGTGACTCAGAAGTGAGCATACATGAGATCACCTGGCCATTGACAGCAGAAGAACTGCCTTCTACCATAAGATATAACCTTGGCACCGCCAAATGCCTCAATCCTGCTCCTTAGTGTTGTCCGTTCAGCAGGAAAACTAGCCCTGCTTCATCTAGGAATGTAAACAATGAATGTAAAGTCACATTATGGCAATTTTAGAATGGGGAGTTAACTGTCTGGAGGTGGAAACAGAACTATCAGTATGTGCACTCAACTTACCCTTGCTAAACATCCATGAAATCAGATCAAATTTCTTAAATTCATGCTTTACTGCTTGTGAATGATGATAGAAAATTAAGTCACGAGAAATGATTGTTGGAAAAGATTGTTCGTCCTCAGTGATACTAGTACTCAACTAATGAATGCACAAGATAAATCTACAATATTGGCAACCACCTTCCGTTAGAAATTATGTATTTTGACAGATTCCTGAACATTTAAATATTCAATTACTTTGATTCATACTAGTTGTCAAAAAAAGTAGATATGGGATATGGCATAGATTATGCCCCAACAATTACAGACTTGCTGCAGGTGTAGCTACATCAGATTAGCTGAACTGCTTCAGTGCATCTCAACAAAACTCTCATCTCTGGCAACAAAGTGAAACATTTATGAGGAGTTGCCATTCTTGAAAAAGCAGGACACACCCAGTGCAGCATTGAACTATTTATAGCATTTCAGGTTCTTGGTCGAACTGAAGGTCAGCGGCAATCGATAAAAGGTGGCAAAGCAGTTAGTAAGGGGGATTAAAAAGAACATGTAACGAAAGATGAAAGGGAAAACGATCCACTAAAAGTTTCTATCAGGGAAAGAGGCAACACACATTCTTTGAAAGCAGATAAAATACCGTAAAAGAAAATAAGAAAATGGTGATGTTAAGAAATTATGTCATTCACAGTTGTAAAATATATTTTGTCAAATCTCCCAAGGAAATGAGTATTGAATCAGTAATGCTGGCCTGGATCTTGTTTGATCAATTAAAATTATTAAATAGAATTCCCTCTGTTTATTTTCAGTACCTACAATTTTGCTATATTTTATTGAAATAGCGGATCAATATGAAGTTAATGAAACATTTGTGAAGTTGGCAAAAAAATAACTGTTTCCCTTTAACCAATGATATTTATGAATGGGCAGGCACAGAATTAGAGTGCAGTGAGAGACAGAAAAGTAATGCACTTGGAAAAAACTAATTTGATTTAAGATAAAAAAGAAAAAGTTTGTGTTGTATTTATTATTATCTCGAAGCAGATGACTGTGTGAGTGAAATTGAACACTGACTGACCAACAGTTTATTGACATTGTTTAAAGAATTATTATGTAGTGAAAGGAGTACTTAAGCTTATAATTATGACATTAAACTACATCCTATGATTTTAATGAGCAATTTATGTGCAAATTTAGCAAATTATTCAGAGTAATCATGAGGAACAGCAAACGCAAGGGTGAGATGAAGTTTTGTGAAGCAAATGATGAGCGACTTAAATGAACAAATTTTCAATTCACAATCATAATTCTCAATTTGCAAGTTAATAATAGTGTGTCGCGGCAGCTACTGAAGGAAGTGAAATAAAGACTACACAATGTGAGTCGCTTGCTCTTCCAATTATTTATTTTTAAAAAGCCCACGCTGCGCCTTATAAGGCAGCCCATAAGTCCCGCCCATGCATGGGCAGCGATATCGTGACGCCGCCGAGTGCGCGTGTGCGGCCCGTTTCAACACTGGAGAAGATGCACTCGGCGGCGCCATCTTGGCGTGGCTGCTCTGCTGCCACGGCTGTAACGGTGCGGAGCCAGTTCGCCTGCATCTCAATGTGCGCTGCCACACAACCCCCGTCCCCAGAACCGGCTCTAGCATTCTGTTACCCCTGAGTGGAGTGGGCTGGACCTTTGGGTTCGCTGGCACAACCGGCTGGCTGAGGTCGAGATGTGCGGGCTTCAGCCGGCCGGCTGTGAATAGTTCCTCTCTACTCCCAATGTCCAGCATGAAGATTTTGCCTGTGCTGCGTAGGACATTGTACTGGCACTCATAGGGTCATTGGAGGGGGGCGGAATGTGGTCTGCAGTGGATAAAAACAAAGTCTGCAGTTAATAAGTGCTGAGGAATGGATGTGGGCCAGTGCCCGTGGTGTGAGGGTTGGGGGGGTGCAAAGGAGGCTAACTTGTCCCATAGTTTCTGCAACGCTTCTCTCCCCTCGGTACCTGGGTCATGGGTCATTGGGAAGAATTCACCTGGCAGGAGTAATGTGGCGCCGTACACCAATTCCGCGGAGGAGGCCAGCAGGTCCACTTTGGGTGTAGTTTGGATGTCCAGTAGGACCTAGGGGAGCTCGTCCACCCAGCTGGGGCCAGTTAAACAGGCCATGAGAGCTGACTTCAGGTGGCGGTGGAAGCGTTTGACGAGGCCGTTGGATTGCGGGTGATAGGCGGCGGTGTGGTGCAGCTTAATGCCCAGGAGAGTTGCTAGCTGTGTCACAGTGCCAATGTAAACTGTGTCCCTCTGTCAGTGGTAATACAAGCTGGTATCCCAAACTTCGCAATCCAATGCGTGAGCAGTGCCCTGGAGCAGGAATCAGTTGAAGTGTCTTTTAACAGGATGGCTTCTGGCCATCTTGTGGTGCGATCTACCACCATTAGCAAGTACCGAGTGTCCCAAGAGACAGGTAGTGGGCCCACAATGTTGACGTGTATATGCTCGAAGCACATGTCTTGACATGTCGGTGGACCTTGGAGGTCTGACACTGGGTGCAATTGCGAGCCAGTTGGGCAACTTGTTTTCTCAGGCCGTGCCTTGTTTTCTCAGGTGGGCATGTATGTGGTCATGGTGAGATAATGGAGTCCCTGGACTACTCTAATAAAGAGCTAACTGGGCAAGAAGACCGATACCACCAATGACCAGGTGCACACCTAGTCATGCCGCTGCTTCAGTTGGGAGATGAAGAGGCCCCCAATTCCCTTCTCTCTCATCAGGAAGCAAGCACCCTGGGTGGTTTGTCTCACCAATGGATGACTGGCAATGCTTGTGGGTGCTGCCAGAAGGTGTCAATTATGACACCACCTTGTGGGAATGGGTGGTGACTGCGGTCCAGGCTAGGTTTCCCGCCCTCCTAGAATAGGGCTGACACAGCTGGCCACAGTGGCATACTGCAGGCATTGGGAGGTGGGTGGGTTTGTTGCGAGTGGGCAATGATTGTGGGTATCCATGGAGGCACCCACAAGCACCATTTCCGAGTGAGCACAAAGGTGAGTGATGGCTTGGTGGGCTATTTAGTCACCACTGCACACCCTGATCTTAGAGAGGTGGTCTTTCCCCAACTTGATGGCTGTCCGGGAAGCCATTACCCTCCTGGAGGGATTGGAGTTCACAGAGAGCTCCCGCTCGAGTTTCAGAGCTGAGGAGAAGTTTAGCGACATCACCCGACTGATGTCTCACAGAGATATGTGTGCTCTCTTGAGAGAGCATTGCAGGGAGAAGCCCTGTGGGGGGTGGAGCTTCCCATGCACTGCCCACTCCGTCCTGGTCCAGCCTCCCCTCTGGTGCTCCCTCACCGGAGGTGGCCCCTGACTAATCTATTTCTTGAGTTCCACCAACCTTCTCCCCCCCCCCACCCATCCACCCACAGGAGATGACCCTTCAAGTTATTCCTTTTCTTGATGTGAGGGTCTACGAAATGCTCATCAACACAGACTGCTGCGATCCCATCACTCATTTCAGCCAGCATCGTTACAGCAACCAGCAAGAAACAGTTCATGACACTTATTATGGAAAAAACTCTCAGCAAGATGGGCAAAAGCTGTTGCCATAGAAACCCAAACATCAGCGTTGGGCAACTTTTGTTATGTGCATTCCAGGCATAGACTTTGTAATGGACCTTTTATTTTTTTTCTCCTTTTTAATCACCCTGAGCTGTAGTAATGATGCCTTTAAGTGCACTCAGGGAATTTAAGTTAAAATTATAGGTAGATTGTCACAGGTTCAGAGTTACAGTTTATCAGTAGAATGTCATTGATCAAACAATAGTAATAAACTGTATATATTTTGTTTCATTTGACAATGACAGCGTCACCCCAGTCCTTCCATTAACAGAAACTAATACCTCATGGGGTGGGGGCTTCAGGAACTTCTATTTAAAATCACAAATAACTTTCAGTCCCGACTCCTCCTGGCCTACAAGGATCCAACTCAGGCACTTGTGGCACCTATTTAAAGAGAATGCAAAAAGGAACAGCATCCTGGTGTCAAATGACACTCGAGAAAAATGGGGCGCTCTGGGTACACCCTGGATGTACACCTCTGCCTCACCACGGGATAGCATGGCAACGGGCATCTGGGCTCTGTGCTTAAGGAGAGCCCAAACGTGAGGCCAAGGTGCAGGATGCACAAGCCAAGAGAGGTGTCCAGCACCTGATGGATAACCTTGCAGTGCCTGCTTGCAGACGTTGATTGTAAGGGTGCTCATATTTGCCAGCCAAGCCGGAGAGACCAGGCACGCGAGACAGTGACCTTTCAACTCACTGCTTATCAAGAATATCTCCTGCTTGAAAAAATATTCAATAACTCATCCCCCTTTGAGGAGGAGAGTTCCAAAGACTTCATTGTGAGAAAAACATCACCTCATCTGGGTCTTAAATGAACAACTGCTTATTTTTAACTATAGCTCTTGGTTTTAGATTCTTTTGTAAGAGGAAATCCTCTCCATATCTATCTTGTCATGACTCTTCAGGATCTTGCATCTTTTAGTCAAGACCCTTCTCTTTTAAACCCCAGCAGATACAAACCTCATGTGTCCTACCTTTACTCACAACTCACCTAATCCAGGTATTACTGGTATTACTTTGTTTTCCTCTTAACTGTTTCTAATACACTAATATCCTTGCTTGAATGAGGCTCCAGGTGTGTATTCCAGATGTGATCTTGACAATGACGCAAATATCTAAAGTATAATTTCCTCCTTTTGGATTTCAATTTTTTTTCAACAATCAATAACATTCTTTCAGCATTCCTTCAAGATAAAAGATTTCACGTATTGCAGATTTACCCAAAATACATTGTTATGAACCCAGAGGACTCTAAAACCCAGCACCAATAGAAATTCACCAAGACAATGGTTACTTAAACAAAAGTTGCTTTTAATTTTCTTTAAACATAATAACAAGATCAGTCTTAAACTTAATGCTATTAACTTAACCCCCTTCTAATGTATGTAATGTGTATATGTTCAGGAAAGTTCTCTATTTCACTGTCCAGTCATTCACTTCTCACTTCTCCAAGTTCACCGGTATCAGGCAATTAAATATTTATGAATTTTCACCAGGCTCTGGTGCTTAAAGTCAAATGGTTACCTCTCAAGAAGGTTCTTGTTGTTTCAGAGAGAAATTTGTTGCTCATTGGACACACATAAACAGATTTCCTCTGATCAGTCACTTCAGCGATGGGGTACTGAACTTTAAGATCAGCCATGATCTCATTGAATGGCGGAGCAGGCTCGAAGGGCCGAATGACCTACTCCTGCTCCTATCTTCTATGTTTCTATGTTTCAGTGTCTTGCTGAAGAAACGTGCCACATCATGGGTTTTCCAAATGATAACCTCTTCTTCCAGGTCACCACAGAGTTCCTCTTGTTTTCCTTATTTCAGGAGAAACACTCTAGCCAGCCATATCCTCTTGTAAGGACTACAAGGATTTTGAACATGCTGAACTCAGAACTCACAACCTGTCTTCAAAATGGGGTTTTCAGCAAGCCTCAACTGCTACTGTTGAACTGACTTTTCTCTCTCTCCCTCCCTCCCCCAAAAGAGAAATCACCTGTTTGTTTTTTTTCCTCTCTCAGCTTGTAAAAACCACATGACTTCTTACAGGGCTCCAAACCCAATCTTCTGCAAAGTCAACCTGAGCCTCAACGTCTAACTTCAGCAAAGCTCTTGCTCTTTAAATGAGATGTCTTTTGTGAAGTGTTATTCTATTTGTGAAGGGTAACCTACACTAGACCCCCCCACAATCTATCTCTTTTAAAGACATATTTATCCATAACCATTCTAACATACCCTTTAACAAAATAAAAACTTTACCTTTGATTGACTAGCAAAGGCAGAGTTGCCAACTAATCCAGCTCCATTATTAAAATGATAAAGAGAAGAAAAGACAAACCCCTCAGAGATAACGCTGCACAAAAAACAGACAGCAAAAGACACCACAGAACCATGTAAACATGCAACATCTTCTTTATTAACCCTTTGTTACACTAGCGGGAGTGAGGTGGATTCAAGAAAGAGTTCAGTGGCTCTACTCTCAGCCCAACACTCAAAGTTTGCCATACATTTATACCAAAGTTGGGCTGGGGTCTGTATGAGGACATCGCAAGTTTCACACAAGCTGCATTTTGTGTTTACCATTACATATTACCTTGTAATACCTAGAATTGTCTGGGAAAATTAGTGTTCCTTATCCTGAGGAATGTTGACATTCTTGTGGATAATACTATCTCACTTTGCCACAGATGTTAAAAAGCAATTATATTCTCACGTTTGCAGTAACTGAAAGCCTTACCCAATGCATTAACCCTTTATTTAGCACATTCTTACTGCTTCCAGAACTCCTACAATCTCTGCTGCACAGCCTATTGTTCAGTGGTGAACCTGAATTCAAGGTATCTGAATCACACCTCCTTAGCCATTGGTTCTGAATCTCTGAAACATTAGATGCTATTGGTGCATAAAGCCACTTGCCATCACACTCTCACGAATGCTGGACCTAATTTCTGGTTCCCAGAACTCAGTCACCAGCAGCCTGGTGTGAGTCACGGGTTGGAGCCTTCCATCGTAACCCTGTTAACTGTATATGGCGAGACTGACAGCAGTCTCACTGGATGCATTCCCATTGGCTTAGCTCTGGCTGACCTGCTGTTGTTTTCCATTTCTGTCATGTTCTCATCAGGGCTTCTCTTCCAAGGCATGGGTTGGGTATTGTCCTGTTCTGGTGCCCAGCATCGATCTGGCGCTTCTTCGGTGCCCACAACCCTCAATGTTCAGCTGCTGAATATGTGCACTGCCATCTTGGATACAGATCTCTGAAGATCTTGGATGGAAACAACATCCATCAATCCCATTCTAAAGGTAATAAATGTACATGGGGAACATCAGGCAGGACAGGTGGGTAGTAGGACCCTGTGGAGAAACACTGAAAGCCATGGCCCTGTTCCTCCCAGGTTCACTGTTACAGCAGTGGCACAAAGCTAGAAAGGCATTTCTAATTACTTCCAAGCTCGCCTTGTGTGAATCGTGCACTGCATATCCAGTGGTCTCTGCACTCACCATGATATATAATATGCTTCCTTTTTGACTTTCCTGCCAGAATGAACAAATCCATTGTCTTACATTATATTACGTTTGTGAGATTTTTCCTCTTCACTTCACCGATCTTTATCCGTTTATACCATCCTTATATCCAAAAGAGATATCAATAATTATGTGAAAAAACAAAATGAGTAAACTATTCAATGTATACCAGTACCAGCTTTGATACATAACTGTATGCATGTTTATGTAGTCACCCCAACAGTGGAGCACTGCACCACACAAACCAGCAACTAACCTCCATCAAGTCAAGTTTATTGTCATCTGATTGTACAAGTGCAACCCGACAAAACAGTGTTCTCCGGTCCTCGGAGCAGAACACACAAGAAGACGTAACACACACACAGACAGACGATACGTATGCAGGATAAGTATTCACATATACAAATAAATAAATAAGTAGATGATGTTTCATGAATATGAGAGTCTTGAATGGTTAGTGTGAGCAGTTCCTTTGGTCGTTCAGCCTTCTCACTGCCCATGGGAAGAGGCTGTTCTTCAGCCTGGTGGTGCTGGCTCTGATATTCATGTGTTTTCCCAAAGGGAGCAGCTGAAAGATGCTGTGTGCAGGTCCTCGATTTTGCGTGCCCTCTTTGGACAATGATCGCAATAGATCACGTCGATGGGGGGTGGGAGGGAGACTCTAGTGATCCTCTCTGCCACTCTTATAGTCTCGTTGATTGATCTTCGATCATTTCTCTGCAGCAACCATACTACACTGTGATGCAGCTGGCCAGGATGCTCTCGATAGAGCTCCAGTAGAAGGTTGACATAATGGTGGGCAATAACTTGCCTGCTTCAGTGTTCACAGGAAATGGAGTCGCAGTTATACCTTCCTGACAAGTGAGGAGATGTGTGTCCATGTTAGGTCACCAGTTAAGTGAACTCTAAGGAACATGGTCATTCCAATGAATGTTTCATTGGAATGACTTCATCACCAACATTGAAGTACTCAAGCTGGCAGAGTCTGCAAGCATCGAATCCATGCTGCTGAAGACCCAACTGCGCTGGGTGGGTCACGTCTCCAGAATGGAGGAGCATCGCCTTCCCAAGATCATGTTCTATGGCGAGCTCTCCACTGGCCACCGAGACAGAGGTGTACCAAAGAAGAGGTACAAGGACTGCTTAAAGAAATCTCTTGGTGCCTGCCACATTGACCACTGCCAGTGGGCTGTTATCACCTCCAACCGTTCATCTTGGTGCCTCACAGTTCGGCGGGCAGCAACCTCCTTTGAAGAAGACCGCAGAGCCCACCTCACTGACAAAAGACAAAGGAGGAAAAACCCAACACCCAACCCCAACCAACCAATTTTCCCTTGCAACCGCTGCAACCGTGCCTGCCTGTCCCACGTCGGACTTGTCAGTCACCAACGAGCCTACAGCAGACGTGGACATACCCCTCCATAAATCTTCATCCGCGAAGCCAAGCCAAAGAAAAAAGGAACTTGGTGCTCTCCACTCTCTCCACTACAGATTTGTTGATGTCTAGTGGAGGGTGGTCATTCCTGGACCTCCTGAATTCCACGATTAGCTCCTTCATCTAGTCCACGTTGAGACTCGTGTTGTTACACTTGCACCATACCAAGAGATTTTCCACCTCTTCTCTGTAGTGCGACTCATCCTTGTTGCTGATGAGGCCGACTACTGTTGTGTCATCTGCAAGCTTGATGACACTGATGGAGCTGGATCGTGCAGTGTAAACAGAAGTAGGCAGAGCACTGTGCTCAATGCTCAACATGACAGTGCTCAACATGCTAGTCCCTGACTTCCATGTCTTATTCACAAATGCAGAATTCAGAGGCAATTTCTGACCAGATAGAAGTGGGACGCCCCATTAACTTTTTATTTCTCTTCACAACATCAACTGCCTTTTCACTGTTCAGTGTATTAGATTTTCATTCTTTTATACATTATTTAAAAACAAATACAGTGCCTTCCATAATGTTTGGGACAAAGACACTTTTTTTCCTTTATTGGTTTTAAATTTGTAATCAAACAATTCACATGTAATTAAAGTGCAGATTCCAGACTTTATTGAAGGTTATTTTGGTTTGACAAAGCACCTTTAATACATCATCCCCCCCATTTCAGGGCACCATAATGTTTGGGACATTTGATTTCCCAGGTATTTGTGAGTACTCGGGCATGTTTAATTGCTTCATTGGTGCAGGTATAAGAGAGCTAGGCTTGACTTCTAAGCTTTTGATCACCTTTGGAGTCGGTAGTTGCTATTTTTCAACATGAGGGCCAGAGTTGTGCCAATGAAAGTCAAAGAAGCCATTATGAGGCTGAAAAACAAGAATAAAACAGTAAGAGATATCACCCAAACCTTCGGATTACCTAAATCAACACTTTAAATCATCCTAAAGAAGAAATTGTGCTTGTGAGCTCAGTTATCCCAAAGGGACTGGTATTCAAAGGAAGACCACCACTGGTGAAGACAGAAGAATTCTCATCATAATGAAGAAAAATCCCCAAACATATGTCCAACAGATCAGAAACACTCTTCAGGAAGCAGGGGTGGATGTGTCAATAACTACTGTCTGCAGAAGATTTAATGAACAGAAATACAGAGGCTGTGCTGCAAGGTACAAACCATGGCAAAGATGGAATGGTTTGGATGTTGGGCAGTTCCTTTAGGCTTCCTTTGCTCTTGCTCTTGCTGTCACTCTGATACAGGAAATGGTCCCATATGTTCCACAAGATCTATTTCCAGAATTCTGCAGGCTCTTTTAAACATTTCTTGGCAAACTGTAATCTAGCCATTCTTTCTGTAGCTAACTAGTGGTTTGCATCTTGCAGTGCAGCCTCTGCATTTCTGTTCATGAAGTCTTCTGCAGACAATAGTCATTGATATATCCACACCTGCATCCTAAAGAGTGTCTCTGACCTGTCAGACATATGGTTGCAGATTTTTCTTTATTATGATGAGAATTCTTCTGTCTTCAGCAGTGGAGATCTTCCTTGGAATACCAGTCTCTTTGCGATTACTGAGTTCACCAGTATTCTCTTTCTTCTTAATGATGCTCCATACTGTTGATTTTAGTAATCCTAAGGTTTGAGCAATGTGTTACCATTTTATTCTTGTTTTTCAGTCTCATAATGATTTCTTTGACTTTCATTGGCATAAGGTGGCCAGAGTTAACATAGGACCCTTGGTGGATGAGAAAGGAAAACTGATAGCAAAAAATGAGGAAATGGCCGAGGCATTAAACAAATATTTTGTGTCAGTCTTCACGGTGGAAGACACGTCCAGCATGCCCAAGTGCGGAGTTAAGGATGCGAGTGTTGGGGAGGGCTTTGATAAAATAGTTGTTACAAAGGAAGTAGTGATGGAGAAACTACTGGGACTAAAGCCAGACAAATCACCTGGTCCTGATGATATGCATCCAAGGGTTCTGAAGGAAATGGCAGAAGTTATAGTTGATGCATTGGTGGTCATATACCAAAATTCCTTGGATTCTGGGCAGGTCCCGGCAGACTGGAAGACAGCAAATGTCACGCTACTTTTTAAGAAGGGATGTAGGCAGAAGACTGGAAATTATCGGCCAATTAGCTTGACGTCTGTAGTTGGAAAAATGCTTGAAGCCGTCATTAAAGATGAAATAGTGAAACTTTTGGAACGTAAGGGTTCAATCAGGCAGACGCAGCATGGTTTTAGAAAGGGAAGATCTTGTTTGACAAACTTGTTAGGATTCTTTGAGGATATAATGGGTGAGGTGGATAGAAGGGAACAGGTTGATGTTGTATATTTGGATTTCCAGAAAGCGTTTGATAAGGTGCCGCACAAGAGACTTCTCAGTAAGTTACAGAAAAGTGGAGTCCGGGGAAGTATATTGGCCTGGATTGAAAATTGGTTGTCTGACAGGAGGCAGAGAGTTGGGATAAATGGGAGTTTTTCAGGTTGATAGAAAGTGGTAAGTGGGGTGCCGCAGGGGTCAGTGTTAGGCCCACAACTGTTCATCATTTACATTGATGACTTGGAGGAGGGGACAAAATGTGGTGTAGCCAAATTTGCAGATAACACCAAATTGAGTGGAAGAACAAATTGTAATGAGGATGTGGAGAGTCTGCAGAGGGATATAGTTAAGCTGGATGAGTGGGCAAAGGTCTGGCAGATGGAGTACAATGTTAGTAAGTGTGAGGTTATCCACTTTGGCAAGAAAAATAAAAGAGCTTAATATTATTTAAAGGGTGAAAAACTACAGCATGCTATTGTGCAGAGGGACTTGGGAGTGCTTGTGCATGAATCGCAAAAAGTTAGGTTGCAGGTGCAGCAGGTTATTAAGAAGGCAAATGGAATGTTGGCCTTCATCGCTAGAGGAATTGAATTCAGGAGTAGGGAGGTAATGTTGCAACTGTATAAGGTATTGGTGAGACCACACCTGGAGTACTGTGTCCAGTTCTGGTCTCCATATTTGAGGAAGGATATACTGGCTTTGGAGACGGTCCAGAGGAGGTTTACTAGGTTGATTCCTGGGATGAAGGGGTTGACATGATGAAAGATTAAATTATCTAGGATTGTATTCGCTTGAGTTCAGAAGAATGAGAGGAGATCTTATAGAAACATATAGGATTATGAAGGGTATGGATAGGATAGATGTAGGAAGGTTTTTTGAGCTGGCCAGGGAAACTAAAACGAGAGGACACAGTCTCAAGATTCGGAGGAGTAGATTTAGGTCAGAGATGAGAAAAAATAGTTTTTCCCAGAGAGTAGTGAATGTTTGGAATTCTCTAACCAGGGAAGTGGTTGAGGCTGCCTCATTAAACATATTTAAAATTCGGTTAGATAAATTTTTACATGATAGAGGAATTAGGGGATATGGGGAGAAGGCAGGTAGGTGGAGTTAGGTCATAAATTAGATCAGCCGTGATTGTATTGAATGGCGGAGCAGGCTCGATGGGCCATTTTTGGCCTACTCCTGTTCCTACTTCCTATGTTCCTATGTAACTCTATGTGAGCACTGCTGTGCAAAGAATTCAGACACAGCCTGTACAACAGGCTTTATTCAATTTAAGCTTGTGCACACCAGGTCTCTGTACCTTCCTGGATTCATGTGCCCGACTGTGGAGCCAGCCTCCTGGGTTGCCTACCTGCAGGTACAGTGGTTTCCTCATGCAGTTGGCTGGTAGTAGTGGTTCTATCACCACACTCTGGTCCTCATGTCGAAAAATGACAACTAGACTCCAAAGATGATCATAAGCTTAGAGGAAAGCCTAGTTCTCTGATACCTGCACCAATGAAGCAATTAAACATACCCGAGCACTGACAAACACCTGTGAAGCCAAGTGCCCCAAAAATTATGGTGCCCTGAAGTGAGGGGACAATGTATAAAAAAGAGCTGTAATTTCTATATGGACAAACCAAAATGTATACAAATAACCTTGAGTATAGTCATGAATGTGCATTTTAATTACATGTGATTTGTTTGATTACAAATTTAAAAGTGGAGCATCAGGGCAAATAAAGGAAGAAAAAAGGTGTCTTTGTCCCAAACATTATGGAGGGTCTTGTATATCAACTGAACTAGATTTTTTTTTTAACAGTAATGGAAGCTGATGGAGCTAAAGGATTAGTAAGGTTTAATTATAATGTATATTCAATGCAATTCAATAGGAACATTCTATGAAGTGTAAATCAAACAGTGTGAAATTCATAATTGTAACTAATTTAACAAAACATTAGTTATTTACCCTAAAACCTAAATTTTGGGGATTCTTTCTCAAGAACATGTCAATTATCATATCAAATTATTGAAAATACATAATACATTAATGCTTCAAAAATCAGTATTTTTAAAATTGATGTATATAAAATTTTACTACACATTTACTTCATATTATTAGAAAGGGGCAATTATAGTGAATAAAATTCATGTGTTCATTAGTCCCAATAAATTGTGTATTGCTTTACATTTGGCCACTGTCAATCAGTCTCACAATTTATGTTTCTGTTTATTTTTTAGCATAAATCTGTAATGATTGAATATAGCAAACATAAAAATGGGCAAAATATCAAGTTTGCAATCCACTGTGAGAATGGTATCTGATTGTATTTTGTATTTATCACGATAAACTAACAGAACTAGGTTCCTTGACTGGTGATTGGTGAGATCCACAGCATCTAACTTTTTTTTACTATTTGTGTTTCATGATTTTAACGGTAGTAAAAGATCATATTTCAATTCCACTGTTCCATTAATCTATTCCACTGTTTTGCAGTTAAATATTTGATGTGGAAGTTGTGTGAAAATAGTGGGTTTTAAACATGTCTGTGAAGCAGTGTTTTAAGGCAAGCCTTTTTATATTTTGACAAGACCTAAGTTTTTTGTAAACTTTACAAAATTATTGTATATACAATTATTGTATATACAATATTGTATATACAATATACTTGGCCAAACTATTTACTAAAGCATACAATCAAGGGAAATCAACATTCAGTCTTATGGATATGTTGAGGCAACAATTTCAGTCAGGAAGTGTCTGAGAGCATAATTCAAAAATGGGGTTGAACTCAATTTTAATATCTTTTTCAGTCAAACAGTTTCCATATGTTAGATTTCAATGTAAGGAATAGCCAGTTTGACAAGAGAATGGAAGACAAGTGGTAACATTTGTGAAACAAGACTTCTTCCAAATAACACCAGGTTCGGGAGAGGGATGGAACTAAAGCCTGGAGCAAAGTGGAAAGCTGGCAGAAAGTAAAGGAAAATGAAACTCAAATGTGAATAAAAGGAATTATAAATAGGAAATGATTCAAAATCTGTAAGGGGTTCTTGAAGACTATGGAGAAAATATACGGTACATGTTCATTTTAAATCTTCATCACATTGATTTAAATCACATTGATTTAAATCTTTATCTGTGGGAATAAAAATCTGTTGAGAAAAGCACATAAGCAACTTCTATATTAACAGGATTGTGTTGCAAGCTCACGTCATATTTTATACCCACTGTTGTAAAATAATAGCATTTTATCAAATTACCCACTGCACTGATCCCGAGAAATGTTTCAGATTTCAGATGAAATAAGTGGTAAGTCACATAAAAGTAAGAACATCTACTTTCCATAATCTGTGGCATGACTTTCCAAAAATTCTTGCATTATTTCATCGTAAACTTTGACTGACTAGTTTACGATGAAACGTGGAAAGGTTGAGCACTATTTTGAAATATTCCTGTAAAAACAGGATGATTAGCTTCACCAGTGTTTCCTTTTGTTATGAAAGAACCAATTGCTATTTTGTATCTGGGTGTCCATGTTGATATCTAGAATATACTTTCTAGTTGAAGCATAGAATGCTTTGTATGCTTGCAGAAGTTCAATTTTCTTGGGGTAGAAGTAATCACTACAAAATATATTTCACTGCAAGTAGGCTTTTTTATTAAACAGGATCAGCTATTGCTTCTTGGTAAGGTGCAGAATTAATAAAAATGTTATTTAAACAGAATAATACGATGTAATAACAAATATGCAGCAAATATTGGATAGAAGTGCAACGCATATTATTAATCTGTTCCAAAAGATTACAAAGCTTCCTCGTGGGAATTGTTTACAAAAGACTGTTCATTTACGAGAATATTAATAAACTAATTACAGAAAGAAGTTATCTAATTTAAGCACTTTTAATTACAAACAAGGATGCTCAATGTGCTCATTATTCTAGCTCTACCCTCACTAGAATGCAGTCTCTGGAGGCAAATATTTTGCATGTTGAAGAAAACAAACTGCTGAGATTTTGTCACCTTGAGGTTTTGTGAATGCAGCTTACATTTAGCTCACATAGTGCATGAGCAGGAATGGTTTGGTGACATGAGATGATCTGAAATTTTGCACATAAACAATATGTATAAAATTGCCTGTACTGAAAAATAACACTCCTGTTATCTAATGCCACTCTCCTGAGTAGTCCAAGACTTGGGTATTACCAACCTGAAGATCCTCAAGTGTTAAATTGGTGCCATGTTCCACTGTTGTGATTCATGTATCGTGGTATTGCTTCATAGGTTTCTAAGCAGCAAGCAGAGCATATTCAAAACCTGCACGTGCAAAAAGAATCATTGCTGACCAGAACACACACAGCTTGCAAATACCTTCATTCATGCAAAAAGTAATGAAGTTCAATGGTATAATAGAGTGCATTTTAATGAGGGTGTGTTATATAATCAATGAAAATATGCCTTATGCATCTCAAATGGCAATTATTTTCCAACAGTGATTGGGGGATTGATCACATTGTATTCAGCCTGAACAAGCACAAAGCTATTTTCTCGTATCTTTCTGACGTGAACCAGCTCACCACTGTCTCCCACACCCATGATGCTGGTGTCAGGATCTCGGAAAGACACTTCTGTGTGTTTACGACAGTGTTGGGAGAAGAAATGGCGCATCCCCACTGCCAGCGCCATGCCAAGAGCAGCGGAGCAACCAAGAAGGATTCCAAGTTGAGGAATGGCTAGTTCTGCACCTTGAGCAGGACCATCTCCTCCACCACCTGGGCCATTTTCTTTCTGAACGGGCTGTGTCACCCTGACTGAGGTGTTCCTAACAATTTTACCTGAATTGACTTTGAAACCTGATTTTTTTGAAGACTGCAGAAAATTAGCTGATGCACGGTGTGCCATCACTGGCTTGATGGTGCCTGTTGGATTTATATCCTCTATGGTTGGGAATGGTCCTGTGCCCAGAAGTGTTGTTTTCCCTGCATAATTTTTGTAATCCTTTTCCTCCCCTGTAGTGAAGCTGGCAAACCAGAAGGTGGAATCATCTTGGGCAGACATTGAATCAACACCTTTAGAAGTGCCTTGTGCCTTGATCTTTAAAGAAAAATAATAAAAGCAGTTAAACATCTTAGCAGGCAATGCAATTGGCTGCCAATTAAATATCATTTATTAAATTATTAATAATTTATAATTATTAATAGATGAACTTGTAATAACTTAATCACAATTGAAATACAAATATAACCATATGATGTTGAATCCAATCTCGATACCTACCGTGAAATTAGTTCTAAAATTTACGGGTGAGAGAGAACAAAGCCCACTCTATATTCTACATTTTACAATGCAGTTTACAGTGATGGTCAGACTAGGGTGTGCTCAGAGCAACTGTGATTACTAATTCCTCCCAAATGTAACACCTTGTGGTGAAATAGAGATATGGCTCTTGTTCCAATTTGACATTAGCCTCAACAATACAGAAAACCTTGGAATATTGCTCACAGCACTTTCCCAGTGTGCTAATTAATACTGGATTTATTTCTAGATGTTCTTCCATTGGTGATTCATGTCTCTACAATCTGTCAAAGGCAAACATCTATCATTCTTTCCTCCCCGAAACTACCACAGCTTATAAAAGGAAGGGTAGACATGATTAAAAGTTAAAACCACAGAATATTTATTTGGTGTGACAGTTCAAAATGGGTCACTTCAAAGGACAATAATTAGAAATACGTTTGTTAAATTATTTTTTAAAGTTTCAAATTGATGAAAATTACTTCACAGAATTATTTAACAGCAAGAACAAAAGCAACATCAATAATTGAGTAATAGAAATAAGAACAAATAAAGCGCTGGAGAATATAGAACAAGCAGCTATAAATTTAACATTTTACCAATCATGAACTCCCACAAGTGTTTCTGTCAGTAAGACTGAGCAAGATGAATCAATGTAGATTCAGTGCAAGAGAGGAAATATTTTCCTTCCTAGCACTTTCTGGGACACAGCCTGTGTGTCTGACCTGTCACTTGTATTCAGGAAGATGGGGATGAAGTTCCTGAAGCATAAAGGTCATGTTATTGAACAAATATTTCAGCATTGTGAGTTTTAGTGCCACCAGTGAGGCACAGACTTTTAAAGCAAGGCTTGATGCCCATATTCAACCATATCTCTGAGGGGGATTGTGGGCAGACTGCTAGGGCATTGAGGCAGCTACGTCCAATGTAGAGAGAGCTGCTGGCCATAGTTCTGGAGGACAGGCCTCAAGACCAATGTGCCCAGTGCAATACACTCCCCATTTGGATGACACTAAAGGTTGCACTATAGAAATAGATTGGTGCACAACAGATGTGCAAACTTCCTGTATACACAGCTTGTATAGGGTGTCCTGTGTTCCAGGTAAGGAATATCATCTGATCTCAAGACGTTGCTGATATGTGTCTATCAGCCTCCTTTGTTTCTCCACTTTTATATATTGTCTACTTTCCCCACAATACCCACCTGAAACTGCTGGAGCTGGCAACCTCCTCTTCAATCTGCTGCTTACCACTGCCCCTTACCTTCTTGCTTTAATTGAAGATATCTTCACTGTTCTCTGCACTCCCTCCCATCACCCACTGTAAGTACCTTACAAACTCTTGTATCCCATTCAAAGATCCCTCTACTCCCTCTTGACCACCCTCCAAAATATCCCCTCATATCCCACTGTAGACCAATCCTAGTTGCTTTCTGCATTTTCCAGCTTGTCAGACAACTGGTAAGCCTGGCTCATTTGGCCACATCACAGTTTATCTTTATGCACAAAACACAACATGCAGACAGGTAATTCACCCCAATCAGTGCTCATGTACACAAACATGCCTCCACTATTTTTTTGGACATAGTGACAGAAAACGCTTGTGCCACACAAATGACAGACAAGACATACTTTGGCATTCTACGGCAATTACCTTTGCCAAGTTTTCCTTCACCAACACCATAGAAGCACCATTGATCTGGAAAACCATGAAACCATGAAAAAGACTTTAACTATACAACCCAAAGAATTTATAAAGCTTAGTTGCTCCTCCTTATTGTCCGAGTCAGGAAGGAAGCAGGAGAAAGTGACACTTCATGTGTCTGGTCCAATGTCTGTGAGTTTGGCAGATTGCTCTGATTGCAGCCCTAGATCAGAAACCTTTGAGGATAATTTTTTGGAGAAGATAGCATTGCGACACAGTTGGATTTTATGCTGATGTGATGAAGGTGCTTCCATGACTTGAGCCCAACATTGATGAACGAACTTAACATTTTTCAAGCATGATGTGTGACCGAGGGGATTTTGCAGGAGATGGTATTCCCATTTGCTTGTTGCCCTTGTCATTCCAGGCAGCAGACGTCATGGGTCTTTAAGGTGCTGATAGAATGTCCTTGGCAAGTAAGGAAGTTTAGGAAATGCTCCAGTAGTGGAGGACAGTCGAAGAGTGTCAGTCAAGTAAGCTCTCTTTCCCTGGACTATTCAATGGTTTTTGCAATTTATATAATCCAGGAAAATGGAAATAATATTTTATTCTCAACATTTCTTTCTTTTAGATGGTAGAAAGGCTTTGGAGAATCAAGATGTCAGTCATTTCTTGCAGGATACTGAGCCTCTAACTTACTCATGCAGCCAAGATATAACGTCCAGATCAATGGTGCTTCTATGGTGTTGGTGAAGGAGAACGTGGCAAAGGTAATTGCCGTAGAATGCCAAAGTATGCCTTGTCTGTCATTTGTGTGGCACAAGCGTTTTCTGTCACTATGTCCAATACCTTGTCTATACCTTGCTCTATGCAAGCATTAGCTGTTTCATTGGCTGAAGGTTTGTGATTGGAATTGAACACTGTGCAATCATAATGAGTATCCACACCTGATCATGTAATGGAAGGGAAGTCATTGCTGAAGTAGCCAAGGTTGAGCCAAGACACTGTGCTGAAAGGCAAGTTTTGACAGGAAGTGAGCACTCTACATGTTGTGGCCCACTTCCAAGTATCATTGTTACCTTACCCTCCACAGGCACAAAAATAGGTATAAAAGAGAGTTATACAAAGGCTAGTAACTAGTGCAAAGACTTTTTATTTAGAAAAAAGCCTTGACACCAAGATGTTGAGTCAATTCTCTGCCATGGCTAGTGCTTCTTTTAACTGTTCTCTTAACCTTGGATTCATTCTTCCTTAAACAAGTTTTAAAACAAAAGCCAATTTGTCTAGAAGAAGCATCAAATGGACTACAATTTTAAACTAATTTTTGACAATGAATGTTCCCTTCTCTGTTCTCATCATATCATTCAATGTGTTTCTGTTCTACTAGCCGTAGGGTAGCAGATGCTGTTGTGAGTATAGTCTGTTCCATCCAGCAGTCCCGTCCCACCATGCCTGCTTTGTGGGGAGTTCTTGACCTTTCATTCAGCCAGCAGCCATTTTAGCTGAGAGTTATCAATTATCATTGTGCACAGATTAAGGAAAATTTTCTTAACATATGAAGCTTCAAAAAATGGTTTTCCGTGGATTTGCGAAAAACATAATTAATCCACCCATTTCTGAAAAATTGAATAATATTAGAAGCTTGATTTAACATCATCTTGGAGGTCACTGGCCACTTACCCTTCAATGCCTCTTCAGTGGCACGTTAACACTAACACCAATTGATGCTGATTCTTTGCAGCAGCATTTGATGCTTATATTTTTTGGTCTGTGAGCTCAACCATTGGTCCCATTATTCCGCAGCTTGCAGAACAAATGATCATATGATTTAAATTATTATGATCAAAGGTTCACAGAGTTCACTGATCCATCAAGTTGAAGGCCAGTATAAACAGTCATTTAGCTGGTTAGGTATCCTTAGAAAACTTTAGAGCTCAAATGGAAGCTAAATTTGCTCAAGCTTTGCATGTTTTGATTATTGCTATATCAAGATTATTGCATAAGATTTTTTTCCTTCCTCACAGCCCAACTCCAGCCAAAAAAAATCATTTGAACCCTTATTCTCCATACTTATATATTTGTTAGTTAACGCAGGTTTACGTTGATCCACGAGGTGTCCTTTCTCATACCAAGTTTGGAATTCAACAATCCAGCACTGCAGAGTTTAGCACATTAGATCAATAAATGTATAATCTATAAAATATAATGTTGTTACAACAACCAATGTGAAAATTAAATATAAACTTACTTGTTCAATGTTACTGCAATTGAGACTGGATAGAGAAAGCAGATTGAATTCATTCTCCGTATTCAGAATATTATTGCTATAATGTAAAATTGTGAGAAATGAATGAATTTTGAAGTGTTATTCAAAAAATATCTTCAGTTGCATAGAATGTCCCCAAATCCCTTATTCTCTCTTTAGAAGTCCATTCCCACCTTTTAAGTTACACAGAGCAAAATCACAACACAGATCTCAGTTCTTTTTTTCTCCTCTCAGTGCAGTTTGCTTCCTCCCTGATTTCTTTCTTTCTTCTTTCTTTTCTTTGGCTTGGCTTCGCGGACGAAGATTTATGGAGGGGTATGTCCACGTCTGCTGCAGGCTCGTTGGTGACTGACAAGTCCGATGCGGGACAGGCAGGCATGGTTGCAGCAGTTGCAAGGGAAAATTGGTTGGTTGGGGTTGGGTGTTGGGTTTTTCCTCCTTTGTCTTTTGTCAGTGAGGTGGGCTCTGCGGTCTTCTTCAAAGGAGGTTGCTGCCCGCCGAACTGTGAGGCATCAAGATGCATGGTTGGAGGCGATATCAGCCCACTGGCGGTGGTCAATGTGGCAGGCACCAAGAGATTTCTTTAAGCAGTCCTTGTACCTCTTCTTTGGTGCACCTCTGCCTCGGTGGCCAGTGGAGATCTCGCCATAGAACACGATCTTGGGAAGGCAATGGTCCTCCATTCTGGAGACGTGACCCACCCAACGCAGTTGGGTCTTTAGCAGCGTGGATTCGATGCTTGGGGACTCTGCCAGCTCGAGTACTTCGATGTTGGTGATGAAGTCATTCCAATGAATGTTGAGGATGGAGCGGAGGCAGTGCTGATGGAAGCGTCCCAAAAATGTCCATTGTAAATGAAACTCCTTGTAATACCGTGCTCTGAGTCATCTGCTGAATGATTTCCAAGATTTATTCCATTATTTCCTTCCACAATGCTGATGAACAAATCAAACATCAATCGGCAGCTTAGATTTCAGCTCTTATGTACTCCTCAAATTGGAGAGCCGTCAGCATCACTCAGAAGCCTTTATTCCAAAAATCAAAAGTAGCTTTTAACTTCTCGTAATGATAGATTCCAATATAGAAACGGAAATAGCATAATAATGTTGTATTTTAAAACAAGGATTTGGAGACCATTGGATATTCTAGAGGCAAAGATGAAGTCCATGATGGCACAAAGTCTGCTTATGGATCAATGCAGCATACATTTTATGCATGAGAGGTACCCCATAATGTAATTTATGTAAATATTTATCTGCATTTGAAGGGAAATGCTAAAACAGGACTGGATTTACCTTTCCGTAGCCGTGAGCTCCAAGGTTTTCAGTAGAAAGCTGTTAGCAGTTGACAAGAGTGCAGTCATTTTCCTTCTGTCTATGGAATTCATGGATGGTTGCAGAAGGCTATCATTTTCACCCAGAACCAAGGTGGACTGTTCACTTGCAAGGCTGTGATCTACTTTGGGCAAATTGTTGTCCACATATGTAGCCTGTGATCTGAAGGACTGTTCCTTGGTGGTTTGTAGTGTCTGTGAAAATTCCTGCCTCATCTGTGTAATTGATTGAGGACTGATGAAGTCTGCAAATTTCAGATATGGTAAAATGGACACTGCATTTACCAGATAGAAATACACATTTTATTAATAATTGATAGTCAGTGTCTCAAACCTCCAAAAGAGCAGAAAGAAACAAACGTGTGTTATTTGAACTGACCTTGGTGGAAGCATCATGCTCCCAACAAGATCAAATCTTTAATTACTTATTATGTAATTATGTTCCCCAGATGAAGAGTTAAATATTGGTACTTAAATATATGTTCTTCCCACCTTTTCATGACAGGTTCATTTTTTTCACACTTCAGGAAAGTATTGTGTTAATTTATGTCTAATAAATCCCTGGCATGGGATTTTGGAAAAGGATGGGATAGATCACTGTACACATGTTCTTCCCATAGTGTGTTCTGTACAAAACAGGAAACTTTACATAATATGTCTGATTTAAGATGGAAATTATACTATTCAGATCTGAACTTTACTATCCCTGACTTTTTTTTTCCAACCTTTAATTTGTAATCAGCCAGATAAAGGGGATAGAGAGAAAAAAAGGGCAAAACAAGAGGGACTTGTTCTACTGATCTCTTTTAGAAGAGTCAACCTTAGTACGATTTGGAAACAACGTCTCCTCCTCACTGATTTGTAACATATGCGCACCCCAAGGATGCCTACTTAGCCCACTACTTTACTCGTTATACACTCGTGACTGTGTGGCCAGGAACAATTCCAATGCTATCTACAAGTTTGCCGATGACACCACAGTTGTCATCAGAATCACAAATGGCAATAAGGAAGCAAACAGGAGGGAGATAGATCAGTTTGTTGAATGGTGTAACAACAACCTTGCACTCATCATTAACAAAACCAAGGAAGTCAGGGGAACACAACCCAGTCCTCATTGAGGGTTCAGTAGTGGAGAGAGTCAAGAACTTCAAATTCCTGGGTGTCAACATCTCCAAGGTTCTGTTCTGGAGCCTTATGCTCCCAGCTCGTCAGCAGCTATACTTTGTGAGGTACTTGAAGGGATTTGGTATGTAACCAAAAACTCTCAAAAACTTCTACAGGTGTACCGTGGAGAGCATTCTGGCTGGTTGCATCACTACCTGATATGGAAGTGTCATCTCTCAGGACAAAAATAAACTCCAGAGAGTTGTTAACTCAGCCTGCGACACCACAGGCACCAGACTTCACTCCACTGAGGCACCTACATGAGGCGGTGTCTTAAAAAGGCAGCCTCTATCCTCAAAGACCCCCACCACCCAGGCCATGCCCTCTTCATTCTGCTACCATGGAGAAAAAGGTACAGGAGCCTAAAGACGAGTACTCAGCAATGTAAGAACAGTTTCTTCCCCGCTGCCATCAGGTTCCTGAATAATCAATGAACTTCTCGTGCACTATTATTTTAATTTTTTTTAATTTATGGTATTGTTGTAAGATGGCTATAATGTGAATGTTTGCTCTATGACGCTGCCGCAAAAACATCAAATTTCATGACTTGTTCATGACAATAAATTCTGATGCTGATCATTTTTTAATTAATGCCTATTAGCTTTGGCTCACATTCAAATAAAGAGATGCACAAATGTCTAATGAAGGAAAACTGCTGATAACAAATTAAAGGTTGTGAAAAGATCTCGATCAGTGAAGAAAAATTGTCATGGGGATGATATAAAAAAACATTTTTGGTTCCTGCTTTATAACTTCATTAATTTCAATGGGTCGCGGACGAAGATTTATGGAGGGGGTAAATGTCCACGTCAGCTGCAGGCTCGTTTGTGGCTGACAAGTCCGATGCGGGACAGGCAGACACGGTTGCAGCGGTTGCAGGGGAAAATTGGTTGGTTGGGGTTGGGTGTTGGGTTTTTCCTCCTTTGCCTTTTGTCAGTGAGGTGGGCTCTGCGGTCTTCTTCAAAGGAGGTTGCTGCCCGCCAAACTGTGAGGCGCCAAGATGCACGGTTTGAGGCGATATCAGCCCACTGGCGGTGGTCAATGTGGCAGGCACCAAGAGATTTCTTTAGGCAGTCCTTGTACCTTTTCTTTGGTGCACCTCTGTCACGGTGGCCAGTGGAGAGCTCGCCATATAACACGATCTTGGGAAGGCGATGGTCCTCCATTCTGGAGACGTGACTCACCCAGCGCAGCTGGATCTTCAGCAGCGTGGACTCAATGCTGTCGACCTCTGCCATCTCGAGTACTTCGACGTTAGGGATGAAAGCGCTCCAATGAATGTTGAGGATGGAGCGGAGACAACGCTGGTGGAAGCGTTCTAGGAGCCGTAGGTGATGCCGGTAGAGGACCCATGATTCGGAGCCGAACAGGAGTGTGGGTATGACAACGGCTCTGTATACGCTTATCTTTGTGAGGTTATTCAGTTGGTTGTTTTTCCAGACTCTTTTGTGTAGTCTTCCAAAGGCGCTATTTGCCTTGGCGAGTCTGTTGTCTATCTCGTTGTCGATCCTTGCATCTGATGAAATGGTGCAGCCGAGATAGGTAAACTGGTTGACTGTTTTGAGTTTTGTGTGCCCGATGGAGATGTGGGGGGGCTGGTAGTCATGGTGGGGAGCTGGCTGATGGAGGACCTCAGTTTTCTTCAGGCTGACTTCCACGCCAAATATTTTGGCAGTTTCCGCAAAACAGGACGTCAAGGGCATCGAGTCCACGCTGCTGAAGATCCAGCTGCGCTGGGTGGGTCACGTCTCCAGAATGGAGGACCATCGCCTTCCCAAGATCGTGTTATATGGCGAGCTCTCCACTGGCCACCGTGACAGAGGTGCACCAAAGAAAAGGTACAAGGACTGCCTAAAGAAATCTCTTGGTGCCTGCCACATTGACCACCGCCAGTGGGCTGATATCGCCTCAAACCGTGCATCTTGGCGCCTCACAGTTTGGCGGGCAGCAATCTCCTTTGAAGAAGACCGCAGAGCCCACCTCACTGACAAAAGGCAAAGGAGGAAAAACCCAACACCCAACCCCAACCAACCAATTTTCCCCTGCAACCGCTGCAACCGTGTCTGCCTGTCCCGCATCGGACTTGTCAGCCACAAACGAGCCTGCAGCTGACGTGGACATTTACCCCTTCCATAAATCTTCGTCCGCGAAGCCAAGCCAAAGAAAAAAAAAAGAATTTCAATGGGCACAATGAATAAATTTTGGACTGAAAAGACAAGTCAAAACAAGAAATACTTTCAAGACCCATCTCAGACAGAGAGTTCTAAACAAAATACGATTGGAACATGTGCAATATAGTTCTTAACACATGTGACAAATCAAACGTTCCTTTGCTTGTAAATCATGGGATAACCTAACTCAAGCAATAGATTATATTGTCATATCCTGCCCTAACACAAGTAAAGGTATCTTTGAGATGAACATCTTCAGTAACAAAGCTATACAGTGGGATATGAGCTCACTTTGTAAATTTTGCTCAAGCTATATGGAAGAAGAATGGAAAATATTGAATTTGGGTTGCATAATGTTGAAAAAGACAGCATTTTTGCAGTTCAATTTCTGGGGAATCTTTATTGATAAGTTGTGAAGTTCCTCAAACAGAAACCTTTGATAAATGAATGTTACACAACTGTGACATTGGCAAATACATCATAGCGAAGTATGGAATTATGATAGGAATTAAAGTGTTTTGCAGTGATGTACTGCTGTGTACTTTGAGGGTCTATCATTCATGTCTGTGCATATTACAAAACTGACAGATCATAAAGACAGTCAGAATGGAATTGTGGTTGAGAAAAACATCACATTCAACCAGTCAAATTAGAATGACAAGATCTTAATTTCCTCACAGCTTTTCAGCTTTTCATTGTGTTTCTCTTGCATCCTCTTCCAAACAAGTGCCAGTGTTGCTAAGAATCTAAGGAGGGAGCCTCCATTATGCATCATGCCAGACATATCCCACAGATGAGTTTTGGTTAAAGGCTTATCATTCATCCATAATGTTTTTCCTCAGCATGTTGACAGGAGTTTATTTAAACGGAGCAAAAGGAAGAGGAAATGAAGCTGTGATTGTAGTAAAAATATAGAAATGCTGGACGAACTCAATGGGTCTCGTAACGTCCATAGGAGGTAAAGATAGAGAACCGATGTTTCAGACCTGAGCCCTTCAAGATAACCCTGAAATCTTGGTTATATATCTTTATGTCCTATGGATGCTGCAAAACCTGCTGGATTCCTCTGGCATTTTTGTGTTTTTACTAAAAGGAAGAGGAATATCTCTGCCAAAAATAAATAGGGAAAGGTCTAACTCTTTACTCTCAGTAACGAATATCCTGCCAAGAAAGGTACATTGCAGAATTCTATGTTTCAAAACCACCCCAATTTGTTTCTTATTTCCAGAGGAAATGTTTGCTTATTGTTAATAGAATTTCAGTCTCAGGTTACAGTCACTAATGGAAGAATTGGCGACAAAATGTTTTAACTTTATTAGCTAAAAGGCCCCAGAATTTGTTGGCTTAATAAAGCAATATCAATACAATTCTCAATAATTATTACAATGATAGGAGTAAAATGCATTATATACCTTCAGAAAATATAGTCATTCTTGCCATTGTATTATTATCTTTTACTGATGCCTGGAGTGTTTCCATTAATTCCTCATTTTTTGTCAACATAGAATCATTTTTTGTTTGATCAGAAATAAGACCAGACTCAATCCTACTCCAGTATATGAAGTATGACTGGACAGCTGAAACACTGTAGGTTAGATAAAATAAGGCAGTGATTAGATGGAAATCTGAAATAAAAACAGAAATTGCTGGAAATGCACAACAGATCAGCCAATATCCATACAGAGAGAAATGGGGTCTAGAGTTAATGGCCTTCCATCAGAATTGAAAAGGAATTAAAACTTGAAACAAGTTTTAAAGGGCAGAGAAAAAAGAATAGAGAGAAGAAAGACTAAAAGAGATGGAAATAATGTGATATTTTTCAGGTAATATCAATGAAGCATTGGCCACACACACATCAGGCCTAGCAGATCTTACCTGAAATTTTAAACTAGTAGCTTCTACTATGAATTTTTCTTCAACATTTCAATTTATCCCCATATTCTCTCTTAATCACTTCATCCCCTTCTTTCAAAGTCCTTTGAAAACCAACCAAACTGGGAAATCTGAATGGAATGATATTTCAAGCATGTGTTGGAATGTCATGGACATTGGAAAGCTCTCTGCATTGATCATAATCCCTGCTAGGTAATTCCCAAATTTTCTGATTTTTAGAGCAATGTCAACTATTCCATTTCCCTTTTTTTTCATCCCCTTCCAATCAACCTGGCGGCAACATTTGCCATTAATGGCTTGAAGTTAAGGACTGCCCTGGGCAAGTTTGTTCCAGGACAATTTCAGTACAGTCTCTCCACCTGCATTAGATTATTCCCAAAAAATATAGTGACAGATGGAAGATGAATTTGCATTTTTGTTTAATTTGCATGAACAACCTGAAGTGTGAGTTAACCCTTTCCTTCTTAGGGTTGCTGAACTTCTCCAGCATGATTGTCTATGCACCCTTTCCCCACTTTTGCAAATTCCCTTGTGTAGTTTTGAATGTTGTATACATTAGATTAAAAATACAATTACAAAAATTTGATGTCTCCAGTAAGTTGGTCTGGTGCTTTCCAGACGAAGGAGAGGTTTCTCTTTAGTGATTTGTCCGAGTGGGTTACGGTATCGCCATCCTCGAAACACTTCAGTAGTTTTGACCCAGAGGAAATGAGAATGAATGTTCCAGCCACTTGGTCATCAGTGACGCGCCGAGCTTGTATCAGGAAACCCATGAAGTCTCGTGCACTCCTTACAGTCACTGTGAAGCATGAGAGACGAACAGCAGTAATGCACTTTAGGGAAGAATTCCTGCTCTTCCCAGAGCTATAAATCTTTCCAGGCACATCACAAATTTGTTTTATTTCCTTCCCTCCTCTGAATTTCCCTGGGAGATCCATAGCTAGCTAGATGAGGAAGTGAGGGAGTCAACTGCTCAGATGCTATTCCCAATCGAGCCAAAGTGCTGAGAGCTTTTGATGAGTTAGAGAAAAATGTATGCTCAGTTCTTCATATGGATACTGCTTCAATTTATGTTTGCCTTGCTTAACAAGTGCAATAATTGAAGTCCATTCATAAGTAGATGGATATTCTTTTTTTCATCCTGCCTGCAGACCAAAATTGAGATTCTTGCTCCCTTTTACCTTATTCCATTCAGGCTCCTTCCACAACCTCACTGCCCCAAAAGCCCTCCATTATCTCCTCGCCAAAATAATCTTTGATACAACCATCCTTTTCTGCTCCTGTCACAATGCTAACCTTTCTGTTTTCCCAAAGTTTCTTGATTGTGCTGTAACTTCCCAGCTCCAAGCCCATCTTTTCCTGCCTGATGTTCCTGTGTGAATCCGACCTCCCGTAGATACCCAAACTGCCACAATCAAATAAAGAATTCCAAGGATTCCTTTCTTTCAAATGGTAAATGATATATAATCCCTCCTCAAAAGTTTAACGAGGTTGAATACACCTTTATCCTCTCTCCCCCTTCATCTACTTTAGTGGATTTCCCCAATGTTTCTTCGGGTTGTACTTGTATAATCAGATGATAATAAACTTGAACCTAAACTGTGTATGTCCGCTTCTAATAATCTGAATGAAGACAACGGCTTCACTTGCCAGCCGTTGAACATCTGAAGGAGCTTTCCTCATCCTACCCCTCTCAGTGTGGTCAGTTTCTCTAAAGTTGTCAAAAACATGCAATTCTACCTATATCTCAGAGTTTAATCCTGCAATTTGCTATGCCTCTCCAACATCAAAATTGAGGATGACTTGCAATCCTTCTGAATGGACATGAGGAAGGGTAAAGCATCAACTTCTGACTCCACAAAAAGAAAACAACTGTTAATGGTGATACCAATATTGTCCTATGAAAATATTAAAGTTGAACCACCCTACACAGCAACCGGCCATTAAATTGAAACTAGAACTGTACTTCAAAGTTCACATCTATCCTTTTTCAAGGACTTTCCCTCTACCAGTGTAGTTCCATGCAACTTGATTCCAACTGCAAATGGCTCCTCTCCCTGCCCCTCCTCCCCACTATTTCATTCAGGTGACTCGCTACATTTTTCTCATATCTTGAGGAAGGGCTCAGGTCCAAAGCGTTGATTATGTATAAAATATGCTGGATGACCTGCTGAGTTTCTCCAGTATCGTGTTTTTACTCTGACTGCATTGTTTCTTTTCTCAAATTCTCTTACAGCTTACACTCAGACTTAGAAATCTACTAGTTTTCAGAAACATCTAAAATGATCACATTTTAAATAAATAATTAAAATTTTTGAAATTATACAGTTTTTTAATGGAAATTTTGTTAGCTACATATATAAAAAGTTAAATATGTGAAACTGAAGTGAAATAGATATTTAAAAATAACTTACCTTTCCCTCTGCATTTTGCAGTGCATGTGCAGAAGTCATGCACTTAGCCTTTGTATTTCTAAATGCCAGCTCTGGCAGCAACCATCGTGATCCTTCCAAAAATATATTTCTGACTCACTTCCACATGGGACTTTGGAAGTTACTCTTCATTTAGGATGGAATTCCACCTTACACCTGCTCATTAAGAATGACTTTGCCAAGAATATAAGACTGCTTGGCTTGAGTCCTGAAGGTTGTTAGTCAGCACAAACTTCTCTGTTCTGGCAATCCACAGAAGTTCGAAGTTTAATATTGTTTCTCTAGGCAATCTATTCGAACAACTCAGATATGTATAAATCTTAAACAATTCTGATTTGAAAGTATTTTAAGTTTCTTGAGTTCCTCCTTGCAATGTACCATACACTCAAGATCAACTGATGGAACCATAGTGTTAGAAATTAATGTAGAATTTTTATCCAAATCTCCTCATCAGACAAAATATCTGTATCATTTTTTCATCACAGAATACCCTTGTACATACAGTATTATTACTCTTGTGCTCTACCCTGATTTGTGTAACCAAAGATGACATTTCCTATTTTAGGCTTAAATCTCTGCTTCACATGTTTAGAAATCATATATCAGAAGCATTATCTTTCCATTATGTGAAATCTCCCATTGGTTTTTATCCACTTAGGTTACATTACTCACACAATTATTTATTAAATTGCATCTACCACTATAAAGTCTAGCTCATTTAAAATTCTGCTGCCCACATCGAATTCAATATCAAATCCCATGATATCTATCCTCACAGACCTTCACTTTCTTCACCTCCCTTAGGTAAATTTAAAATACTTACTTTCATGCATAAATCTCTCCATGATTTTGCCTGTCCCTACTTTTGTGATCTCCTGTGGCCTTTAAATCTCTTCAAATCCTTTACCTGAATTGTTAATAGCTCTGGTAAAGGTGTTTTAAACTGTGGCATTGGGGAATCAGTGAATATATCAATGAAGGACATTGCACTGCAATTTTCAGTACCTCATAAGTCCTAAGGCATTGTGCACTCCAGAACAGGTCTTAAGCACTGAAAGTCCTTTCAATTCTCCATTTCATCACTGTGGAACTCAAAAAGGAAATCAAGTTTTATTTATATCCAGTCCACATTATGGGTAAGGAAGGATGGGGGCTGCACTTGTAAGAGCATCAATCAGATCATATTAGGTCACAGAAGGTCAAGCATGGTCATTGGGGAGAGGGGAGAGATCATAGTCAGTTGCAGGAGAATGTTAAGATAAATATCAGGACTAGATGTTTAGAGTGAGGTTGAGCTGGCAGTTTGTGGAAGAGTTAGTCATGTGGATGGGAGGCCAGTGATCAGTGTTAGGAGCAGAGAAAGGTTTCTATGGACCTGATGGAGTGCAGCTGTGAGTTATTAAAGCAGATATAACATAGGTGGGCTTGCAGTGCCCTGGGATAGATTCAAGAGTCAGCAAACCAAAAACTCATCATCATTGTGAAATAATAATTTTGTGCAAATGACACAAATACAGATAAATGGAAGTCTATTTTATTTTATTTAAGAATTTTAAAACCACATCAATGTATACATATTCAATGAAGCTACAAGAGAAAAATTATATATGTGGTGTATATATACACATATATATATACATGTATAAATAAAATCCCCTCTTCCCCTTCTTTACTCCACCTACCCAGCCACCCACCCTCCCCTTCAGAATATACCAAAAGAAAAAAAGAAGAAAGTTTGGAGAATGTAAAAAAAACCCCGCACTATTAACAATAATGGATCTGGGGATGACCAACAAGATGGGATTTCAGAGAGTCCTTCAAATTTTCAAACCAACATATGGGCTCCATATTTTCAAAAAAATTATATTTATAATGTAAATTATGTTATTTTCTCAAATGAAATACAACTATGCAATTCAGTATGCCATCTCTCCATCCCTAAATCTGTATCTGATTTCCAAGTAATGGCTATGCACTTCCTAGAAACAGCTAAAGCAAGTCATAAAAATTCAATTTGATACATAATTAATCTTAATTTAGGTCTAACCATTTTAATATTACTTAAAAAAAAAACATCAGATTCTGTGGGAGTTTAACCCCTAATATCTTTTTCCAAAAAATTCCATACCTTTAACCAAAAAGGTTTACTCTAGGACACTTCACAGTAGAAAGCAAAAATGAACCAACTTCCTGATCATATCTAAAGCATAAATCTAATAATACTGGATTCAATTTTTTAACATTTTTGATGAGTTAAGTATAATTATATTAAACCAATGTAAACCTAACATTAATAATTTTCACCATATTTTCTTTACATTATTGCATTAAATCATTTCATTCCTTTCATCTATTTAAATCTACCTCCCATGTTAATTGTAATTTATGAATTCCTAACTTATGGGTTCTTTTTGAAGTAATTTGTACATCACCAAAGAAGACATTCAAACCACCCTTACAAATCAATCATTGTTAGTTCATTCTGTCCAGGTAATTTCAAGCTAGGATCTAATTTGTAAACCAAGGAAGCTTTAACCTGATTATAACAGAAAAAAATATTATTTGGGATATTAAATTAATTCATTTGTTCAAAGGTAATAAATCTGCCATCTTCAAAACAATCTTTGATTTTCTTAATCCCCATTCTGCTCCAAATCTTCAAAATTTGATAATCCATAGAAAAAGGAAGAAGTCTATTTTGATAAATGGAATTTAAAATTGTTAATAGGAAATAGAGACATGCTTGTTTTGAAACATCTGATTGAATTATAGAGTAAAATAGATTATGAAATAGGTGGAAAAGGTCTGATTTCTTGAAAAATGCCTTTATATAAAGATACATGGAAATCTTGAATGAAATATCACCAACAGTGTGTGCATGACGTCTGTGGTAGGTAAATTGATGGAAAGCATTTTTAGAGATAATATATATGTATATGGAGGGACAGGGTCTGATCAGGGACACTCAACACAGATTTGTGCGTGGAAGGTTGTGTTTGACCAATCTTGTTGAATTTTTTGAAGCGGTGACTAGGAATGTTGATAGGGTAAAGCAGTGGATGTTGTCTATATGGACTTCAGTAAGGCCTCTGATGAGGTTCCGCATGGGAGGTTAGTTAGGAAGGCTAAGTCCTTGGGTATTAATTTGGAGATAGTCAAATGGATTCAACAGTGACTGTTGAAGGTGCCAGAGAGTAGTAGTAGATAATTGTTTGTCAGGATGGAGGCCGGTGACAAGCGGTGCACCTCAGGGTTCAGTATTGGGACCATTGCTGTTTGTCATATATATATTAATGATCTGGAGGATGGGGCAGTAAATTGGATTAGTAAATATGCAGATGATACTAAAATAGAGGGAATTGTGGATGATGAGGTTTTTCAAAGATTGCAGAGGGATTTAAACTGCTTAGAGGAGTGGGCAGAAAGATGGCAGATGGAGTTTAATGCAGATAAGTGCGAGGTGCTTCATTTTGGAAAAAATAATCAAAGCAAGACATATGTGGTAAATGGGAGGGCATTGAAGAATGCAGTGGAGCAGAAAGATCTAGGAATAACAGTGCATTGTTCCCTGAAGGTAGGAGCGCATGTGGATAGGATGAAGAAGGCCTTTAGTGTGCTTGCCTATATAAATCAGTGCATAGAATATAGGAGTTGGGAAGTAATGATGAAACTGTACAAGGCATTGGTGAGGCCAAATTTAGAGTACTGTGTGCAGCTCTGGTCACCAATTTATAGGAAGGATATTAACAAGGTAGAGAGAGTGCAGAGAAGATTTACAAAAATGTTGCCTGGGTTTCAGCATCTGGAATACAAGGAGAGATTGAGCAAATTAGGTCTTTATTCCTTGGAACGTAGAAGGTTGAGAGGGGATTCGATAGAGGTGTTTAAGATAATGAGAGGGATAGATAGAGTTTATGTGGAAAGGCTTTTCCCAATGAGAGTAGGAGAGATGGTTGAGCGTTGATGGGCAAAGGTTTAGGAGTAACATGAGGGGGAACTTCTTTACTCAGAGAGTGGTTACTGTGTGGAATGGGCTTGCAGGAAAGGTGGTGGAGGCAGGGTCAATTTTGTCATTTAAGAAAGAGTTGGATAAGTATATGGATGGGAGGGGGATGGAGGGATATGGGCAGAGTGCTAGTAAGTGGGATTAGAGGAGGGTACTTGGATCAGTGTGGACTAGAAGGGCCAAATTGGCCTGTTTCCGTGCGGTAATTGTTATATGGTTATATGATTTTCCTTTCCAAATGACTTTTGTTCTTGTAATTGTAATTGCCTGATTGACAAATGCAAGAGCACTGCTTCTCAACCATTTTAAAAAACTTTTTCCTTTTCTTGCCACAGACCACCTATAACAAACCTATGGACCACAAGTTGAGAAGTACTAGCCAAGAGCATAAAAATTTGGCAGACTTCAAATGTTTTATTTTTTTCCTTCATCTAAAACCCACACTTTGGAAGTTCCTCTCTAAAAATGGTTCTTCCTTTATAATCCCCTCTAATTTAGATTTATTTGAGAAAGATTTTTATCACATCACTGAATATTTCATTTGAATTGTTACTTCTGGAAAGTGCCCACATTGAGGACACCATGCAAACAGAAGACAGCGGTGTTCTGTTTCCTTGGTCTCTACCTATGCCATATCCCGGACCCAATCAGTTACAGATAAAACCTGTTTAACTCCAGGTATCTTTAAGTGACAGCCTGTAAATGAAAAGGATTAGATTGTTGTCAAATCCATCTCCACAAAAAGCCAATAACTTAATTTCAGTGTCATTTAAAGTCAATATGCTCCCAATCTATTCATTCGGCAAAGGGCTGGCTTACTTGCCATGAAATCGCTGATATTACGTCGAGTCCTTCACCTATACTGTCTGAAATTTGAAATTGATTACAATATTTCCAAGTCAGCTATCTACACCTAGTGGCATCAAATCAGTATTGCACAGGATTTCCTCAAAGCAAAATACATAATTAAAATACTTAACATCTCACCTGCTAATTACCTTTACACTTCTTAATTATTTATCAAATGATTTATTGTTGGTGAAGCTGATTCAGGAATGTATTAAGGAATTTAATGAAGACCTTCATCGTACCATTTGCTGCAGATCAATGTTCTGTATTTTGAAGATATGTGTGACAATACACTTTAGCCTTCCCTGCTGTTAAAACTGAAATAAACCTTTTCAATTCACTGTGATGGAGATTTCAGGGTGCAGCTAACATTTTTTTTTCCTTTTCAGTCTAATGCTTGATGGGCTATTGTGGTCATTTAATTGAATGTGATGCTCTTAATCCACCTATGTATAAATAAACTGCTGCTTCCCTCAAACCCTGAAGCGTATGTGCTGGGCATCTATGCGACAGGCAGCAGCTGCCTGGCTGCTTTGATGCTGCAAAATCCCAGGGAAAGGGTAATCAAATGTGAGTGGAAGGGATCCATGCCTGTAACTGAGCACAAAAGAGTCCTTCCAAAGAAGCCAGGGAGTGATGTCAAGGCACTTCAAGGGAAGGATCTAAAATGTCAAAATCTAAGAGGTTAGGAACATAGGAACAGGAGTATGCCAAAAATGGCCCATCGAGCCTGCTCCACCATTCAATTCGATCATGGCTGATCTAATTTATGACCTAACTCCACCTACCTGCCTTCTCCCCATATCCCCTAATTCCTCTATCATGTAAAATTCCCATCCCCTTCAACGAGCATCCCAACCTGCTAGAACCTACACTCCCCTTCACAGATTCCATCAAATGCAATTGCATTGAAGCCAAATAATTTCACTGAAAGCCCCATTTGCAGCCCCGGGCTTCCTGTCATTAAATCCCATGCTCTGCCATGTCAGAAAGGGTCCCCAGGTGACAATGGAAGCACCTGAAACTGCAGCTCAGAGAGACTGAGCAGATGAAAGGTGCTTTTTTTGATTCTGGTTCATGTTTGGAATCTGGTTTAGTTATATAAATGGGGGGGGGTGGGGGAGGGAGGAACCCCATGGTTCACGGTTCTGGGTGTAAGACGAATTTAATATTTTGTCCTATTAGCAGAGGAGATGTCAAAATTTCCACTCTCAGATTCCTGCATTGGCAGATATTTCCCTCCACTCACTGGTGAGTATCTCATTCTGGCTGGGACAACTACTGGAACCATGACAGTCATGCAAGGCCATTTGGAGGTCACTTTTGACATGCTGGTCAATAATGACACAGAAACTCTAACTGTCAAGGAAGATAAGCTTTTTAATGTTATGGATTTTTTAATTTCAAAAAAGACTTTTTCTTGTTTACTGTGCCTAAAGTTTTTATAAGTTTAATTTCATTTAACAGCAAAGATGCCTGCCTTTGTGCAGCCAGTTTCCCATTGATTAAAGGATTCTAAGGCTTACATTTCTGGGCAAATATTATCAAAATGTCAGCCACACTTCTACTAACTCATTGATATATTCCTGTCTGCAAGTTAGTTCCTAACCATCAACCTCAAGGCTAATTTTATATGAACTGCTAACCTTTTAATCTTGCTCCCTTTGTTTGCCTAAATCATAGATCTACAGTATATTTCCAATTTACATATTCTCACACATAATGAAAAGTGAGAGACTCCTTGTGAAACCCAACTGTGTACATTCTACAAGTCACTAAAAAGTCTATTGACTGGAACACTTTGCTTGTTGTCATTCAATTGATTTTAGATAGATATATTGAATAATCCAGCAGGAAGGATAATTAAGATAAAATATTTGGTTTGTTCAGAAAAGGCAGAATGATGCATTGTAAGAGTTGAGGTAGTAATGGAATCAATTTAATTTGGTTAGTATTACTTTCTTCTCGATACTCCATCTCCCAGATTTGCACATTCTCATGTAATTATTTACATTCCCTTGTATATTATTTTGCTTCCTTTGCACCTACTTTTGGATCATCAGTAAGTTTAACTACAATACACTAGAGGCCTTTACCTATGTCATTAATATAAATTGTAAATTGTTGAGGTCCCAGCATTGATCTCTCTAACACCTTTCTCTTGTCAACGTTAAAATTTTCTATTTGTCCCAACTTACTGTTTCCCGTTAGCTGGTCAATCTTTGTGCATTCTTGTTTATGAAATGCAAATACAGTACATTTTCTGTTTCCTCTTTATCCACCCCATCTCTAATAAATTTGTCAAACTCAATATCCTTCTCATAAAATTTACATTGACTTTGCTTAATTGTGTTATGATTTTCTGATTGTCCGACTATTGCATTCTTACTGATGAATTTCACCACTTTCCCAATGACAGACGGTAATATAAAAACATAAGAAATAGGAGCAGGAGAAGGACCATCTGACCTATTGCGTCTGCGCAGCCATAAAACAAGATCATTGCTGATCTGACTGTGGACTCAGCTCCTTATATCCATCTTTTTCTCGTCACTCTTAATTCCTCTATTCTTCAAAAATCTACAGTATCTACCAGTGTCTTGTGTCTTAAATGCATTCAATTAGACAACCTTTACTGCTTCCTTGGGAGAGAATTTCACAGATTTGCTCCTGTCTGGGAGGAACTATTCCTCCTTATCTCTGTTATAAGTCCACTCTTCTAAAGCTTGAGACTGTGTTCTCTGATTCTAGTTTCACCCGCCAGTAGAAACAACCTCCCTGCTTCTATCTATTCCAATCATAATTTTATATGTTTCTATAAGTTCCTCCCTCATCCTTCTAAACTCCAATGAGTATAGTCCTAGGCTACACAATCTCTACATTTTACTTCTGGAATTAACTTGGTGAACCTCCTCTGCACCACCTTCAAAGCCAAAGCTATATGAAAGGATAACTGGACAAGGGGTTCCTGTTTTCTCTCTCTCCCTTTTCTTGAACAGGGGAGGGGGGAGGTAGAGGTGTAATTACATTTATTGGTTTCAAATCCCCAGGTACCTTTACAGATCATACTAGTTATTTTACCATTACTAACAAAGCTTTCCCTTTCTCATCAAAAGAAGGCCGGAAGCCTCAGTAAGACATGTGTGTCCAAGAGCAACAGACACATATGATCAAAAGTCCTTACCTGGTACCTGGTCCCCAGGGAGGTAGGTAGATCCATTGGTGTGCACTGTGATGAAGCTGCTGCGTGGGTCCTGGGAGTGAGCACTGATGTGTTTTGGTTTCATATCCGCACAAGCAGAAGGACTTGCACCATGCGAAAATCCGCAGGTGAAGGGGATCAGGCAAAGAGAACCTATCATCCAGGCCTGCAGAACCTCCTGGCCTCTCAACAATTTCACTGTAATCTGTGTCAAAATAGGTCGGAAATATCAACTGAATAAAATAGAAACATCTAACCGAAACTTGAATTAAGAATCATCTCAGGATTGCACAACTTCTAACTAATGTCGTTCTATGGAAGCAGTCAGTCAGTAGCTGGTCTCAGATTCCCTCCTCCTCCAATGTAAGAGTGTTCTGTTACACAACTTTACTTAATAATGGATGAAAATTGATAACAATCCAAAGATTACTGCTGGTCCTACGTGCCAATGTTTACAGAAATAGAAGGTAGTGTGGCTGAAGTGAAGGTGCAGAAGGGAGAGCCTTCTGTCAAACATGAAATTGTGTAAATCAGAGGGGCTGCATCTCAACAGGGCAAATCTGATGTCTGAATCAGTAACAATGTTGAGGTAGTAATGGAATCAATTTAATTTGGTTAGTATTACTTTCTTCTTGATACTCCATCTCCCAGATTTGCACATTCTCATGTAATTATTTACATTCCCTTGTATATCATTTTGCTTCCTTTCACCTACTTTTGGATCATCAGTAAGTTTAACTACAATACACTAGGGGCCTTTACCTATGTCATTAATATAATCTGTAAATTGTTGAGGTCCCAGCATTGATCTCTCCACACTGACCGTCGATGCAGAGGCATGCCTAGAATGTCTGCTTAGTCCCCTGCTCTGTTCCCTCCACACCCATGACTGCGTAGCCATGATCGGCTCCGACTTGATCCACACTTCACTGATGACACCACCATTGCTGGCCAAGTTACTGGAAATCATGAATCAGAATACAAAGTGGAGATCAAGTATCTGGTTGACAGAATCACAACCTTGTTCTCAATCAATCACGTCAAGTTCAAAGAGATTATTGTTGATTTTAGGATGGAGAGGCTGTCTGGATTGATGGAAAGAGGTTGAGGGAGACAGAAGGTTCCTGGGAGTCCACATTTCAGAAGACCGCTCCTGGAGCCAGCACATTGAAGCAACCATGAAAAAGCCACACTAGCGCCTCTACTTTCTAAACAGTCTGAGGAGATTTGGCATGATGTCAAATACTCTATCAAACCTCCACGGGTGTACTGTAGAAAGTATACTTACTGGTGACATCTCAGATTGGTTTGGTAATTCGGCTGCCCAGAAACACAGAAGGCTCCAGAAGATAACAAACATAAGGCCATTTCATGTCAGGCCTATTCCTGGAGGCCAGCTACAAGCGTGGAGGGAAAACATAAAACTTACCTTTCAGACAGCAGCCCTAAAAGGCTGCTCCTGCACTGCATTCATATCGAGTGGTGCCTTGTAGTGCCCTCCAGATCCGATGGAGGTGGGGCGACTGGTTCCACAGTGCCACATGTCAAATACACAGCAGAGCAATGCCTGTCTTCCCTATCCATAATTCCCCACACAGCTGGAAGTGCTCTGTTTTTCCCAGAACAGTTCCATCTGTGTGGGGGATTATAAGTAGAGAAGACCACCATTGCTCAGCTGTGTTTTGAGCTAAAGAGAGGTCCCTGAAGGCCGAAGTGGCCCAGTGAGGCTATCACAGCCCACACTGGCCTCCCTTTGACGGCCCCCGCTGACTGTCCCTGCCCTGACAGCTCTCATTACCCCCCCCGCTGCCCTGATGGCTCCCACCGGCCCCCGCTGCCCTGATGGCTCCTGCCTGCCGTCCCTATTTTGAAGGGGTCATGGAGGGAGAGGAGTGAGAGGAGAAATGGGTCACGGGCTTGCAGCGGCTGTATATTCATGTGGGATGGTGGACCTCTGCGCACCGCGAATTATCCTTCACCGAGAAGGGTTGCGTTCGGTGCCTTGGAGCTAGCCACAGCACATTCAGAAAGGTAAGTCTCTCGACGCAAGGGAAGAGAACCTCTGCCTTTACAGTCGGGCATTTTCCTTGCTTGAAAGGGCCTATAGCCAGGACCATTACAGGCTCTGATCATGTGAAGCACAGTCTCAAAATGGCAGCCAACATCATAAAGGATCCCTCTCACCCTGGTCACAACCTTTTCTCACTGCGACCTTCAGGCACCTGAAGGCCACCAGGTCTATCCTCAGAAACAGTTTCTTTCCAACTGCGATTAGGCTCTTGAACCTCCTTTTGTTATACTAATCAGGGACTGCTTTGGCACGACAGTAGAACTGTATGTCTTTTTCTGCAGTAAGATAACAGCAAGTTTTTCATCTATTTTTGTGTACTTATATTTTAATTCAAGAAAGTAGTTGTATATAGAGTTTTGCAGTTTTTTTAACAAAGTTCTTTTTCAGCAGTGGCAGGTACCAATTTCAATGCATATATACATTGTGGAATTGTATGTCCTTCTGGGGACGTTTACTGGTGCCATTTGGAAAGTTTTAATTAACCTGCCAGAGAGTGAATTATAATTTCAGAAGTACAAGATGCAAAAGTTCATGCAGAATGGGGGTGGGGTTTGCAAGTGGCACTGGAAAGCAGTGAAAATGTACATCTTGGAAATAAAGTTGATGAATTGAGAACACAGATAAACCTTGTTCTGCAGTGGTTCACTGCACTCCTGCTTTCACTCTCCTGTTTCACCTTCCAAAACCAACCACTTAGTTGACATATCCCACCGTCAACTCAACACCTCTCCCAACCCTGCTCGTACACCTTCCTTGCTTCCTCAATTCCCACTTTAGCCCCCGATGATCCCTCCTTTCCCCGAGCTTCTTCTGTCCCGAGCTCAAACCGCTGCCATGTCTTCACTATTCCTTCTGACTCCCCCCTTTCCAATGCCGAACGATCTGCCCTCAGCACAGTCTCCCCCTTGTAGCTCTGCACCGACACTGATTTCTCTACCTGCAATGATACCGAGCTCTTTTCCTGCCACCTCTGCTTCTGCAGGCCTTTCTCTGACAAGATATTCCCAACCTTCACCCTCCGTAATGACCCTTTTCCCCGACTCCAAAGCCCCACCTCCTCTTGGAAACCCTTCTCTAGCCAAGTTTCCTGCTTTTGACCTATTCACTTCTAATTGTCAATGGGACTTCTTCAACCCCCTTACCCACACTAACCTCAGTTCACCCTGAAGATACAGCTCTCCACTCATTCCACTTCAACCCCAAGTTTACCATTAAACCTGCAGACATCAGAAGCATGATTGTGGGCCTGGTGAACTGACCTCCACCTTACAGAAATCAGCAGGACGACATGGTTGGCATATCAGTTAGTGCACCACCATTACAGCACCAGCGATCGCGGTCAGGGTTCAAATCCCATGCTGACTATAAGGAGTTTGTATCTTCTCCCTGTGTCTGTGTGGGTTTCTTCCAGGGGCTCAGGTTTCTTCCCTCCGTTCAAAACGTTCTGGACATTGCAGGTTAAATGGGTGTAATTGGGGCAGCACAGGCCCGTGGGCCGAAATGGCCTGTAATTATGTCTAAATTTTAAAAATTAATTTAAAAAAATAAATTTAAAATTTAAACTCAAACACCTCCTCATATCTATCCCCTAGACCAGGACTCCATAAACGGTCATCAGGATATTATCTCCCATATCATCACAATCTCTGCTTCCAGTTATGTCCCTGTCACCACTTCTAACCTGCCAGGTCTCTAATCCTGTATTGTTTGCTTAATCTCTTACACAAGATTCACAAGCAGGGCTGCCCTGGCAGGCCTACTGTTTCTGCCGGCACCTGCCCAACAGCGGTGGTACACCACTGGCCTACTGTAGGGGGCAACCACTGTACCCGCAGAAGAGCATGGGGACAACACCTGGCCGGGTGTCAATCAGTCGACCTGAATAGACCAAGCCCCACCCAATCGAGTATCAATTACCCTCCGGTATATAAACCTGACCTGGCCCTTCAAAGACACTCTCAGAGTTAACAGCAGCTCTCCTCACAGCTGGCTCTGTGGACGTTTATGTTGAATAAAGCCTGTTGTACAGTCTTTTGGTTTCTGTGTTTGCTTCTGACTGACAGCGCACCACACCGAATAATCCTATCTTCTCATAATTGGACTCTGTCTTGTTTCCCCTTCCCACTTATCTACCATCGCCTCATCTTCATTATGAATGTACAATCCCTATCCACATCTATTCCTTATCAAGATTCTCCCAAGTCCTTCCATTTCTTTCTTGAACACAGACCTGATCAGTTCCTCACTTCAAACACACTACAAACACATGTTCTCCCTTTGAAAATGCTTTCGATCCCTTCTATTTTCTCCTGCCTGGCTTCTGTTAACTCCATTGATGCTAGCTCTTGTACCCATGCAGAACTCAACAACTTCACCAACTTTTATCCCACATTTTAATTCATTATTTCCAACACCTCACTCCCTTTTCTGGACCTCACATTCTCCATCCCAGGAGGTATACTATCCATCAACAATTTTTACAAACCCAATGACTCCCACAGCTACATGGACGACAACTCTTCCCATCCTGTTTCATGTAAGGATCATATCCCTTTCTCTCAGTTTCTCCATCTCCGTCACATCTGTCCCCAGAATGAGGCCTTCCCCTCCAGGACATCTAAAATGTCCTCTTTAAGAAACATGGCTTCCCTCTCACTGACATTGATAAAGCCCTTAGCTACAACACTACCATTTCATACACTTCAGCTCTCAACCCTCCTCCCCCATGCAAGATGAGGATAGAGTTCCCTTGCTCCTCACTTTTCACCCCACCAGTCACAGCATCCAGTACATCATTCTCCAACAAGTCCGCCAACTACAATGTGATCCCACCACAAGACTCATCATCCTCTCCCCACCCCTTTCTGCTTTTCACAGAGTTTACTCTGTCCGTGACCCATTGGTTCAATCCTCCCTCCCCACCTGTTCTTCTACACCCTTAAACACTTTATTCAATCACCATAGTGGGTGTAAGATTTGTCCCTACATCTCACCCCTCATCTATCCCTGGTGACTCAGTTTCACACACACCTCCTCCAACGACATCTACTTCTGCATTCAGTGCTTGCAGTTAGATTGGTTAGATCTAATGCAATTGGGTGACTGCTTTGCTGAACACCTTCACTCTAGGTCAGCAATTTTAATTTCTCTCCCCATTCCCATCACAGACCTGTTTCTCATCCACAACCAGGATGAGGCCAAATACAAACTTGAAGAGCAATTATATTGCACCTGGGTGGCTACAATCCAATGACATGAACACTGAATTTTCTAATTGTCAGTAACCCCCATCCAAATCTGGTTCTACAGTTTCCACCTGTTGTTTACTTGATCACAACTCTGCCCTTCCCCAGCTGGTCTCCTCCCCTACTTGTCTCCCTGCTCCACCTCTTCCACCTTCATTTGTTTAGTATCCTACTACCTCCTTGCTTCACCCCAGCCCTTCCCTATCTTTGCTCACCTCTCCCCTTCCCTCCTTAGTCTCAAGAAAGGAACCTAACATGAGGCATTGACTGTCCATTTCTATCTGACCTGCTGAGTCCTTCCAGCCTCTTTGTTTGCTTGGGGTTCCAGCATCTGCAGTTTCTTGTGTTCTCTAGGCATAGAAGTAAGACTGAAACATCATGTCAAAGATGGGCAGGACCTATCGTTTGCTGTTCAGACAAAATTGCCTGAGCGGTGGGAGTGGGAATGAAAAGAGAGAAATATGGGTACTGGTTAAAGGAACAACTACAGCTATTCAGATAGATGATATTTTAGGAGATGACAAAGGAGAAGCCATATAGAATGAACTGAGAAGCACAATTGGATCCATTCACTGAGTAGACTGGAAATAGATACTTGAATGTTGATCAGTGTAACATTCATTCTCCTTCCTCAACATCTGTGTCTGTATTATCCCTCCTTCTGTGAAGATGGACCCAATATATTCATTTAGAACAAGACATCTTCCACCCCCCCAGGTTCAGACCACCACCATCGTCTCAAAAATCATATACTTTCCTTTGTTATACCCTTTCTTTCAATTGTTTATATTTTAAAAAATCACAAATCATAAAATGGCAGATCCTCAAGTCCCAATTTTTTAAATTTTAAATTTAGACATACAGCATGGTAATAGGCCATTTTAGCCCACGAGTCCGTGCTGCCCAATTGACATCCAATAAATCTACACCCCCGGTACATTTCGAATAGTGGGAGGAAACCAGAGCCCCCGGTGAAAACCCACACAGACACAGGGAGAACGTACAAACTCCTAACAGACAGCGCGGGATTCGAACCTCAGTCCCTATCACTGGCACTGTAAAGTTGTGCTAACTGCAATGCCAAACATTGAGTGTGCTGTGAACTGTTGGCCCCCAAACCTCACATAAATCGACTGTCTCTCCATTTTACACAGCCAGCAAGGAACAGTACACTATTGAACTGAATGTGCCATTAAAGCCAGGTCCAACATAATCCTCATTCTCAGAATCAGAATCAGAATTTATCACGAAATTCAGAGTTTAAACCAGCATCATAGTGCAAACACTCATAGTATAAACTGCTTACAACAATAAATATTAAAAAAACAATAATAGAGCACAAAAAGTAAGGCAGTGTCTTTGGTTCATTGATCATTTGGGAATCTGATGGCAGCGGGGAAGAAGCTGTCCTTGTGTTGCTGAGTGTTCATCTTTAGGCTCCTGTACCTTTTTCCCAATGGTAGCAGAATGAAGAGGGTGTAGCCTGGCTGGTGGGGGTCTTTGAGGATAGAGGCCGCTTTTTTAAGACACCTCTTCATGTAGATGTCCTCGATGGAGTGAAGACTGGTGCCTGCGATGTTGCAGACTGAGTTAACAACCCTCTGGAGTTTATTCTTGTCCTGAGAGTTGGCACCTCCATACCAGATAATGATGCAACCAGTCAGAATGCTCTCCATGGCACTCCTTTTACGAGAGTCTTCGATGACAAATCAAATATCCTGAAACACTTCACAAAATATAGCGGCTGGGGAGCTTTCTTCATGATTGTATCAACATGGAGGCTTCAGGACAGGACAGATCCTCGGAGATGTTGACACCCAGAAATTTGAAATTCTTGACCCTCTCCACCACTGAGCCCTCAATGTGGACTGGATTTTGTTCCCTTGACTTCCTTCTGAAGTCCACAATCATCTTTATATTGCTGATGTTGAGCACAAGGTTGTTGTTGCACCATTCAACAAATGGATCTATCTCCCTCCTGTACGCTTTCTCATTGGTGTTTGTGATTCTGCCGACAACTGTGGTGTCATCAGCAAACTTGTAGATAGCCTTGGATTGTGCCTGGCCACACAGTCATGGGTGTATAATGAGTAGAGCAAGGGGCTAAGCAGGCATCCTTGGAGTGGACTTGTGAAGATAATCAGTGAGGAGGAGACATTGTTTCCAATTTGTAATGACTGTGGTCTTCCGATGAGAAAGTCAAGGGTCCAATTGCAGAGGGGGGTACAGACGCCAGAGTTTGTAGCTTCTTGACCAGCACTGAGGGAATAATGGTATTGAAGGCCGACCTGTCATCAATGAAGAGTAGCCATATGTATGAATTGCTGTTTTCGAGGTGGTCCAGAGCTGAGGGGTGAGGCAGCGATACTGCATCTGCTGTGGAGCGATTGTGATGAAAGGTGAATTGCAGGGGGTCCAGATCTTTACTTAGGTATATGTTCATTCTGGCCATGAGCAGCCTCTCAAAGCATTTCATCACAGTAGAAGTTAGTGCTACTGGTCGATAGTCATTGAGGCAGCTCACACTACTCTTCTTGGGCACCGGGATGATTGATGTCCTTTTGAAGCTGGTGGAAATGTCTGACTGCAGCAATGAGAGGTTCAAAATGTCCATGAACACTCTGGCTAGTTAGTTGATGCAGCTTTTCAGTACCCTGACATGTACACCATTAGGGACTGACTTTAGACTTTCCAGCAGCCAGAATAGGAATGAGAACCACTCTACTATTCCCTCCTTGGCAATAGCTAATGTCATACTCTCGCTAATCTCAAGAAACATTGTAGAACTCAGGGGCAGGATGTGAGATTCAACCCAACTCATCCATGCTGACCAAGCTGGCATTCTGGGCTAATCCCATTTGCCTGCATTTCGTCCATATCCTTCTGAAGACATATATATGGATAGGAATAGGCTCAGGGGGGGTGCATGTCATATGATGACGTGGGGTTGGACTGTGCATCTCTTCTCTCTCCGAAAAAGTTTTTAAAAAGGCTTAATAAAGGTTGAAGAAGCCAAAAAAAAGGAAAAGTTGTTGGAAGATCAAATAAATAACACAAGATGTCACCAAAGAAAGAAAAAAACAGCTGTAACTGTACAAGAAACTGAACAAGAAAAAAAGGCAGATAAGAAAGTGAGGCCGACCTTGAAAATGAGAGAGACATATATTTACAGCTGAAATGAAGAACTATTTGGAAAACTTCCAACAATCTTTGGTCCAATTAACAGCAGAAGTTAAAAAGTACAGTGAGAGTATGGTTTAAAATAAAAACTTTACAAAGAAGGTGGAAAGAATAATGCTGCAAGTGGGTAAAAAATTTGAAGTTGTGGAAGAGAAAAGTAAAGGAAAGGAATTCAAATTTTAAAATGTTAAAGAACAGATGAAAAACATTCAAGCTGAAGTGGCTGCAACAAAAGATCAACTAACTTAAAAAAAAAATTTCATTTTAGAAAATTTTAGTGGAAGAAATAATATAAAAATTGTTCGACTTAAAGAAAGCGATGAAGGTCAGGAAATGAAGACATTTTTTCAGCGTTGGATTCTGCAATCTTTGGAGGTAATTGAATTTCAAAGAGATATTGAGATTGAAAGAGCCTCATAGAGCATTTCGACCGAAACCACAACCAGATCAAAGTCCACGTCCGATGCTGGTCAAATTGTTTTATTGTGAAGTGAAAGGAAAGATCTTGGAACTTGTGGCGAAACAAGCAAAAGAAAGAAAATTACCATTAATTTAAAATGGAAATAAGATCTTCTTTTACCCTGATACAAGTTTTGATTTGTTTAAAAACAGAGAAGAGTTCAATGCTGTTAAAAATGTATTGTGGAAGAAACCTTTGTCTTAAGGTATCCAGCAGTATTGAACATTTTTCTTCCAGACTCATTGGCTGAGAAAGAGAGACAAGCAGTGGGTGACGCTTGGAATGAGAGATAAACTGAATGATTATAGCTGATAATACAGAGAGGGAAAAAGGAATTTTTTTTTTGAGACAGATTATTGGGGAGGAAAATTTTAACCTGAGGGATCTATAAATAAGTAAACATTCATAAATGGTTAAGATTATTTAGATATAATGCAACAAAAGACAGTAACAGTAATTTAGGAGAGTTAGTTGGAAGTGAAGGACTAACTTCCAGGGATCATGAGTCCTGCTGTGGTTTCGACCGCAACTCGGATAGATCAGGGTTTTAAAGAGATCATTTTAATAATGTACGACTTTGGAGAGGGGGGGATTCTATATTTTTCTGGTTTCCTTTCTTTTCTTTTTCTCAATATACCTAAATATATCAAAAACATTAAGAAATATATTATTATTGATAAAAATGAGAGGGATGGGAGTAGAGATGGATGGATAGTAGATTTAGTAAAGAGATCTGATGGCTGGAAAACAGAATTTTATTAGTATTAATATTAATGGGAGACAGAATCAAATAAAGTGGAAAAAATTATTAGTGTCTATGAAAAAAAGCAAAAATAGACATTGCTTTTTTACAAGAAACACATTTAATAGAAAAAGAACATGAACATTAAAAAGAGATTGGGTAGGAACTCTATTGGCATTTTCATTTAATTCAAAAGCTAGAAGTACAGCAATATTGATAAATAAAAATTTACCAGTGAAAATACTGGACACAATTGTAGATACAGCAGGATGGTAAATAGTCAGATTTATTTGGAACAGTGAACTTTAATGATGGTATATGCATCTAACATGGATGATGGTAAATTTGTACAAGATATTTTTATGCAATTATTAAATGTTAAGGGAAAAATTTTATTAGGAGGAGATTTTAATTTTACTTTGTACCCTAAACTGGATAGGTCAGGTGATAAAATGATAAAAAAATAAAGTGGCTAAAATAGCAATAGATTTAATGAAAGATATGGGGTTAGTGGATATATGGAGAAGAATTCAGCTAAGTGAAAGAGATTATTCTTTTCGGCATAAAACATGTTTTTAATTTCTGCACTATTTCAATCTAGAGTGCAAAAGGTTGAATATCAAGCACGAACTCTATCCATTAATCCACCTTTAATTTTGTCAATTTTATAAGAGGAAAAACAAAAGATAGGTTATAGGTGGAGATTAAATACAACATTGCTGAAGAAAAAAGGATTTTGCGACTTTTTGAGACAACATACATTTTTTTCTTGAAACTAACAATGATTCAGTAACAAGTTTATAATATAGGATTCTATGAAGGCACATCTAAGAGATCAAATAATAAGTTATACTTCAAAAGTAAAGGAATATATGAAAGAGGTGGATCAGTTGAAAAAATAAATAATGAAATTAGGAAGGAACTACAAGTGAAAAAAAATGAGGAGAAAAGAATATTGTTAGAATAAATAAAATTAAGATTTAATACAATACAAACTTACAAAATGGAGAGAGATATAATGAGGTCACAACAAAAATATTATGAACTGGATGAAAGAGCTCATAAAGTACTAGCATGGCAATTGAAAACAGAGCAAGTTTCTAGAACCATAATTGCCTCTAAGAAAAAAACTGATCAAGTTACTTATAAAACACAGGAAATAAATAATAATTTTAAGGGATTTTATGCCAAACTTTATCAATCAGAATCTTTGAAAGATGATAATAAAATAGAAGAATATTTGCAACAAGTTAAATTGCCTATGTTAGACGTAGATGAAAATTTAGAATTATCGAATACTTTTTCTGAAATAGAAATTTATGAGACCTTAATGTCACTACAGAATAATAAAGCATCAAGTGAAAATAGTTTCCCACCAGAATTTTATGAAGAATTTAAGGAATTATTAGTATCTGTATTAATGGGGGTATTAGACCAAATAAAGAGGTGCATGACCTCCAGAATTGTTCAAAACACTGTTAATAATGGTAATTCCAAACAAAAGGAGATTGTCTATAACCTTCTTCATATAGACCTATATCATTACTGAATACAGATTATAATATATTATCAAAATTATTAGCTAATCAGTTAGCTAAATTTTAACCAAAATTAATAAATATGGATCAAACTAGTTTTATTAAAAATAGAAGAGCAGCAGATAAGTTAGTTAAATTTTTAAGTTTGATAAATGTAGCAAAGACCCACACCACCCAGCACACACTCTGTTCTTGTGCTGCCATCAGGAAAGAGGTAGGTGCCACAAGACTCGCACCACCATGTTCAGGAACAGCTGCTATCCCTTCACCATCAGACTCCTCAACAACAAATTCAATCAGGGATTCATTTAAGGCAGTGGGTCTCAATCTTTTTCTTTCCACTCACACACCACTTCAAGTATTCCCTATGCCATAGGTGCTCTGTGATTAGTAAGGGATTGCTTAAGGTGGTATTTATGTGGGAAGGGAAGGTTGAGAATCACTGCTCTAGACCCAATTTTTACTGAAATATTTTGTTTGAGAAAAATTGTCAATGGCCCATTTCCTTTGGAGTTATGAAATAGAGCACATAACGAGTCAATTAGGAACGATTAAAATAGTGGTTTTCAATCTTTTTCTTTCCACCCACACACCACCTTAAGCAAACCCTTACTAATCACAGAGCGCCTATGGCATAGGGAATACTTAAAGTGGTATGTGAGTGGAAAGAAAAAGGTTGAGAACCACTGATTTAAGGACTCTTACTTGTGCATTTTATTGATTTTCATTTTTTATTCTCTCTGTATTGCACAGTCAATTTGTTATCTGTTTATAGTTATTTATTTGTTTACATGTTTACACAGTGTACAGTTTTTTTTGCACTAGCAATTAGTAGTAATTCTGCCGCACCTGCAGGAAAAGGATCTCAGGGTTGTAGGTGATGTCATGCATGTACTCTGACATCTGAAATCTGAAATCTAAAGGGAGCACTGGAAACAGTGACTTTAAATGGAGCACCAGAAACAAGGCTCCAGCTGTTGAAGGGATTGGTGAAAATAAACCCCAGTGAGTTTCAAGGGAACAGAAGAAACTTCACCCTTTAAGTTTAAAGGTAGCTTGAGAATCAGTGCCTAGTTAGTTTAAAAGTTCTTTTTATTCCCAATGAATAAAGGGAGCGGCGCTCTGGAGTTTTTGAATGGAGAACAAGAAATATTACCTGGTAAGTCAAATATCAAACCATCACATTTTCTAAATAATCACATCTGGAATTCTCAGAATTTAACTGTTCTTTAATTTATTTGCATTTAAAACTACATGTGACCAGTATTTCAACCACATCCATTTCTGTGGTTAAAATTAAAAACACATTACTCATCAGAAGATATCCCGAAAATTCCATCAAGCATTCACATGTTCCATAATTGAGCTAGATCCTGCTTTAGCAGGACTCAGTCGAAACTGAAGCTTTCACCCTATCTTTCATTTACATGATTACAGTTGAAAGCAGCAGAATCAAAGAGTGAAACAAAGACATGGTAACAGCAGTGATCTCTTTGCTGCACAGTACTGTGCTCAAAACAAAAGATTTTTGCAAGACTTTGCACAAGTCAGAGCTCCAAAAGAGTTTTAACTAAATATTGAAAGATAAAAGAAAATTGCAACAAATCCCAATGCTCAATCCTGGAATAGTTCAGTACATTTAAAGTTCAAGCATGCTACAATATCACTTCGACCTGAATTTCTTCTACACTGACTTCAATCGAGATGAAAACCATTCGGGATCTAATCTCGGTGGTAAATATGTTGCTGTGTATCTTGTTTACCTCTGTTCACGCGTTTTGCACTCCATGTTTTATACAAACGGCCAAATTACAGTATGAAATCTTTATGTATTATGCCAACATTATTGATTATACCTGAGTCTCCCTACCCCCACTAACAGCCCACATATTGTCTGATTCAAGAAAAAAAAGATCCGCCTACAGACGGATGTGTAGTTAATCCATTTAAACAAGCTAGATTGCTGTACCCACACAATCCATGGAACTACTAATCAATTATCATTAATACTTATGAAATGTAAAGTGTGATCATTAAATAGACTGACCTTTGAGGGCATTTTGTTCTGAGACAAGCGGTGTATAAGCCACATATAATATATTAGGACTTTCTGATCATGAAAGCACATCTCTGAAGTGTCTGAACTATTCCCTCTAATGGCAAGCACAGCAGCTGTTGCTTTAATAACAGTGAAATGTTTTGTGTTGGCTGGTCCCTTTTTCTCTTTAATCCTATTAAGAGCAAACATTTTTTGTTCTTTTTTTTTCCGTCTTATCTGTGTTGGGCAAAGAAAAGGGATTTGGTTAAATTTCTGATCGCCTTGTCCCCTTCCCATGGGCCATAGTTGTTTGATCTCTTATTAAATGGTTGGAATTCTTCATTGCCTTCCAATTAAATCAGTCTATCTAGTTCAAGTTATTATCATTCTTATAGATGTTATCATAATTAATGTATGCCCAACATAATTATTTCTCCAACAGTTTAATGTAGTTCTTTAAATACCACATACTTCTATTGTTAATGCTCTTGAAAGAGAAATTGCCCTTATACTTATCAATTTATTTATTTTGCCTTGGAATTATCTATGTTTATTATTCATTCTGGCAATATTCTGTAACTTGGTTCGAGGTAGGATTTTTCAAACATGGTGTTAATTCTTCAGAAACTGCATTTTTAAAAATTAAAATAATCACTTAATTTGCTTTTACTAGGAAACCATGTATGCGATTTTGAGTTTAAAACTAGATGCACTCTGAAAAAAAGTGATCAATAGTTGAACTGATTCAATATCTTCTCTTTATTTTGTTGTCATCCCTCCATTTGTTTCCTTTTTGCTTTCCCTTTCCCATTTTAACATATCTAAACATATTGTTAATGTTTCATTTCAATGCATTGGAAACAATGGCCCATGGTCCAAGATAATATCATGAGCTGGATTGACACCTGGATCCATTGCAGTGACAGCAATGACTCCATCTATAGTCCACTGGCAGCACAGCACACACACAGCATCCTTCATGTTTCAAATCCCACATCAACAGAGACAGATGTTATCTATTACCATCCACAGTTCATTACAGAAATTGACATATCCTGGTGGAAATCTATGAGTTGTTCAGGATGGTCACAAACCATCCTGTCTTGCAGCAGGTCTTCAGATTAGCATCCCTTCTTAGCTAAGGATTTGGTTCCAACAATTACATTTTATCCATGCTTAACTAATTTTCTTTGAAAAAATCCTGCAAGTGACAAAGGGAAGATTTATTTTCTTCTAAGACATGATTTGTAAGGGGACAAGATGAAGTATTTTACAGCAAGTTAATTACATATAAGATCATGGATGACCTGAGGGGAACAACAGATCTGGAGACAGCTGTCAGAGTGTGATCACACACACACACACAGTGTCCCCCTGTGCTCCACAGTTTTAATTTGTAATCCAACAATTCGCATATCATTAAAGTGCATATTTTATTCAAGTTTATTTGTATACATTTTGATTCGACATGTAGAAATCACAGCATCGTCCCCTCATTTCAAGACACCATAATGTTTGGGATATTTGGCTTCACAGGTGTTTGTCAGTGCTCGGGTATGTTTAATTGCTTCATTGGTACAGGTATAAGAGATCTAGGCTTGCTTCTAAGCTTATGATCATTTTTGGAGTCTGTAGTTGCCATTTTTCAACATGAGGACCAGAGTTGTGCCAATGAAAGGCAAAGAAGCCATTATGAGGCTGAAAAACAACAATAAAACATTCAGAGATATTGCACAAACCTTAGGATTACCAAAATAAACAGTTTAGAACATCATTAAGAAGAAAGAGCGTACTGGTGAGCTCAGTAATCAGAAAAGGACTGGTAGGCCAAGGAAGACCTCCACTGCTGACGACAGAAAAATTCTCATCATAATGAAGAAAACATCTGTCTGACAGGTCAGAGACACTCTTCAGGAGGCAGGAGTGGATGTGCCAATGACTACTGTCCACAGAAGACTTCATGAACTGAAATATGGAGACTACACTGCAGGACACAAACCATGAGTAGCCGCAAAAACTGGACGACCAGATTACAGTTTGCCTACAAGTATTTAAAAGAGCCAGCAGAACTCTGGAAAAAGGTCTTGTGGACAGATGAGAACAAAAGCCCTTTCATGCAAAGATAAAGCTTGACTGCAAAGGCAGAGGTTCTCCGCCCTTATGTTGGGAGACTTACCTTCATAAATACTCCAATGTGCTGACTGCAATCCCTCTCGGGGAAGGATAATCAGTGGAGTGAAGCCTCACATGAATGTACAGCCGCTCCAAGTGGCTGGTTAGGAACCAGCTGATGACACTGTCAGCCCATGGCCCATCTCTCCATTCACCACCGTCTGTCCGTGACCCCCTCAAGGTAGGGACAGTCAGCAGGAGCAGTCAGGGCAGGGGTAGTCGGTGAGAGCCATCGGGGCAAGGGGCGGCTGGTGCAGGTTGTGACACCCCGTTGGCCACTCTGCCATGTCACTGGGCCACTTCACCCTTTGGAGCTGCTCATCAGTAGCTCAAAATGCGGCAGAGCAATGGCCGTCTTCCCTACCCATAATCCCCCACACAGCTGGAACCATTTTGGGAAATACAGAGCGGTCCCAGTTGCATGGGGAATTATGGGTAGGGAAGACAGCCATTCCTCTGTCACATATATATGATGGGTGGCACTTCGGCACCAGTCGCTCCGTCTCCATCGGCTCCAGAGGACTCTACAAAGTACCACTCGGCATGAATGCGGCGCAGGAGCAGCCTTTTAGGGCTGCTCTATGAAAGGTACGTTTTATGTTTTCCCTCTGTGCTTATAACCAGCCTCCAGGTGGAGGCCTGTCATGAAAGGACCTCAAGATTAACCTGTATCAGAGTGATGGCAAGAGCAAAGCATGAAAGCGTAAAGGAACTGTCCTAGAATAGTACAGCACAGGAACAGACACACAATATCTCTCCGGAAGACAGTGCCCAAATTAAAGTAAAACATGATTCATAGCCCACCACTCCATGCATTTTTATGTGTCTGTCTGGAAGCCTCTTAAACACCACTATTGTATCTTCCTCCACAGCTCCTTCTGGCAGCCTGTTTCTGAAACCTACCACTCTCTATACAAAAATGTTGCTCCACACATCTCTTGTAAACATAACCCCTTCCCCATCCCTCCAGCATTTGATATTTTTTACCCTTGGAGGGTTTCTGATTGTGCACCCTACCAATACTTCTCAAAATGTTATAAACTTCCATCAGTTCTTCCCTCAGCCTCCAATTCTCCAGAGAAATCCAAGAAGACCTTGCTTTGCAGGTACAGAATTGCCTTGCCCACAGAAAGCAGAGGGTGGTTTTAGATGGTTCCTACGCTGCAAGATCAGTTACCAGTGGGGTTCTACAGGGATCTGTTCCAGGACTCCTCCTCTTTGTGATTTTTATAGATGATTTGGATGAATGATATGTTATTAAGTTTGTAGATGACACAAAAGTAGGTAGTGTGGATAGTCTGGAGGCTTGCCAGAGATTACAAAGGGACATTGATAGGATACAGAGCTGGGCTGAGAAGTGGCAGATGGATTTAACCCTTGAAAAGTGTGGAGTGGTTCATTTTGGTTGGTCAAATTTGAAGGCAGAATACAATGTTAATGGGAGGACTGGACAAACTGAGGTCTTGTGGACCATGTCTATGGGATACTCAAAGCTGCTGCACAGTGAAGTGCCACCTCAAGGAACCATAGCAGCCTGGGAAATCTCTTCAGTATTTTTTCCAAAGCTTCCACATCCATCCTGTCATGGGTTGACCAGAATTGCACACAATAATTCAAATGTGGGCCTAACTGAAGTTTTACATTAGCTGCAACATGACTTCCTTACTTTTATACTTAGTAATGATGCAATGATTCAAGCACATTTCTTGCTTTCTTTACCATCCTTCCCTCTTACTAGGCCACTTTCAATGAGTCATGGCTCTGAACTTTCAGATCCCTCTGTGCATTAATGCCATTAACTGTTTACTTTTTCCTCTTATCGTTGACCTCCCAAAGCATAACTCCTCACATATTAATTCCATTTCTCTGACCTTATCTTATCCAGTTTTATTATTTAATTACCTTCGACACTGTCCACAATTACCCAAATCTTCCACTCATTTGGAATGGAGACACTCTGGCAGTTTGCAAGTATCTTTAGAGCTCACAAAAAGGTCACTCCTGGGTTTTGTTTACCTAAGACAACAGCTTGACCAAGAAGGATAACTTCTGTTGTTTGCTGAAGGAGGGGGTTTTTGCAAGTGAGAGAATCACATGGGCTTTCTAGGAGTCTCGGTTGGAGAGAGAGAGAGAGATAGAGAGAGAGAGAGAGAGAGAGAGAGAGAGAGAGAGAGAGATGAAATAAGCTCTCTTAGCCAGTGTGTGTGACACTGAAAGCAGCTGAACAGTGCAAGCCAGGAGAAGCTTGTTGGAAACAGAAGCTCCAGAGTGGTGGATGGTTGGAAGTGCTATCTGTCTGATGTTTCTCTTGGAATAAGTGGAACAGAAAGGAACTCTGTGGTAACCTGAAAGAAAGAGGTTATCATCTGGAGAACCCTGATGGGGCAAGTTTCATCAGCGAGACATTGAGGTAACTAATGGTGGTACCTCAGTTGTGGAAATCCTGCAACAACAAATCTCTCTCTGCAAACCCTACAAGAACCTTCATGAGCAGTAAACATTTACCTTTCAAGCACCAAAGCCTGGTGAACTTTATACCTGTTAAATTCTGTGCACGGTATAAGAATTGCCTGCAACCAGTGAACTTGGAAGAATGAGAAGTGAGATTGAACTGTGAACTAAATAACTTTACTTAAATTAACACACGCATCATACACGTGCACTTAGAATTAGAAGGGGGTTAATTTCGGTGAGATAAGTTAGTTTGATTCTGTTTTCATGTTTAAATATAATTAAAAACAACTTTTGTTTAAGTAATTACTTGTTGATGAATGTCTATTGGGGTTTTGGGGTCCTTTGGGCTTGTAACAGCAGTCTGAGTACAGTCTGAGTACCAGCAGATTGTTGCCCTCTACCAGGCCTTCAACAGCACCATCCGATGCACAGGTTGAGGACATTAATCCCCCCCTCATAAGTGTACCAATTCACCTCCTACCATGTTCCCTCAGACAGCACAATCACACATCCAAGTTGTGTAGCAGTTTGAAGGCAACCCATTTAAGGATAGAGCTTCTTGCTGAAAGATTGGCATAGCAGTTAGCACAATGCCGTTGCTGCCCCAGCGATCAGGACTGGAATTAGAACCCTGTGCTGTTTGTAAGGAGTTTATACATTCTCCCCATATCTGTGTGGGTTTTCCTCAGGTGTTCAGGTTTCCTCCCACCATTCAAAAACGTACCAGGATGTTGGTCAATTGGGTGTAATTGGGCGGCACTGGCTCGTGTACTGAAATGGCTTGTTACCCTGTTTGTCTAAATCTTTATTTTAATTTTTAAAATTAAAATGTTTTACAACAGTGGTTCCCAACCTTTTACTTTTCACTCACATGCCACTTTAAGTATTCCCTATGCCATAAGTGTTCTGTGATTAGTAATGGATTGCTTAAGGTGGTGTGTGAGTGGGAAGGGAAGGTTGAGAATCGCTGCTCTAGACCCAATTATTACTGAAATATTTTGCTTGAGAAAAATTGTCATCAGCCCATTTCCTTTGGAGTTATGAAACTGTGCACATAACGAGTCAATTAGGTACAATTAAAACAGTGGTTTTCAAACTTTTTCTTTCCACCACATACCACCTTAAGCAATCCCTTATTGCTTAAGCAATCCACTGTGTGGACTCGAGGTGACTACATTCCCATAGCAGAGCTTGAGCCACATAATGCATTATCTTCTGCTCTATCGAATGCTAATATGTCTACCACATGACAGACCGACAAATCTGAGGGAGATTGGATGTTCTGAGGAAACCGCTAGTCTGTATAGGTAGACCTTCTCTAGGTGGCCCTCTTTTCATAAGAGATTGAATGTGACATGAATGGGTAAGAGAGCATTTTTAAAGGTATTCCCATCACCAGACTCATTTGTTGTGACCTTCATGAAATCTGTATTCTAATGCTGGCACTTCGTCAGTTTTGACCCACTCTGTGAAGAAATATCTCCTGATCTCAGTTCTAAGTGGCACATTACATATCCTGAGGCTGTGTCTCCTAGTTGTGGACTCATAGCCAACGGGAACATCCTCTCTGCATCTAATTAACCTCATCCTGTACAAATGTTATAGATTTTACAAATACTCCCACGCTTTCTTTGGATGACAAAACAAGACTGGAGGAGCCGATATTGCATTCTAGAAGAGCTCCAGGACCTGATGGGCTTCCTGTGGAGTTTTTAAAATTATTTTCTCAATTACTTTCACCTTAATTAAATTTTATGTTATCTGATTCATTCATTCATTCAGGTAATCCCCTGGCAACATTTAACGAAGCATGTATATCTCTTATAGTAAAGAAAGGTAAAGATCCAACTGAGTGTTCCTCCTGCAGGCCAATTTCTTTATTAAATGTTGATGTAATTATTGGCTAAAGTTTTGGCCTGTAGATTGGAGAATATTTTACCATCTATCATTTCTGAAGATCAGACTGGTTTTATTAAAAACCGTTACACTTATTTTAATATATGTCACTTATTGGATATTTTGTACTTACCTTCTAGTGCAGCTCCTGAATGTGTTCTTTCCCTTGATGCAGAAAAAGTGTTTGACAGAGTTGAATGGATGTATTTATTTACGATCGTAGAAAAGATCAATTTGGACCAAGTTTTATTACATGGATTATTCTATTCATGCCCTATGGTTCCAATTCTCACTAATTTTCAACAGTCACAACCTTTCAATCTCCATCATAGAACCTGTTAAGGGTGTCCTCTGAGTCCATTACTTTTTGATTTGGCCATAGAGCCATTAGTGATTGCCCTTTGAGAGTACAAGGATATTTCAGGGATTTGTATGAAGTGAATTGAATCTAAAGTTTCCCTTTATGTAGATAATTTTCTAATTTTCTTATGAAGCTTGGCACTTCCTTACCTTCTATGCTATCAATATTTTCTCAATTTAGTCAGTTTTCAGGGTAGATTAAATCTGCATAAAAGTGAACTTTTCCCTTTGAATGCACCTGCATCAGTATACACTAGTCTCCCTTTAAGATTGTGGAAAATCAATTTAAATATCTTGGTATTACAGTTACAAAGAATCATAAGTATCTTTTTGAGGAAAATGTTCTTATATTATTAAATCATGTGAAACAGTCTTTAACACATTGGTTGCCCCTGTTTATATCTCTGGTCGGTCGTGTTAATTCTATCAAAATGAATATTTTACCTAAATTTTAATATCTTTTTCTGTCTATACCAATTTTAATTCCCAAATCGTTTTTTGATTCACTTGATTTGGTTATATCGTCTCATTTGTGAAAGGGTAAATGCTATCATTTAAAATCTAAAAGTAACAGAGGTGTAGTGCTACCTAATTTCAGATTTTATTATTCGGCGGTCAATATACGTAACCTTATACACTTATCCAACCGATGGTCAGAACACTTCCAATCTCTTTTCAGTGCCAACCGCTCAGTCCAAGAATCCGCCCTGCTCCAGCTCTCTCAACAGCCCCTAAGGCTAGAGCTGGATGAGGTCCTCACCCGGGAAGAGACATATAAGGCAATTGAACAACTGAAAAGTGGCAAAGCAGCAGGTATGGATGGAATCCCCCCAGAGGTCTGGAAAGTTGGCGGAAAAACTCTGCATGCCAAACTGCATGAGTTTTTCAAGCTCTGCTGGGACCAAGGAAAGCTGCCTCAGGACCTTCATGATGCCATCATCATCAACCTGTACAAAAACAAAGGCGAGAAATCAGACTGCTCAAACTAAAGGGGAATCACACTGCTCTCCATTGCAGGCAAAATCTTCGCTAGGATTCTCCTAAATAGAATAATACCTAGTGTCGCCGAGAATGTTCTCCCAGAATCACAGTGCGGCTTTCGCGCAAACAGAGGAACTACTGACATGGTCTTTGCCCTCAGACAGCTCCAAGAAAAGTGCAGAGAACAAAACAAAGGACTCTACATCATCTTTATTGACCTCACCAAAGCCTTCGACACCGTGAGCAGGAAAGGGCTTTGGCAAATACTAGAGCACCTCGGATGCCCCCCCAAGTTCCTCAACATGGTTATCCAACTGCACGAAAACCAACAAGTTTCAAACTTTTATCTTTAATCCTTTTTCTTTTCACTCACATTCCACTTTAAGTATTCCCTATGCCATAGGTGCTCTGTGATTAGTAAGGGATTGATTAGGTGGTATGTGAGTGGGAAGAAAAAGTTTGAAAACCACTGATTTAATCGTTCCTAATTGACTCATTACGCGCACAGTTTCATAACTCAAAAGGAAATGGGCCAATGACAATTTTTCTCAAGCAAAATATTTCAGTAACAATTGGGTCTAGAGCAGTGATTCTCAACCTTCCCTTCCCAGTCACATACCACCTTAAGCAATCCCTTACTAATCATAGAGCACCGATGGCATAGGGATTACTTAAAGGGTATGTGAGTGGAAAGAAAAAAAGTTGAGAATCACTGGTCTAGAGCCTAATCGTTTGGTCACTCGTTTTGGTACAAATGGAGAGGATGATGTTCTTTTAACTCCACTCAAATGTTGTACTCGGTCTTTTGCTTCTCTCTTGGCTAGGCGTATGATACTGATTAGATGGAAGGATGCTGCTCTGCCCACCCATGATCAGTGGCTGAGGGACATTATGTCCTACTTAAATTTAGAAAAGATTCATTACGCAATTAATAACTCAAATAAAAGGTTTCACATGCTGTGGGGACTATTCCTGAATTATTTCCATACCTTCAGGCATAATATTAATCCTTAATTTCAGTACTTTGCTATTTTATTTTAGAAACGAAGTACATTTTTTCTTTAGTCATACAACGTTGGTTTGGAGATGGGGTTAGAGGCATGTTTTTCCATGATAAAATTTTCTTTTAGATATACATTTGTATTATGGATGTGCGATATGTGCATTATGTAATTTATCGTTATTATTGTGCATTCCATAAAAGTTTTGTACATGTATGTTTATTTGTGTAACATCAATGAAAATATTTAAAAAAAGAAAACAAATCTCAGCATGATGCTTTTGTGTACAAACTGTTGGCTCGATTTTGCCAAAGGCCAGGAGCATATATTACAGTGCACTCTAACAGGAGGCACATTTAAACCAGAATAAGAGTCTGTGTGGGTATTAAAAAATGTCACAGGAGGTCCCTTTTACCAGAAAATCACACATGGTTCTTGACTTTATCCTCATCATGCACTCTTTGTATTATTGTGAGATGTGCCACAAACGTGGAAGGTCGTTCATTTTCAGATCAATTTCCCTCTGTGTCAGAACTGCATGTGACAAAGGTTGACGATGAGAAATAAAATGCAGAAATGATAGCTAAATTAAGGTAAACTGCAACAGGATGTGTCCTGTCCAGGTTCCCAATTGGCAGTGCAGGGGGCATGGAATTCCATTTGGAAATGGTCACAATCATTTAAGTTCTAACATGGGATCTTTTAAGTGAAAATTATGCATCAAATAAGTGCAATGTCCTTTTTCTAATCCAATAACTAGACTAATGCATTTCCTTTGCTATTCTGCCAAAAATTAATTAAATTCACTCCATCTACAACTGATGGTCAGGCAAGCTTCTTTGAATGGCAGCTAAAGTGTTCTTGTGAAAAACACAACAGAGTTCAGCATCATAAAATAACCCAGCTTTCGAAAGCTCACAATCCATTTTACAGTTTTTCCTCATTTAGGTTAATGAGTTGTCATTCAATCAGATCCTCGATGCCATCAGAACAACCTTTCCACAAGCCTAATGAGCCTTACTAACTACAAATCAACCGATCTGTTTGTGGCAGGCTGCACCAAAGGAAAACACAGGCACAATACTGTTTGAGGCAACACAGCTTTATTCCATTCACATAAAGATCAAGTTGGCTGCTAGCTATGCTCACAGTGATCCCGGGGTGGGGGGGGGGGGGAAGAGAGAGAGAGAGAGAGAGAGAGAGAGAGAGAGAGAGAGAGAGAGAGAGAGCACATGGTCAGGACCTCGGCTTTATACCAAGGGCCCTCTGGACCCACCTGATGGTCAGATGTCATTAGGCCGGGTGCCGTATCTCTAGGCCACCTGTTGGCCAAGTGATGTACCGCAGCATATCATCACACTGTTCTGACATTTTCAATTTGTTTAGGGAGAAGAGTTCCAGATTTCCACCATTCTTTGTGCATAGGACCACCATCAAAAGATGGTCCAGCGCATCTTTTAAGGTCATGGACTCTTAGTCTGAATTCCCCCTTAAGATAAAATAGCTTCTCTCCATTGATCCTATCAAACCCTTAAATTAATTCATAAACTGCAAAAAGATATCCACTCGTTCCTCTGTATCCTGTTAAACTTATGATCTTTGTTTAACATTTTAGCAGCTAATTGCTTGCTGCAGGCCCTCCCAGGCTAGGATATCCTTCTTGAGGAACAGCACCCAGACTGAAGCATTAATGTCTGGCCAAAATTCAGTCAATCAGTAACTTCCACAGTTGTATTCCAGCTCTCTTGAGATAAACAACCATAGAACATGCAGCCCAGAAATAGGTCCTTTGGCCCATCTAGGCTGAGCCAAATTATTATTCCACCCTGTCCCATCAACCTGCATCCAGACCATAGGCCTCCATCCCCATCACATCCACATGCCTATCCAAATTTCTGTTAATGTTGAAATCAAACCCCAATCCATCACTCTCACTACCCTCTGAGTGAAGACATTTCCCCTCCCCTCATGTTCCTTTTAAATATTTTACCTTTCATCCTAAATCCATGTACCCGAGTTCTTGTCTCACCCAATCTCAGTGGTTAAAGCCTGTTTGCATTTACTCTATCCATACACTTCAAAATTTTATATCACCCTATCAAATCTCCCCTCATACCATGCTGTCCACTACACCCCAATCTTAGTGTCATCAGCAAAATTGCTGATCCAATTTATTTCTTTTACATCTAGATTCTTGATTAGGGTGGCAGGTTTGGCGTAGCGATTAGTGCAAAGTCTTTACCGTGTCAGCAATTGAGACCAGGATTCAAATCCCACACTGTCAGTAAGGAGTTTGTACGTTCTCCCCATGTATGCATGGGTTTTCCCCGGAGTTCTGGTTTACTCTCACCATTCAAAATGTACCGGAGGGTGTAGGTTAATTGGGTGTAAATTGGGTGTCACAGACTTGAGCCGAAATGACCTGTTACTTTGCTGTATGTCTAAATTTTTTTAATAAGTTGAAAATCAACAATGTGTCCATCTCCTGAGCAAATATATATTAATAACTGTAGATGCCTTTGGGATTTTCCTTCACTTTGTCTGCCAGAGTATCCTCATGCCTTCTTTTTGCCTTCCTGACTTCCTACTTGTGTTGTCATGTATTTCTTATACTCCTCCAGTACTCCATTTGTTCCTTGCTGTCTATATCTGGTGTGCACCTACTTTTTCTTCTTAACCAGGCCTCAACATCTCAGAAACCAAGATTCCTTAAACTGTTAGTCTTGCCTTTAATTCCAATAGGAAAAATCAAACTCTGTACTCTCAAAATGACACTTTTGAAAGCCTCCGTCTTTGCCAGAAAACACCTATCCCAATCCACACTTGCCAGGTCCCTTCAGATACCATCAAAATTGGCCATTCTCCAATTTAGAATCTCAACCCGAGAACCAGACCTATCCTTTTCCATAATTCTCTTGAAACCAATGGCATATGATCTCTAGAGCCAGTGTTTCCTTACACACACTTCCCTCACCTGCCCTGCCTTGTTCCCAATAGGAGATCCTCTTTTGCACTCTCTGGTTGGGACCTCTGTGTATTAAGGAAACTTTCCTGAACACATATGACAAATTCTAACCCATCCAGCCCTTTTACAGAATGGATGTTTTAGTCAATATCTGAATATTCATGGTATGAAAGATTTATGGGGAAAAGCAGGGGAGTATGGCTGAATGGGAGAATGGATCAGCTCATGGTGGAATGATGGAGCAGGCTCAATGGATCAAGTGGCCTACTTCTGTTCTGTATCTGATAGTCTTATGGTCAATATGTGGAAAATTAAAATCACTTGCTGTATCAACCTTTTTTCTTGAAACTGTGCGCTGTCTGCCAATTTGCTCCACTAATTCCTATTGACTATAGAATGGGTCATCTGTTTAAGGTGCGAGGAGAAAAGTTTAAGGGATACATCAGAGTAAGATGATAATTTTTATTATATACACAGCGTGGTGGGTGCCTGGAATATATTGTGGGGGATGGTGGTGGAGACTGGTACAATAGATATATTTAAAAGACTCTTAGATAGAAGTGAAGATGTAAGAAAATAGAGGGTTAAGGGTTGGGAGGTTGGGGTTAGCTTTAGATTTAACAGTTGTTCTTGATGATTTATCCAATAAAGGATCTAAACAGAAATTAAAATCTCCTCCTAGTAAAATATTTCTGTGAACATCTACTAAATTCCAAAAAGTATCTTGTATAAATTTCTCATCCTCTATATTTGGTGCATATATATTTAACAGAGTCCATCCGTCTGAGAATATTTGACAATTTACCATCATATATCTACCACCCCCGGATCACATTTTGAATTTTAATTGGCAGATTTTTCTTAAATAAAATTACCACTCCTCTAGCTTTAGAATTGAATAAAGAAAAAAAAACCCAACCGGAGGAGTCACGTGATGGAGTAGTGGCCGGTCGGGGAACTCCAGCCCTCTCCGGAAAAGTTTAAAAAAAACACTCAAAACACAAAGGCACAAACATAAAAATTAAAACAAAGTGAAAGTAAAGGTGGGAAGAAAATGGCAGCGAAGAAAGAAAAGTCAAAAGCAACGGGAAGAAGAGAAGAAGAAAGAACGTCGGAAGAAGAAAGTGAAGGCCTTACCTGTCCGAGGAGGCCCGCCGCGGAGAGAGAAGCCCGCTCCCTAAGGTCAGTTGAAGTCCTGAGCTCAGGACTACAAAAATGGCTCGCGGAGCCAAGCAAAAGTGCGCAACCGCGCATGCGCGAGGAGTCGCGCATGCACGATGCACATGACAAAATAAACACTGACGGGAGGGGGGATCAGCTGAGGAGTCGATCTCCACAGCTGAGAAAGACAGCTACAACACAACAACAGGAAGAGAACATAGAAAACAACGAGAACAAGAAAGAAGAGAGTAAAAAGAAAACAAGGAAACAACAGATGACCAACCCAGAGGAAGAAGAAGAAGAAGAAGAACATAGAGAAATGGAAGAAGAAGGGAAAGGCAAGACAATGGATATATTTTTTTTTAAAGAATATATGGAATCAGTAAAAGAATGGCAATCACAAGAATTTAGTGAAATAAAAAGAAGAATTAAAAGTACAGAAGAAAAAATGAATAGAGATGGTCATGTCAGATATAGGAAAAAGAGTGGACAAGGTGGAAGAACGAGAAACAGCCATAGAAATGGAAGTAGAGGACTTAAAAAGGAAATTAGAAGAATCTAATAAAAAAGTTAAAGAGACACAAGAGCTGTTAGCTCAGAAGATAGATATAATGGAAAATTATAATAGAAGAAATAATATAAAGATAGTGGGCCTTAAGGAAGATGAAGAAGGCAAGAATATGAGAGAATTTATAAAAGATTGGATCCCCAGGGTCCTAGGAAGACCAGAATTACAGGAAGAAATGGAAATAGAAAGGGCACATAGAACATTAGCCCCGAAACCACAGCCACAACAAAAACCAAGATCCATTTTAGTAAAATTCCTAAGATGTACAACAAGAAAAAATATATTGGAGAAAGCAATGAAGAAAATAAGAGAAGACAAAAAGCCACTGGAATACAAAGGTCAAAAATTTTTTTTCTATCCAGACATAAGTTTTGAACTCCTGAAGAAGAGAAAGGAGTTTAATACAGAAAAAGCGATCCTATGGAAAAAAGGATATAAATTTATGCTAAAGTACCCAGTGGTACTTAAAATAGTTATTCCAGGGCAGCAAAACAGACTATTCTCGGATCCGGAGGAAGCACGAAAATTTGCAGAACAACTACAAAACAGGCAGAGAGATGAAGACATGTAACGAGAGTAAAAATAACCACGAACTATATGTATGTGTGTATATGGGTATATATATATATATATATATATATATGTGTGTGTGTGTGTGTGTGTATGTATGTATATATGTGTGTACATGAGTGTATCCGTTTTTAAAGGAAAATATATAGAGTATAGATAAGAATTAATAAGGGAAAGAAAGGGAAGCAAGGAAGTAAGGAGGGAATTAAGAGAGTGACCTTTGTTATATATGAAAATTAAAATCTTTTCTGGGGGGGGCTGGGTGGGGAGGAGTTACGGTCACTGCGAAATCTGTTGATGCTTGCGAGTGAATTCGCAAATCCAAATGGAGAGGGGAGATGTGGTTGCCCGACAAGGGATAAAGGGCAACTCAGGAAGGGGAGGGGATAGTGGGGTTAAAGAAATTTTAGATAGGAGAATAAGGGAAATGTTTGATGTTTTAGAAATGTTGTCTTATAAAGTGTTCAAAACAAGAAAGCAGAAATGGATAAGAAGGAAAGGTGATGATGAGGAAACGGAAAGGAAAGATAAACAAAGTATGAAATGGCTACGTTGAACTATATGACTTTAAATATTAACGGAATACATAACCAAATCAAAAGGAAGAAACTGCTAAATTTACTGAAAAAAGAAAAAATTGATATAGCATTCGTGCAAGAAACACATTTAACTGAAATGGAGCACAAGAAATTAAAGAGAGATTGGGTAGGACATGTAACAGCAGCGTCATATAATTCAAAAGCTAGAGGAGTAGCTATATTAATCAGTAAAAATGTACCAATTAAAATAGAAGAGGAAATAATAGATCCAGCAGGGAGATATGTAATGATAAAATGTCAGATATATTCAGAGTTTTGGAATTTACTCAATGTATATTCACCTAATGAAGAAGATCAAAAATTTATGCAAGATTTTTTTTGAAGATAGCAGACACGCAAGGGAACATACTAATAGGAGGGGATTTCAACCTTAATTTGGATTCAAACATGGATAAAACTGGGAAAAAAATTAACAGAAAGAACAAAGTAACCAAATTTATAATTAAATCGATGCAAGAAATGCAACTTTTGGATATTTATAGGAAACAACACCCAAAGGAAAAGGAATATTCATATTATTCGGGTAGACATAAAACATACTCAAGAATAGACCTATTCCTGTTATCAGCTTGTATGCAAGACAGAGTAAGAAAAACAGAATATAAAGCTAGAATATTATCGGACCATTCACCCCTGATATTGACAATAGAGTTAGAGGACATCCCTCCAAGAATGTATAGATGGAGATTAAACTCCATGCTACTTAAAAGGCAGGATTTTAGAGAATTAATTGAAAGACAAATTAAAATGTACTTTGAAATAAATATGGAATCAGTGAAAGATAAGTTTATACTATGGGACGCAATGAAAGCGTTCATCAGAGGGCAAATAATAAGTTATGTAACCAAGATGAAGGACTACAATCAGGAAACAGAGCAGTTGGAAAGGGAAATAGTAAATATAGAAAAAGAATTAGCAATGAAGGAAGACACAACTAAAATAAGAGAATTGGCAGATAAAAAAATAAAATATGAAACATTACAAACATATAAGGTGGAGAAGAACATAATGAAGACAAAACAGAAATATTGTAAACTAGGAGAAAAAACGCACAAAATTATAGCATGGCAGCTTAAGACAGAACAAACTAAGAGAATGGTATTGGCATCAAGGAAAAAAGACAAACAAATCACATATAATCCAACGGAGATTCATGAAAACTTCAGAGAATTCTACGAACAATTATACCAAACTGAAAACGAAGGGAAAGAAGACAAAATAGATGAATTTTTAACTAAAATTGAACTACCAAAATTACAAATAGAGGAACAAAATAAATTAACAGAACCATTTGAAATAGTAGAAATACAAGATACAATAAAAAAACTACCGAATAATAAAACACCAGGAGAGGATGGATTCCCAATAGAATTCTATAAAACATTTAAAGATTTATTAATTCCTCCCCTCCTGGAAGTAATCAACCAGATTGATAAAACAAAGCTTACCAGATTCATGCAAAACAGCAATAATTACAGTAATACCAAAGACAGGGAAAGATCCACTCGCACCAGCATCATATAGACCAATATCTCTACTTAACACAGATTATAAGATAATAGCTAAACTATTAGCAAACAGATTAGCCGACTATGTACCAAAAATAGTAAAATAGACCACACATGTCAAACTCTGGCCCGCGATATAATTATATTTGGCCCGCAAGATCATTTCAAAAATGTATTAGAGGTGGCCCGCCCTGCAGTGAGAGCCGATGCTGTTTTTTGGTAATGTCACCCCCACCATCCTCCCCCTTCATTGCACATCCTTCCCCATTGTAACACGAGAAATTGTAACACGAGAAGTCTGTCGATGTCATCAGCCGGCAAGCCGGTTGGAAGGCTCCCCGCACAACCAGTCACTTCTCCCACCTGTCGAGCGGTGCGGCGGATTGGCGAGCGCCTGTGATTTCCTGTCGGCGCAACGGGCATGACAGGCTGCGCACGGCCCCCGGGCTGCACGAGCCCCGCGCGACTGGCACCGGACGGCCCTTCCACAGCGCGAGCGCACTTCTCCCGGTCGCCACGGCCTTCAGTCCTTGCACCCGCGCGGACCCCAGGGACGGCTGGTTCGGCCCTGCACGTGAAGAGAGAGATGGTGGCTGTCCGCAAAGGCTGATCGGCAGCGCGCTGGGCCTGAGTGGGTGGGTACGCAGGGGTGGGCAGAGGGTGTAGGTGAGGAGTAATGGGAAGGGGAAGTAATGGTGGTGCAAGGGGCAGTTAGAGGGAGGGATGAGTAGAAGGAGGGGTGGATAGGGAAGAGGTAAAAGGGGAGGGGCAGGGCGAATAGGGAAGGGGTGATTAGAGGGTGAGAGATGGGTAGAGGGAGGAACAGGTTGAGGGGAGAGGCAGTAGAGGGGCGTGTATAGGATGGGGTGGGTAGAGGCAGAGCGAGTGGAGTGAGGGGTGAGTAGAGGTTGGGTAAAGGACTGGTCAGGTAGAGAGATGGTGGGTCGAAGGTGAATAGAGGCCTAGAGCCTGAGGAGTGAGCAGGAAATGCTGAGTCCTGATGCAGGCCAAAATGGACACAGCCTGTGAATGCTGACTACATCTCCATAGGGACCAAATATGTTTCCCTCAGGTCAAGCAAAGGGTGAACTTGAGCTACCTACTCCTGACCTGTAACATTATCCTCCTAAAGTTATATCCCAAAGTTTAACATTACATATGTTGAAAGAAGAGAAAACATGCAGATGTTGTTGAAAATTTTCAATAAATATTTAGTTCGGCCCTCGACTTAGTTCAAGTTTTTAATTTTGGCCCTCCGTGAATTTGAGTTTGACACCCCTGATCTAGACCAAACTGGATTTATTAAAAAAAGACGAACAACAGACAATATTTGTAAATTTATTAACTTAATTCATGCAGTAGAAGGAAATAAAGTTCCAACAGTAGCGGTTGCTTTAGACACAGAGATGACCTTTGACAGAGTAGAATGGAATTATTTATTCAAAGTGCTACAAAAATTCAGTTTACCAGAGAAATATATTAATTGGATTAAATCATTATATAAGGGGCCATTGGCGAAAGTGACAGTAAATGGATATATATCAAAGCAATTTAACTTAAGCAGATCAACAAGGCAGGGATGCCCACTATCGCCCTTATTGTTCGCGTTAGCTATAGAACCACTAGCAAAATTGATAAGAACAGAAAATAAAATAAAAAGGATAAAAATAAAAGTCAAGGAATATAAAATCAGTTTATTTGCAGATTATTACAGTTTATTACAGAACCAGAAATATCAATAAAAGAATTAGATAAGAAATTGAAGGAATATGGAGAAGTGTCGGGATACAAGATTAATGTAAATAAAAGTGAAGCAATGCCAATGAATAATGCGGATTTCTCAAAATTTAAGAAAGAATCACCATTCAGAAGGCAAATGCAAGCAATACGATATCTAGGTATACAAATAAATAAAAACCTCGGCCATCTATATAAACTCAATTATTATCCACTAATGAAAAAATTACAGGATGACTTAGAGCATTGGAAAGACTTACCACTAACACTAATAGGAAGGATAAACTGCATTAAAATGAACATTTTCCCAAGGATACAATACCTATTTCAGGCATTGCCAATACACTTGACGGAGAAATTCTTCAAGGAGTTAAAGAAAATAATAAGGAAATTTTTATGGAAAGGGGGGAAACCGAGGATAGCACTAGATAAATTAACAGAATGGTATAAACAAGGAGGCTTATAACTGCCAAATTTTAAAAATTATTATAGAGCCGCACAATTAAGAAACCTATCAGATTTTTATCAAACAAGGGAAAAGCCAGATTGGACTAGATTAGAACTAGATAAAATAGGGGAGAAGATACCCGAACATATATTATATAAATGGGATGAAAAATTGGTACAACGTAGGAATTCTCCAGTATTGCATCATCTGCTCAATATCTGGAAGAAGATTCATGTAGAAAGGAATAAAACAAATTACCAATTACCAAAACTAATACTGACGCAAAATCAGCTAATCCTTTTTACAGTAGATAACCTTTCCTTTAGAGAATGGGAGAAAAAAGGATCAAAAGAATAGAAAATTGCTTTTCAGGAAATAAATTATTATCCTTTGAACAAATGAAGGATCTTCTTTGGCTTGGCTTCGCGGACGAAGATTTATGGAGGGGGTAAAAGTCCACGTCAGCTGCAGGCTCGTTTGTGGCTGACAAGTCCGATGCGGGACAGGCAGACACGGTTGCAGCGGTTGCAGGGGAAAATTGGTTGGTTGGGTTTGGGTGTTGGGTTTTTCCTCCTTTGCCTTTTGTCAGTGAGGTGGGCTCTGCGGTCTTCTTCAAAGGAGGTTGCTGCCCGCCAAACTGTGAGGCGCCAAGATGCACGGTTTGAGGCGTTATCAGCCCACTGGTGGTGGTCAATGTGGCAGGCACCAAGAGATTTCTTTAGGCAGTCCTTGTACCTTTTCTTTGGTGCACCTCTGTCACGGTGGCCAGTGGAGAGCTTGCCATATAACATGATCTTGGGAAGGCGATGGTCCTCCATTCTGGAGACGTGACCCATCCAGCGCAGCTGGATCTTCAGCAGCGTGGACTCGATGCTGTCGACCTTTGCCATCTCGAGTACTTCGACGTTAGGGATGAAAGCGCTCCAATGGATGTTGAGGATGGAGCGGAGACAACGCTGGTGGAAGCGTTCTAGGAGCCGTAGGTGGTGCCGGTAGAGGACCCATGATTCGGAGCCGAACAGGAGTGTGGGTATGACAACGGCTCTGTATACGCTTATCTTTGTGAGGTTTTTCAGTTGGTTGTTTTTCCAGACTCTTTTGTGTAGTCTTCCAAAGGCGCTATTTGCCTTGGCGAGTCTGTTGTCTATCCACTGAAATCCTACTTGAAGGACAAATTGGGAAGCAGTCTGAGGTTACCAGAGGGAAGTAGTTTTGAATATGTGATTACAGACACAATGATAATCAAAAAATTTATAAGAAATATGTATATTAAACTGCAAGAAAAGGAGAATGAGGAAACAAATGGTAAAACTAAACAAAAATGGGAACAAGATTTAAATATAAAGATAAAGAAGGAAACACGGGAGAAGTTATGCTCTGGAACTATGAAAAATACAATAAACATGAGGTTACGTATGATACAATATAACTGGATACACAGGCTATACATTACACCTCAAAAGTTAAATAAATGGGACCCAACAGTATCTGACAGATGTTTTCGCTGTAAAAAGGAAATGGGAACAACAATTCATGCAATCTGGACATGTGAGAAAGTGAAAAAATTTTGGGAAGATCTAAACCAGATATTAAATAAAATCACAGAAAGCAATATACCAAAAACCCAGAGATCTTCCTCCTAAGTAACATAAAAAACAAAGAATTTGGACTTGATTTGGATGGTGCACAAAAAAGATTTGTTAGGATAGCCCTAGCTGTAGCAAAAAAATGTATTATGTCAGCCTGTAAATTAGAAGATAATTTGAGAATACAACAATGGTATATAGAAATGAATAAATGTATTCCATTAGAAAAAATAACATATAATTTAAGAAATAATATTACAATATTTGAACAAATATGGGAGCCATACATGAAACACAATAGAGAAAACCTACCGAGGACATCTACCACCTTAAATGACAGAAGGAGAAGGAAATGAAAAGAATTGACTCAGTGGAATTTCTTGTTTATTTTTATTGAGTGACAACATTGTTTGACGGGTTTAATGTATCTTAGATTCTGTACTTTAAATGAATGGGAAGGGAGGTAGGGAGGGTGGGATGGGAAGAGGGAGGAGGGGGAGAAAACGACACTATATATTTGAAAAGAAAAATGTATGTATCTTGATCAATGTGGTTTATAGTGTGAAAAATAAAAAATTTTAAAAAAGAAAAAAACCCAACCTGGTCTACCCAGTCTCTTTTTAATTTTAAATGTTCTTTTTTTTTCAGTTAAATGAGTCTCTTGTAAAAAAGCGTTATCTACTCCCAGTTTCTTAATATATTGTCCCATAAATCCTATTAATATTAAAACTCATAATCTTAACTGCTTTATTCATGTTTCTTATTTATAAATTTTACAAAGTTACTTCAGGAAGAATTCCTACAAATTCATTTGGTCCTGAATGTCATCGTCTGCAATCCAAAAACATCAACATTATTCAGAATAAGTACATCATAATTAATTACTAAAAATAAGAATAAAAAGGAAAGTAAAACAAAAATCCCTCCCCAAGTGCTAGAAAATCTAGCAGTACCACCCTCCATTTTAGGAATCATGGACAAACCACGAAAACTCATGTTGCCGTCACAAATCAAACAAAAACATCTCCTAACCCCTGCGGGAAAAATAACTTTTTAACTAACCAACAATTCCATCCAATATAAGGATTCTTCATCAAAAAGAAGAAAAAAGCAAAGGGGGAATAACACCCCCTCTCTTTATACATCAAATTCATTGCAACAAATCAGTGCCCTCTGTTGAATTTTAGGCAGATTCTCAGCATACACTTCAGCTTATAAATAATTTGTAAAAACACATTCTGTTGATCTGGTAGAAATATTTTCAAAGCAGCTGGATAACGCAAAACAAATCTATAACCTTTATTATATAAAACTTTCTTAACTGGATTAAATTCTTTCCCTCTCTTCAATAGATTTTGACTCAAATCTGGATTTAAAAAATCTTATCCCCTTCGTAACTTAAAGGTCCATGTTCTCTAGCTCTTCTCATTGCTAAATCAAGAAGCCTCTCTCTATCCTGGTAGTTCAAAAATCTAACCAGGATAGATTAGGGTCTCTGGGTTAGTCCCAGTTTTAGTCTCAAACCTCGATGAGCTCTCTCAATTAAAATCTTATCCTCAAAATGTTATTCTCCAAGTATCTTCGGTATCCATTCTTGAAAAGAACGAATCACATCTTATCCTTCTTTGCCTTCAGACATTCCAACAATTTTAACATTATTTCTTCTACTATAATTTTCCAGGATATCAACTTTTTCCAACAGTTTTTTATTCATAGAAATCAAACTGGTCGTTGAATCTTCATTCGCATTAGACCTCTTCAATGCGTTGTACTTCTTCGTGAACATCTTGGATTTTACTTTTCAATTTATCAACTCTCTGTGAAACATTATTTATCACCTTTGTCAAATCTGTTTTAACTTTTTTCAGTTCTGCAGTTAGCAGTTTAAAATTATTCTGCAAAGCTTCAGAAAGTCCATCTATTTTAGTTTCAATTTTACTCTTTTCTTTCTTAAAATTATTTTTCTTGCCTCTACATCATTCCTCTTCTGAACTTGACATTTCTTCTTCACTGTCATACTCTTCTGAAGCCTCCTCCACTGGAGAAGTGTCACCTTCTTGCTCAGAAGCCAAAAGGCTGGACTGCCCCTTTAAGAGACTCAAGTGTTTTTTCCAAATTTTTTCCTTCTGAAGCGTGCATGCGCAGTAAGGTTTTAACTTTTCCTCCAGAACCATTTTTATGGGGCACCTCAAAGAGGGGCTCTGGAGGAAGGTCCCTCACCAGGGTCTTCGCCAGCGGATCCGGAGAAGTCTTGAATGGCCTGCTTCATCGACAAGATAGGCCCGATCTCTCTCTTCTTCTGGTTTTATTGTAGGTGTTGATTTTACAGTCATTTTATTTGGCAACATTTCTTTTTCTTCTGTTAATCACTTTAAATTAACTTTAAAGTAGTATTTATTAAGTTAACTTTTCTTAATATGATTTTTTTTAAATTAATCCTGTGGGAGTTGATAGGTTGTGTGATGCTTCTTGTAGCATCACTTGATATCCCCCAGTGGGGGTTAGCTTGATGGCGGAAGAGGTTTATAGATCAATGTAACATCATGGGCTGAAGGGTCCGTACTGTGCTGTATTGATGATATGTATTTTATGATAAAGCTGAGTTTGTTCAGTTCTATATTCTAAAGCAGTGGTTCTCAACCTTTTTCTTCCCACTCACATACCACTTTAAGTAATCCCTATGCCATCAGTGCTCTGTGATTAATAAGGGATTGCTTAAGGTGGTATGTAACTGCGAAGGGAAGGTTGAGAACCATTGCTCTAGACCCAATTGTCACTGAAATATTTTGCTAGAGAAAAATTGTCATTGGCCCATTTCCTTTGGAGTCATGAAACCGTGCACATAACGAGTCAATTAGGTACAATTGAAACAGTGGTTTTCAACCTTTTTCTTTCCACTCACATACAACCTTAAGCAATCGCTTACTAATCACAGAGCATTTTATGGCATAGGGAATACTTGAAGTGGTATGTGAGTGGAAAGAAAAAGGTTGAGAACCACTGCTCTAAAGAATACAAGACCAGTCTGTTTAATTTCTCCTCATAACATAAACCTGCCATTCTTGGAATCAATCTGATATTCTAGGCCTCCACACAATATTCCACTTGAAGTCTCACCAGACCCCTCTATAATTGATTACTCTTCTGATTCTATTGGCATGTTACTAATTAACCCACTGAGGACTCACTGGGACAGATGCTGAAAAAATAAACCGTGCTAGTGAGCCTGGGAGCAAAAGGACAGTACATCAATTTAATGGAGAAAATAATTTTTGTTTTCAAAACATTATCATTCAATACAGAATAAAATCATATCTTTACAGGACAGTTGGATGCATATCCAGAGAAACAACGTATTGGTCTTTTGGAAGAGATCATAGAAGTGGTTTACCTTTGCTCTCTTGGAGAGCTGGCACATGGACGCAGGCTGACTTCCTCCTCATGTGCTGGCTCATTCAGTAATGTCCAGTCACTGCAACACTGAGCAGGTCAGTGCAGGACAGGGATCATTGCCTAAGATCCCAGCCTACCTCGAGCCACAGATGCAAAAGCTGAAGAGGCTGACCACCACTCTGCCTTCTGTGCAGGCATATCTCTGGATGTAAAGTTCGCTAGCTGTAAAAAGCTCTTAAACATTAAATTTCATTGTTGTCAGGGACATTTATAATAAATTAAATTGAAATAGCTATAAAATTGTAATTTGTAGCAGCCCGCGGCAGTCACTGCAGGACAGCACAGGACACCGTGCGAACACGGCAATCAAGTGGGCTGCATGAGGCATCAGTGGCCTGTTCCCATAGACCACTGTAAAACAGGGTCTGCCAGTCAATTGCCAGCAACGGACACAAAAGGGTCATCAGCACCCAGGGTGGCACAAACCACACCCATCGGCGACGCTGCAGTAAAACGGGCCGGTCCAGCCAATCGCCAGTGGCAGGTCATAAGGACATCAATCAGAGCCTGAAGGGACGCAGGTTATGCCTGTTGGTCACATGGCAGGCAGGGTCTGTCTAACCATATAAGAGAGCAACCAATTCATTAAAATCAGCGTCAGCTGCACTCCTTGTTGTGTGTCTTATTTCCGAGCTCGAACCTTGATGCATGCCACACATTTAATTTTTGATGTAAAATATTAAAGCATTTCCATTCTAATGAAGTGCTAACCCTAGCCCTAACCCATTGGTGAAGATGGAAGCAAATGTACAGCCAGCGGGGAGCCTTGGTCATGCTTTGCTCATTCGCAGCTGTTTGAATAGATTTGGGTGAAATATCTAAGGCGTTGCCCAGGATGAAGAGCTGGGTGATTCCGCTCACCATTGGGGTGACTCTCTTAAAAGCCTCCAAACAGCAGCCAGGATGTGAATTACAAATTACAACTGGAAATAGATAAGGCACGTCAGAAGGACGTTATAATTATAGGGAATTTTAACATGAAAGTAGATTGGGAAAGTCAGGTTGGTACGGGATATCAGGAGAGAGAGTTTATGGAATGTCTACGGGATGGATTTTTGGAGCAGCTTGTTGATGAGCCCACCAGGGGATCTGCTGTTCTGGATTGGGTGCTGTGTAAGGAACCAGAGGGGATTAGAGAGCTTAAGGTAACGGAACCCTTAGGAGGCAGTGATCAGAATATGATTTGAGTTCACTTTGGAATTGAAAATGAGGGGCTAGTCCGATGTGTTGGTATATCTGTGGAGAAAAGGAAATTACAGTGGCATGAGAGGAACTGGCCAAAGTCAATTGGAAAAACAGACTCATGGGGAAGACAGCAGATCAGCAATGTGTGGAGTTTATACGCGAAACGAGGAAAGTGCAGGACAGGCACAGACCAGAAAGAAAATTGTGAATGGAGAGACAATTGTGACTGACGAGGAAAATTAAAGCCAAAGTAAACACAAAGGGAAGGCATACAAGGAAGTAAAAGTTAGTGGGATAATCGAGGACTGGAAAACTTAAAAACTTGCAGAAGACAACTAAGGTGATTAGGAAGGTAAAGATGAATTATGAAAGGTTAGTATAGTGGTTAGCGCAACACTGTTAAAGCACCAGAGATTGGGACCAGGTTTCGAATCTCTGTAAGGAGCTTGTACTTTCTCCCTGTGCCTGCATGGGTTTTCCCCAGAGGCTCCGGTTTCCTCCCACCTTTCAAAATGTACCAGGGATTGCAGGTCAATTGGGTGTAATCGGGCAGCATGGGCTTGTTACCGAGCTGTATGTCCAAATTTTTTTTAAAGAATTAACATTTTTTAAAGATCAAAAAAAAATTTAAAATTAAAATTAGATTAAAAAAAATCAAAGAGGATACTACTATAAAATCTTTTTTAAATATATAAAGGGTAAAAGAGTGAACAAAGTAGAAACAGAATCAACAGAAAATGTCACTGGAGAAATTGTAATGGGATACAAAGAGATGGCAGAGGAACTGAATATTTTGGATTAGTCTTTGCTGTGGAAGACATTAGTAGCATAATGGACTCTTGGAAGAGAACTGCGTGCGGTCAAGATCATGAGAGAGGTGCTTGGGAGGGTAGATAAGTCTCCCAGGCCAGATGGAATGTACCCTTGGGTTCTGAAGGAGGCAGCTGTAGATTTTGGAGGAATTGGTAATGATTTTCCAAGAATCAAGAGTCTGACATGGTTCTGGTGGACTGGAGGATCGCGAATGTCACTCCGCTGTTTGAGAAAGGGGCAAAACATCATCACCTGATATCAGAGGTTGGGAAGCTGCAGGAGTCGATTGCCAAGGATGAGATTACGGAATACCTGGAGGTGCATGAAAAGATGAGCCCAAGTCAGCGTGGCTTCCTTAAAGGAAAATCATGCCTGACAAACCTATTGCAATTTTTTGGAGAGATCACAAATAGGATAAAAAGGGGAGATGCAATAGATGTTGTATTTGGACTTTCAAAAGGCCTTCAAAAAGGTGCCACACTCAAGGCTGCTGATCAAAATGAGAGCCCATGGAGTTACATTAAGGATACTAACATGGATAGAGCATTGGCTATTTGGCAAGAAACAAAGGAGGAATAAAGGGATTCTATTCTGGTTGGCTACCGATAACCACTGATGTTCCACAGGGGTCGGTGTTGGGGCTGCTTGTTTTTACATTGTATACAAATGATTTCAATAATGGAATCAATGGCTTTGTGTCTAAATTTACAGGATGTTACCAAAATAGGTGGTAGGCAAGGGGGTGTTGAGGATACCAAAAGGCTGCAGAGAAACTTGAGATAGATTAGGAGAATGGGCAGAGGTGGCAGACAAAATACAATGTTGGAAAGTGTACAGTTATGCACTTTGGAAAAAGAAATAGATGGGCAGACTATTACTTAAGAGAGGCAAAGGGATTTGAGAGTCCTCGTGCAGGATACCTTAAAGGTTAACCTCCAGGTTGAGTCGATGGTGAAAAATGTTGGCATACATTTCTAAAGGAATAGCATACAAGAGCAGGGATGTAATATTGAGATTCTATAAAGCACTGATGAGACCTCACTTGGAGTACTGTGTAGTTTTTGGCACTGTATTTGAGAAAAGGCATGCTGGCATTGGAGAGGGTTCAGAGAAGATTTACTAGGATACCAGGAATGAAAGGGTTCGTATATGAGGAATGACTGTCGTTTCTTGGACTGTACTTGTTGGAAATATAGAAGGATGAGGGGGGACCTCATAGAGGCATTTCTTATGCTGAAAGGCCTGGAGAGATTAGATGTGGCAAGAATGTTTCCCATGGTAGAGGATTCTAGGACAAGAGGGCATAACTGCAGGATAGAAGATGTCAATTTAAAACATGAAATGAGGAAAAATTTCTTTCTAGGACAAGAGGGCATAACTGCAGGATAGAAGGCGTCAATTTAAAACAAGAGATGAGGAAAAATTTCTTTAGTCAGAGTTGTGTCTGTGGAACTTGTTGCGACAGGTGGCTGTGGAAGTTATGTCATTGGGTGTATTTAAGGCAGAGATTGACAAGTATTTGATTAGTCAGGGCATCAAGGGTTAGGAGGAGAAAGCTGGGGGTGAGGCCAAGTGGGTGGATGGATCAGTTCATGATTAGAATGGTGGAGCAGACTCAATTGGCCTAGTTCTGTTGCTACATCATGTGATCTTGTCTCCTTTTCCTGCTTAGTCAGACTTACCCTAGTCAAAGGCTTTATCTGTAAACTGGTGAGGAGAGTTAATTATCAATAATGTTATCATTTGTCTTTCGGCAGATCCATGGAAAGAGAGGAGCCTGCAGATGCAGCAATGTTAACAAGAATGTGACTGAAAATAAAGTAAAATTTGTCTTTTAAACTGATTTTCCTTAATTCAGGTGTATTAGTTAGGATTTGCAAAAAGTATCAAGCAACTGGAAAATACACTTATCCGCATCTAAAAATCCCCATTGGTGCCAGATACCAAGGATTTTACTGTATTATCGTTTCTGCTGTATGGTTTAATTCTGCTTCATTGCCACACATTCAACTCCCACCATGTGGGAGAAAAATTGTAATGATTTTTTTAGTATAAGCTATTGAACTTTAACAAAGACATCTACATCAAGTCCTTTATTCACAATATGTTTAGCTGCATATTAGCTTTTTTCCAAACATATCATTCGCTTAATTATACACAATACTTCCAAAACAGGCTTGTGTTAGCCTGAATATGACATCATCTTTGATGCACACATCACAGCATTATCTGGTAAACCAAACAATATTTAAATTATTCAATTTTATGAAACTATCAGAAATGCACTGTAGAAAACAAAATTACGAAAAAAGCTAAAGAAAACGTCTTTGCTGCCATAAAAAAACTCTTTCAAATCCAAATCAAACTTCAGTGCATGACATCATCTAAAGTCTTCTCTTCTGTGTGCTTATGTACAACACTGAAAGAAAAAAAGTAAAAATAAAACTTTTAATTTAAAATTAAGATGATAATCACTAGAATATTAATTACTGTGAATATATAAAAAAATAACAAGGGCCATAGAAGATACATTAACACTTCAAATCAGTGCAATGCACATGGGTCCACTTTGTCCTATGTAGGGAGACTTCAAAATAGTTAATGGTAGCTTCCCAGCATAAAGGAAATATCTCAGCATGTTTATTGGATATAATATGCCATCCTGTTGTTGCTGTACAGGTTAATTGGCACATCCAGCTAGTTTATCCAAAAATGAATAAAAAGTTATGTTTAATTTCATTCAAATTTTTTTCTGAGGGGGTTTTTATATAATAATTATATTCTTAAAGCAAGGACAAGTTAATCAGCCAGAATACATTTACATTAAAAGAGGGTACATAGTTAGTGTAGCAGTTAGTGCAACATTATTATTACAGAAACAGGAACCTGGGTGCAAACCCGGTGCTGTCTGTCCCATCTCCCCTTGAGTTTCCTCTTGCCTTCCAAAAAATGTAAGGGGTTTGTAGGTTAATTAATGTATTTAGACGCCACAGATGACCCTGGAGATTCACTAAGTGTTGCTACACTTGGAAGGACTGTTTGGGACACCGAAAGGTGGTTGAGGAAGGAGGTTTAGCCGCAGGTGCAGTATTTCCTTTGGCCATAGGGGTTGGTTCTAAGGGGGCGATTGGTGGGAAGGGATGAAAGGACGAGGGAATCATGAAGGGGGCAGCCTCTGCAGAAGGCGGAGAGGAGAAGAGAAGATGTGACTGGTGGTGCAATCACGTTGTAGGTGGCAGAAAATGCAGAGGATAATATGTTGGATGTGGAGGTCTCCTCTAAATTGGAAAAACTGGACGCAGACAGAGATGGTTTCAATGTGTACCCTCACTCCGTCCACTGCAATAGCAGGGACCTCCCAGTGGCCAACCATCTTATGTCTGCACCCAATCTGCACATCGATGTCTGACCGTGGTCTTGTGCACTGCCAGACCGAAACCACCTGCAAAGTGGAGGAACAACACCTAATTATTCTGTCTGGGCACTCTCCAACCAAATGGCATTAACATCAACTTCTCCAGTTTCCCTATTTCACTCTCTCTCTTTCCCTATACATCTGCCACCTTTACATAGGAACATGGGAAGTAGGAACAGGAGTAGGCCAAAAATGGCCCATTGAGCCTGCTCCGCCTTGCAATACGATCATGGCTGATCTAATTTATGGCCTAACTCCACCTACCTGCCTTCTCCCCATATCCCCTAATTCCTCTATCATGTATCTTTCTTCTCGCTCCCCTCACCCTTCTCTCTCTCCTTTCAGAGAACTATCCCCTCTCTCCATCACCTCAGTTTTTTATCTACTGCCCTCCCATCCATATCCACAGGTAACCTATTGCCTGGGTTTATGTCCCTCTCCTTGTCCCTTCTTCCTTCATTCCCCCACCTTTTTATTCAGGCATCTGCCTGCTTCTTGCTCATATCTTGACAAAGACCTGAAATGTTGGTTAAATATCTTTACTTTCTATGGACACTGCATGATCTGCTGAGTTTCTCCAGCACTTTTGTGTATTAAAATAACTGACCGTCTGTCCTACTCCCTCAACGTCTATCTACTTTGGTCAGTGATGCCACAGAGATGTTAAGTCACATCTCCAAAAAACAGCAAACAAGATCCCCAAATGATCGGCCAATAACAAACTGCGTTGTGCAGAAAAGGAAAGCATTCACAATTGAGTTCAGGTAAACTCAAGGCTTTCAATTGTGTGCATACGTAGTTATTTTAAATGTAGATATACAGCATGGCAACACGCCATTTTGGCCTATAATCTGTGCCACCCAATTAACCTACATTTTTGAACCGTGGGAGGAAGCTGGAGCTTTGGGGACAACCCCACGCAGACACGGGGAGAACCTACAAATTCCTTACAGACAGCACGGGATTCAAACCCTGGTCCCAATCACTGGTGCTGTAATAATGCTGCACAATGCCAACCATTCCACCCCTAATAGTTGTAACCTTTGCATAACAAAGGTTACAACTATTCCCGAAGCAATGTCATTTTTAAAAGCAATCTTACTTTTCTTTCAGAACAATGAAACAGAATAAGAACAAACAGGTAGTAAGAGAAAAATACTAACATGGTAAAAGACATGCACCGCACAAGAAAGTGAGGGATTGGGCAGAATGAAGTTACAGGAAGAGATTTTCTTTTTGAAGATCTTGTTAAGAAATTACCATAGTCAATTTATTTTCCACAATAGTGAAGACATCATTTTCAGATCTTACTATGAATGAAAAATCAATTTACCGTTATTGCCGCGAATGAATGCATCTCCATATTTGTTCTTAAGTTGGCCATTTACATATTCTTCTGTCTGTTCCAATGCTATGTTCATGTATCCATCCAAACAAGCTAAAACACCTGGAAATATTAGACAGTTGCAATAAAAATATACTCCAAATCAGTGCTGAAATGCTCAATACAAAATGGTTACAATCTGTATTGTACACTTTGATAAATTTGCATATTCTAGGGTGGACGGCAACATCATAAAACACACAATAAAAGTCATTTTCTAAAACTGAACTTAGCAATTTCAAATAGAAGTTAATAATTTCACTCGATGCTTGTCCTGATTATTATTCATTATTATTGTTTCATTATTCAGAAGATCTTACCCAAATATTATGCCTAATCTTTATTGGGAGAGATAATTAAAAACTGATGCTATATATCCCATTAAAGATAATGATACAACAATACATTTGGGGAGAGCCTTTAGAACTGTAGGACAGGAAACTACTAATTGGCAGCAGAATCTAAAATTTAAATATTGAGGATTAAACTTAAAATTCATAATATGGAAATCAAATTTCACTTTCCTTACACACAATCTACAAAAATTATATACAAATGTGCTGAATGTAGATCATTATAAACTTGTGCTTGATGTAAACATCATCCTGTTGCACTTCCCATCTTACAAATCTGACTACCTGCCATAAATACTTGGGGAGGCAGAGTTGGCGAAGTGGTTAGTACAACACCTTTACAGCGCCAGAGATCGGGACCAGGGTACAAATCCTGTGCTGTCTGTAAGGAGTTGGTATGTTCACTCCATATCAGAGTGAGTTTTCCCAGGGGGCTCTGGTTTCCTCCCACCGTTTGAAACGTACTGGAAATGTAGATGCTGATGCATCTTCCTGACTAATGATGAGGTGTTAAACATAGAAACATAGAAGATAGGAGCAGGAGTAGGTCATTCGACCCTTCGAGCCTGCTCTGCCATTCAACGAGATCATGGCTGATCTTAAAGTTCAGTACCCCGTCCCCGCCTTCTCTCCGTAACCTTTAATACCCTTATATTGAAGAAATATATCTAATTCCCTCTTAAATATATTTAATGAACCTGCCTCCACTCCCCTCTGTAGCAATGAATTCCACAGATTCACCACCCTCTGGGTATAGAAATTCCTCCTCATCTCGGTCCTAAATGGTTTGCCTATTATCCTCAAACCATGGCCCCGGGTTCTGGATTTTCCCATCATTGGAAACATCCCATCTGCATCCATTCTGTCCAGTCCTGCCAGAATTTTATATGTCTCTATGAGATCCCCTCTCAATCTTCTAAACTCCAGCGAGTACAATCCCAATTTGCGCAATCTTTCCTCATAAGTCATTCCTGCCATTCCAGGTATCAGCCTGAGTGGGTCCATGCCACTCAATTAAGAATAATTGAGTGGCATGGACTGATGGGCTGAAATGACTTGTTACCGTGCTGCATGTCTAAAGCTTTTTTTTAAAAATTCTCTATAAAGTACTTTGGGATATCTCAGGATGTGACAGGTGCAATAGACATGCAAGACTTGTTTGTTATGTACCTCGATAATCCACACCCGAGTTCAGTTTGACCACCACTGGTCTCCCTATGATCTGTTTTAGAAAGTCACTGGGTGTTTGCTTTCGCAGACTCATTTTGTGACCCTCAGCCTATGCACCTGCAAGGGAAAAAAAAAACATGCCCAATAATATCATCAACATAAATGATTTTAAGAGAAGATTCAACCAAAGTAACATAGGTTTATGGAATTACAAATCTTTCCAAATGTTCTGACTGTTAAGAAGGCGTATGGGGCATTGCCTTTATTAACCATGGGATGGAGTTCAAGAGCCATAGGGTAATGATACAGCTATACATTACCTTAGAACCCATTTGGAATACAGTGTTCAGTTCCAGTCACCTCATTACAAGAAAGAAGTAAATGCTATAGAAAAAGTACAGAGGAGATTTACAAAGATGTTGCTTGAATTGGACCACATGCCTTATGAGGATACTTTGAGTGAACTTGATCTTTTCTCCTTTGGAGTGACAGAGGATGGGGGTTGACCTGTTAGAGGGGTAGAAGATGATGAGAGGCATTGATCATGTGGATGGCCAGATGCTTTTTCACAGAGCTTAAATGGCTAACAACCAAGGAGCATAGTTTAAAAGGTGCTTGGGAGTAAGTAGAGGGGGGATACAAGAGGTTAGTTCTTCACACAGTGAGTGGTGGGTGCATGGACTAGGCTGCCAGCAAGAGTGTTGGAGGTAGGTTCAAAAGAATTTTTTTTAGAGTGGGTTATGTCAACACCACACTATGGACCAAAGGGCCTGTACTAGGCTGCAGATATCTGTGGGAGTAGGGTATTGGGGAAGGGAGCACACAGGAAAAATTATGTGAAAACATGTCGCTTTAGGAGAGAGAGGAGCGACCATTTTAGTGCATTTTTAATCACCAACAATGGGCTCAATGGCAGAACTCACAACTCTATCACAAAGGTGCACATCCTATCTCACAGCCTAAACTTGAGAAAATGCTCTACCATTTTATGTCAAGGGTCTAAACCATCTGCCCAAACCACTTCCTGAAGAGCAAGGCTGCCATACTTTACAGGAGACATACAAAAGACTGCAGATGCTGGAATCACGAGTAACAAATAATCTGTTGGAAGATCTCAGAAGGTTGAGCGGCATCAATGGGAGAGAAAGAGGGATCAACGTTTCAGGTCAGAACCCTTCATCAAGACAGATTTATTTTGTTTATTCTTACACTAGAACAGCACTTTGCATCCATCCCAAACAATCCAGGTAACTGCAAACACCTTCAGGTTTTGAAGTGTTTGCTGTTAGGTGAGATGCTTCAGGATTCAAACTCAGCAATGACAAGGAATATTAATGTGGAAAGTATCCCGATCGTTGCACCACATCCCGGTTTGGAAAATCAAATGCTCAGGAACACAGAAGCTTGAAGAATGCAGCAGTCACAGCCAAGTGCATCACGGGCACTGACTTCCCATCCACTGAAAATATCCAAATGAGGCCCTGCTTAAAGAAAGCAGCCAACACCATAAACGTGGCCACATACTCTTTTCACTGCTTCCTTCCAGCAGAAGGCACTGAAGCCCGAAGTGCACACCTCTGGGTTCAAGAACTGTTTTTATATCCCCAACAGCTATCTTGCTCTTGGACCTTCCTGTACAATCCAAGTCAGAGCACTACAACAAATCCACCAGAGATCTGTCTTCACTACACACACAGTATTTTTTTGGGAATACCAGATAATTAAGAATATTTATCATTTTTTTTAATCTTTGTAGCATGTTGTGTGTTAATTGTTCTTAAACTGTTGTTTAAACTGTGGGAAGATGAAGCAATGAAGACTTTTATATTCTCTTTATTCATTCACATTCATCCCAAAATAGATCACCTGGTCATTGATTTCACAAATCACAAGATATTTGTAGGAAAGGATGGAGGTAAAGGAGCAAGTTAAACAGGCTTTCCACTGAAATGGAAATAAAGGCTGAGACAGTAGGGAAGAATTGGAGATGGACCATAAGAGAGCAGGGTGGCAATTACTCGCCAAGGTGAACAAATTTAAGTTACGTAAGAGAGAAGGAAGAAAAGCTGTCATCCTGGACCCACAACACCTCCTCATTAGTCAGGAAGATGCAACAGCATCTACATTTCCAAAGGTCGAGGAGAGCAAGGCTACTAGCCACCATCTTGACAACCTTTTACAGGAACACAAGCCTGCATCATTGTGTGGTGGCTGCAAAACATTGGACTGGAAAATATTTTTCCTTTGGAAATAACATCATTCAGGAGGAGAGGTAAGCAGCTCTTAATTCATTTTTTGAAAGCATAGTTTTCAGCTCTTCAGTCTCAGTGCGCCTGTTACGCTGAGATATCACTTTCTGTAGTTTCTCCTGTACTCACAGTATCTTCCTTTCCCGTTCTCTACGTGCCTTATCTTGTTCTTCTCGCTGCTGTTTCCTTTGCTCATGTTCCCTCTCTTTTTCTTTCCTTCTCACATATTTTCCCATTTTTTGCTCATTTCCTTGAAGGTTTTAAAGTTCATCTCATCTGCCTTAAGTGCCCTGAAGTCATGAAATTCTTTGAGTTTCTACATACTCAGCCCTTCTGCATTCCTTTTCTTCATGACGTGAAGCAATGTGCTGACTAAATGCATCTAGCTGTTCAACAATGGTTTTGATGTCCACTTTTTTTGTCATGTTGAACAGGATTTGCTTTGTTTACTCGTTCCTGCCAAAGTCTCACAGTTTCATCTCTCTCATGATCTTCAGCTTCTTCCCCTGCTCAAGTTTTTCACACATGGCTTCTTTTTCTGCTTTGCGCTTCTCAAAATCCTTCCGCTCTTTTGCATGTGTTTCTGTTGCTAATTCAAACATCCCTTGAGCCATAGAAGGAAATGATGGATCTGCTTTCTTTGGTTGAAATGGCCCATGATATACAACAGAATTGGGCCTGGCTTTAAAACATGCTGCTTCTTTTTGTTTTCTCAGCTCTTTCATCATTTGTGCCCAATCTTCTTCTAGAAGACATGTATCCAACCCAGTTTTTGACCCACTGCATGGAGCTCTTTCTGACACACAATGCTCTTTTCAGCTGCTTCCTTAAATTTTCTTCCTCTGCAATTATCAGATCCAAAATGCCCTTAATATGCCTTTTAACAATGTTCTTTTTTGCAATCGTTGATCCTCTGGAATTCTAATCTCTTCCCAGATATTCCAAAGATGGAAAAGTACTGCACTGAAACAAGTGACTGACTCACCGGCGAGTGCATCACTTTTTCCGCACCATCCTCCAGACTGGCAGCGTCCAGCCCCAGCTGTCGCAGTCCTGGCCCCTTTGTGGGCATCTTGCCTTGGCTTTCTCGGCCTCTCACTCGGCATCTGGCCCCCTCAACTGTTCCAGACCCAGCTCGAGTTTGGTCCCCGGCTGTCACGGCCCCGGTTTCCCTGGTTGTTCCGGTCCTGGCTCTTTCGGCCTCTCACTCACGGCTCGAGTTTGGAGTCTCACTTTCACTTATTCATTTGTTTTCTTTTCCTGCTGCCAAGCACATGCTTTCCTGACATCATTCCTCTTGTTGTTCTTTTTTCACCAAATTATCGCCTCCAATGTCCTTTTCCTGAAATCCTGTAGACCCAGAGTGTGATTTTTTTTAAAAATCCTCGTCACCACTGTCGTGTATTTTCCCTTTGGAAATAACATCACTCAGGAGGAGAGGTAAGCATGTCTTTGATCATTCAAAGATGATGCCAAACTGCAACGCCCCCCCCCCCCGTACATCATAATTCCGTATATCTGACATCACACGACTCACACATCCACGTTCCCATAACTGAAGTCAATACAGAGGATCATAAAAATGGCCGAGAAAATCACTAGGGCCGCCCTTTCCTTTATTTACTGGGAGCATTTCTTAAACAGGAATCAAAGTCCCTTTCCATCTAGCATACCTGAACCATTACCATCAAGGAGGTGGTACAGAAACCTCAAAATCAGGACTGCCTTGCTGGGAACTATTTTTTTCCTACCGGCTATGAGACTGATGAACTGTATGCTTAACCAAGTAAATTAATCCAAAATATTTACATACATTTATTTTAAATATTGTTATGTATGTGATTATTATGTACTTTGTATTCTATTTGTGTGTGCACTGTGGCCTGGAGAAACACTGTTTCGTCAGATTGTATATGTACAGTCAAAAGATAATAAACTTGAACATGTAATAGAAACAGTTGAGCGAGACTCAACCCCTCAAATAAGAATGAAACAATAAATATTTCTTAAATCTCACAGAGAAAGACACGAGTTGAACCCATGCAAGTTCCAATAGTTACACCATTTGTGTAGAGAAAGTAAATTGAAGGGAATGTGCTCAGTGTGAGAAGTTCAACCAGGTAGAAGTGTAGTGAGGAAGACAGATTAGCTCTGTTCAAAGGTGTTCAAAGCGACTAGACATCCATTGTGAGTGTAGCGATTGGAAACTAGGAAATAATAAAGCGCCATAGGATGTTATCACAGGTATCACACAGAGACCAAAGGCAAAGAAAGATGGAAGAAATTCAGTCGGACAAGAACAGCATGAAAGAAATGGGTATCTTATATCTGAAAATGTTGAGGCAATGCAGCGGAGGGGGAGAACCATAGAACATTTCAGTATAGAAAGGCCATTTGGCCCTTCTAGTTAGAACTGAAATATAATTCCACTAGTCCCACTGACCTTTCCAGACCTCTCCCATCCATGTATCTATCCATTTTATTCTTAAAACATAAGATTGAATCACATCAGATGGCAACTCATTCCACATTTCTACCACTCTGAGTGAAATTCACCCTAATGTTTCTCCTAAACCTTTCCCTTTTCACTCTAAAGCCATGTTCTCTCGTATTTATCTTTCCTAATCCAAGTGGAGCCAACTCGCATTTACTCTGTCTATACCCTCATAATTTTGTAAACCTCAATCAAATCTCCCCTCATCTATGCTCCAAGGAATAAATTCCTAACCTGTTTAATCTTTCCCTGTAACTCAACTCCTGAAGGCCCGGCAACATCCTAGTAAATCTTCTCTGCTCTCTTTCAATCTTAATGATATCTTTCTCGTAGTTTGCCAACCAGAACTGCACACAATACTCCAAATTTGGCCTCACCAATGTCTTATACAACCTCACTATAACATCCCAACTCTTGCAGTCAATTCTTTAATTTATGAAGGCCAAGATGCCAAAAGCTTCCCTGTCTACCTGTGATACCACTTTCAGGGAATTATGTATCTGTACTCCCAGATCCCTTTATTCGACACTCCATTGACCCTGGTTCGTCCTTCCAAAATGCAACACCTCACACTTGCCTATATTAAATTCCACCTGCCATTTCCTGCCCCATTTTTCCAGCTGGTCCAGATCCCTCTGCAAGCTTTGAAAGCCTTCCTCGTCGTCCACCACGCCTCCAATCTGAGCGTCATCAGCAAACTTGCTGATCCAATTTTCCACTTTATCATCCAGGTCATTGATATAGACAGCAAACAAGAGGTAAGGTCTCCAAAAAGCAACTGAGGTGAACGGCTACCTGGGAGACAACAGCCTCATGCCACGTTAAGAAGTTGTTTCCAATGTTTAAGAAAATCAAACGGCGCGGGGGAAGCGGGTGCAAACACAAAACAATCACTCATTTTATTCTAATCTTGGATGCTGCCTATGTGGTGTTTGCACATTCGCTTTGCGATCATCTGGATTTCCCCAGGCTGCTCAAGTTTCCTCCCATATCCCAAAAATATGCAGGTTGATAGATCAATTTGACTACAGGAAATGTTGATGGATGGCAGAGGCAGTGGAGCTGATGAGGATACAAGAAGTCAAGGATAAAATTGAATTAGTGCCACTGTTGGCTTGTTTCCATGCTTTATCATCTCATGACCATGAGAGACATCAATGGAAATCCTGAATAATGTTTGCAAACAAATTAAATTCCACTGGTTTTCAGGCACCAGTCTTTGATGGAAGGTCACTGCAGGAAATGAGAAGAGATTCTTCTACTTAAATGCCGTTCAGTTCGTTTCCAAAAGGTGCGCAGCCCTCACAGTTTTAATAATAAGGAGATGAGCTAAACGTGGGAGATGGGAGGACAGTAAATATTCAAAGTTGCTGCAAGCTCGATACCAACGTAATTTTTTTTACCATCATTACAAATCGCCTGCAAGATTAGCAAAAGCGGGAAGGATGGAGCTCCTGAAGGCCGCAGTCCGAGGTCGGGTCCCACCTGCAGACGCCGTTAACACACGCATCGGGAGCTGGTGGCCGGGCCCGCCGCCGCGCCAACTCCACGGCCCCGTGCCCCTTTCACGTTCACTTACGAGCACGAGAGACCCAAATGGAACGCGGCCCGGACAGCTCCAAACCTCGGATCCACCAAGCGATTCGAACGTGGCCCGGGCCGTTCCGAACCCAATCCTCCAATCGCGTGCCTCCTCACCCACGTGTCACTGCTACAGAAGCCTCGCTGGGACAGAGGGAAGGGGAAGTCGGTCCAAGTGCGACTCGTTGCCTCATCAAGGTATCCGAAACACACCCAAATGCCGGAGGGACTCAGCCGGGCTTTTCGGCCTCTATAGGCGGCAAAGATCTCCTATATAGACGCTGAAACGTCCGCCTGAGTTCCTCCAGCATTTCGGTGTGTTTTTACGACAAGTCTGCAGACTTTGTATTTCACTCCGTTTCACTTGTTTCTCTTGATCAGGTGCATCTTGTAAACAGACAGAACTTTGGAAAAGTTGCTGGGTTTTTTTTAACTGCCTGTTTACTGTAAAACTTCTTAACGCAATATAATTGTTTAACCAAAAATTGACTTTATTCACAATAAATTATTTACAAAAGGAACCCCGATCAAAGTCTGTGCCCACCCTTACATTCATCTCCACAATTTCTCGTCACTGCCTTGTTACATTGGATTCTAGCGCGCATCTGTGCCATCTCGTCCATACTCACCCCTCTGCTGTTTTGTTTTAAATTTTCACACTATGAACCATTCTGACCAAAATACACACAAACATTTCCCTCTTGAATATACACAGTGTCATTTTCTCCCCTTTTCCCCCTCCCTTCCCTCCCTCCTTCACTCCCACCCACTCAACGTTCAACCTTGAGGGGTTGCCAGAACATCTAAGGCAGGTGTCCACAAATGGTGTGGTTGTACTGCAGTCGGCAAGCAGCATGTTAACATACGGGAATCAGGGCCACATCCTGGTCAGTCCGGGTACTGTGCTTGTTGAAATAATAATTTATTTGTAATATTTGTTTTCTATTATTTTTTGATGTATGTGTTTGAGACATTATGGGAGAAGTATGATCTTGATTGGCAGAAGCCAGAATCTCTTCTCATTTCCTGCAGTGGATGGTAGACCTTCCATCAAAGACTGGTGCCTGAAAACCAGTGGAATTTCATTGTTTGCAAACATTATTCAGGATTTCCATTGATGTCTCTCATGGTCATGAGATGATAAAGCATGGAAACAAGCCAACAGTGGCACTAATTCAATTTTATCCTTGACTTCTTGTATCCTCATCAGCTCCACTGCCTCTGCCATCCATCAACATTTCCTGTAGTCAAATTGATCTATCAACTAGCATATTTTTGGGATATGGGAGGAAACTTGAGCAGCCAGGGGAAATCCAGATGATTGCAAGGAGAATGTGCAAACACCACATAGGCAGCATCCAAGGTTAGAATAAAAAAAAACAGGTCACTGGAGCTGTGAAACAGTAAGGTAAACTACATGCTGACCCCACTAATGTTGCAGGTGTTCTCAACATGGATCTAGAAGACAAAGAAAAAAAATCAGATTGCTATAGTTAGTGAAGCAAGATGTGGAACATCGAGGATATTAGAAAATGAATTAAATATTGTTTTTAAATTTTATGAGAGGTCATACACATCCTTTCCAAGTTATACTGTCAGAGAATCATTAAAAAAAAGTCTCAAGATTTATTGTGTCAAGATTTTGGTTTGGGAAACTTGGAAATATAAGCTTTCTGGACATCTTGCTGAAAGTAACTCTCAGGTGGTTATTTTTGAATTTTTAGCAGACTTTGCACGCAAAAATCTAAATTTTGAATCCTGAGATTCTGCAATCATTTGTGAAGTGTGGAAGAAGTGATGAAAGGGGATGGGGAGTCACCATGTGGGGTGACATGGTTAATCTGGGGAAGTCAGGGATGGCTGGGAATAATGGAAGAAGGAGGTGAGATTGGGGACTTGATGGATGAGAGGGTGGAGAAATTGGAGATTGGGGTTCAGAGGTCTTGGTGAGTGTGTTGGAGGGTGTGTGTCTCAGTGACTCAACAGAGTAACCACGAAATTGAAGCAGAATTTTCTGAATTCTTTATTAGATTTTTTTAGTGGCTTGTCTATATTACTTCGAACATAGTACACTACAGCACAGTTTAGGCCCTATGGCCCCCAATGTCGTGCTGACCCATAAATTCCTGATAAAAATTCTAAACACTCCCTACCCCGTAATCCTCCATTTTTCTTCTATCTATGTGCCTAAAACCCCTTTTACACAGAGACCCCACTAAATTGATGTGCCAATGACCCATGTTTAAAGCCAGGTCGGATTGGATCAGAGTGTTCACACTGTATCAAGAACAGCTGGTTCAAAGTGACCTTTTACATAGGGATCATTCCAGAGACTGAAAGCACAGATTATTTTTTTACAGGAGACTCATGTGAGGAAGGAGGATAATCTGCGTTTTTTTAAATCTTGGAAAGGCCCACAATTTCATGCCAACTCATGCTCTAAGACTCGAGGTGTATCTATTTTTATTGATCCCTCTATTACATTTGTTCAACATGACATCACTGTAGACCCTAACGGCAGATTCTTATTGGTTACTGGGTTATTATTCAATATTAAGGTTGTTATGGTTAATGTTTATGCCCCGAATGTAGATCACCCTGAGTTTTTTAGATCTTTGTTTACTATTTTACCCAATCTAAATGAATATCATTTAATAATGGGTGGGGATTCTAACTGTTGTCTGAATCCCCTGCTAGATAGGTCGAAACCTTCACAGCTCCTACCGAATAAATCGGCTACATATATTTACTCTTTCCTTACTAACTCTGGAGCTGTTGATATTTGGAGATTTCTTCACCCGACAGATAAAGAGTTTTCCTTTTTTTCTCATGTATACCATTCATACTCGAGAATTGATCACTTTTTTATTGATTCACGTTTTATTCCACTTGTAACTGCTTGTAAGTATGACATTATAGCCATTTCGGATCACTCTCCATTACAACTCTCTCTTAAATTCAAAGACTCTGTTTCTACTATTAAGCACTGGCGTTTTGATGTTACATTATTGCAAGATTTAGACTTTGTTAAATTTATGAAAGAACAAATTAACTTTTTCTTTTCAACAAATTACACTACAGAAATTTCTTATGGAATATTGTGGGATACATTCAAGGCTTATATTCGTGGTCAAATTATTTCTTACTCAGTAGCTTTGAAGAAATGTATCAAAAACAAGATTCATCTATTGGTTGAGAAGATTAAAGACATTGATAAGAAATACATAGGGATCCGGCATCCAGGGGCAAAAGTAGGTGGGATCTGCAGCATAACAGTGTTGGCATTCCAGGAAGGCGGGTAAGCTTTTTACACAAGAGCCAATGTGAAATGCATCAGCTCTGATACTACCTGCCTTGGAGGTAAATACCAGGATAAAAATGACCCCTCCCCATCCTAGTCTCATCACGTTCACACATGAAGTGAAGTGGTTAAAAGACAGTTAATTACTGTCTTTCGAAGGCAGTGTAAAAGGGCCTAAAATGCCCCTAATGTTTCAGCCTTCGCTGGCAAGGCATTCCAGATACCCATAATTTTCTGTGTAAGAAACTCTTCTCCCTTAACTTTGTACATATGCCCTCTGATGTTTGCTATTTCTGTCCTGGGAAAAATATGTCGGCTGTCCATCCTATCTATGTCTCTCATAATCTATAAGATTAAGTGTCCTCTCATCCTTCTACGCTCAAAAGAGAAAAGTCCCAGCTCTGCTAACCTTGCCTCATAAGACCTGTTTTCCAATCCAGGCAACATCCTGGTAAATCCCCTCTGCACCCTCTCCATAGCTTCCACATCCTTCCTGTAATGAGGTGGCCAGAACTGAACACAATACTCCAAGCGTAGTTTCACCAGAGATTTGTAGATTTGCAACATGATCTCTCAGCCCTTGAACTCAATTCCCCTATTAATGAATCCCTGCATTCCATAGCCTATCAACCTGTGCAGCAACCTTGAGGGATGTATGGATTTGGACCCCAAGGTCCCTCTGTTCATCCACATTCTTAAGTAACCGACCATTAATCCTGTACTCAGCCTTCTGGTTTGTCCTTCCAAAATGCATCACCTCAAACTTAAGTGGATTGAAATCCATCTGCCACTTTTCCACTCAACTCTGCATCCTGTCTATATCCTTTTGTAACCTACGACAACCTTCAGCACCTTCCAAAATTCCTCCAACCTTTGTATCATCCACAAACTTACTGACCCATCCTTCCATCTTTTCTAATTTATAAAGATCACAAAGAGCAGGGGTCCCAGAACAGATCCTTGCAGAGCTCCACTAGTCCCCAACCTCCAGGCAGAATACTTCCCTTCCACTACTGCTCTCTGCTTTCTACATGCAAGCTGATATTTTATCCATACAGCTAAGATTCCATGGATCCCATGCCTCATGACTCTTTGAATAAGTTTCTTATGGAGGACTTTGTCAAATGCCTTACTAAAACCCATATTGATCACATCTACCATCCCACCCTCATCAATTTCCTTTGTTAACTCCTCAAAAAACTCATTTAGGCTTGTGAGGCAAGACCTTCCCTTCACAAAGTCACACTGACTATCCTTGAGTGGATTGTTCTTCTCCAAATGCTCATAGATCCTATCCTTAAGAATCCTCTCCATTAGTTTGCACACCTCTGATGTAAAACTCACCGGTCTATAATTCCCAGGATTCTCCCTATTACCTTTTTAAACAAGGTGACCACATTTGCCATTCTCCAATCCTGCAACACCTTCCCTGTGGCCAAAGAGGACTCAAAGAACATAGCCACTGCTCCAGCTATCTCTTCCCTTACTTCCAACAGTAACTTGGTCCATCCCTGGGGATTTATCAATCTTAATGTTTTTAAGAAAATCCAACACTTCCTCTTCCTAACCTTAACATTGTCCAGCACACAAGCCTGTTCTATTCTGACCTCACCCTGATCCAGATCCTTGTGAATACTGAAGCAAAGTATTAATTTAGGACCTCCCCAACCTCCTCTGCCTCCAGGCACATGTTGCCTTCTTTATCCTTTAGTGGCCCCACGTTCATTCTTGTCATCCTTCCGTTGTTCACATACGCATAGAGCGCCTTGGGGTTCTCTTTAATCCTACATGCCTTCTCATGCTCCCAATGATCTCTCCTAAGTCCTTTCTTAAGATCCTTCCTGCCTAACATATACTTTTCATGAGCCCTCCCTGTCATGAGAATGAATATGTACGAGATGTACCGGAAGTCACGTGGTATGAGAGAGATAAGAGCACAAGCAAGAGAACAAAGGGAAACTGGAAAATAAAGACAACGGAGAAGTTTACCTGATAAACTTGTGTTTAATGTTTTATTAACTTCACATTTCGGGCCACAAATGTGACATTGGCGACGAGGATGAAAGAAGCTTGAAGAAAATTAAAGACTAAACAAGATTACAGAGGATTACAGACAACTTCAAGGTGATAAGAATTTTCTCTGTGTCTCAGTACTTTTGGGGCTGGAATATTTCCTCATGGCTGGGGCAGACGGTGACTTTCTAACACATAGTGGAATTGCTCATTTTGACCCAACGGGTGATGCAAGCACTGTAAGTGTGAAGTGGAAGGCATGGCTGGAAGAATTTGAATCCTACGCCGACAGTCGTGGCCTATTTCTAGATACCGGTACAGTTGAACAAAAAGCGCAGAGGAGGGCGTTACTTCTTTTCACTGCTGGACCCTCAGTTCGGGAAACATTTAAGACACTTTTGAATACTGGAAGAAAGGATGAGTACCGGAAAGCGGTAGATGCATTAAATGCACACTATGTAGTGACACCGAATGCTACATTTCAACCCCATTTGTTTCGGAGAACGAGACAAGAAGATGGCCAGACAATTGCTCAGTACGTGACGAGACTACGCCAGCTAGCTGTTGGATGCAATTACATGCCAGCTGATTTGGACAACCAATTATTGAATCAAGTCGTACAGCACTGCAGATCAGATAAACTCAGAAGACGTCTACTGGAACGAGGGAGTGAGTTGGAACTCACCAATGCTTTAGCCATTGCTGCTGCATTAGAGGCTGTTGAAGGGCAATTTCATACCATGACCCTGAAAGACAACTAAAGCCAGCAAATTAAGAGGCTCTCACATCGCCATAATCAGCCAAGATATATGTTGACACAGGACGTGGAGTGTTATCGATGTGGAAACCGAGGTCACTTTGGAAAAGACCCATATTGCCCGGCCAAAGGCAAAGTTTGCAGAAAGTGTGGAGATAAGGACCATTTTGCAAAGAAGTGCAAAAGCAAGTCCAATGCAGACCAGAAGAGGAAGAGTACAACTTCCAAAGGCAAATCCTGGGGGAAAGGAAAGTATCCTGGAAAGAAAGATACCATTCGCCAGATAGACGGTGACGATGATGATACCCAGGAGGAACAGAGTTGTTACCAATTTATGTTGAATGAAGTGCATCATGAGAAGGTCCCAGTGATCATTGGTGGAGTGACAGTGCAGGTCATTGTAGACTCAGGCAGTGACAGTAATGTGATTGATCGACATTTATGGGAGAAGTTGAAAAGAAAAAAGATCATCTGTACCTCAAAGAAGTGTTCCAAGAAACTGTATCCATACACAGCAACAAAGCCATTGCAGACCATTGGATGTTTTACTGCAACTGTTGAAGCTGGAGATAAGTACACCGAAGCAGAGTTTATGGTCATAGAAGAGAGGGGAGAACCATTGCTGAGCAGAAGCACAGCGCAAGACCTGGCAATACTTCATATTGGAGCTTGTGTCAATTCAATTCAGTCATACGAGGATATGAAGCAAGAATTCCCCGCAGTCTTCCAAGGAGTAGGAAAGCTGAAAGGTCGACAATTGAAGCTAGCGGTAGATGAAACGGTCAAACCCAAGGCACAACCAATGCGCCGAACTCCGTTTGAACTTCGTGGGAAAGTCGAAGCCAAAATTAAAGAATTGATCGAACAAGACATTATTGAACTGGTGGAACATTCGACACAATGGGTCAGTCCCGTAGTGATTGTGCCCAAGCCAAAGGGTGACATAAGACTATGTGTTGAAATGAGAATGGCCAATGAAGCTATAATTAGAGAATGACACCCTATACCAACAGTGGAGGAAATACTTCAAGAACTAACTACCAGCAAGGTATTCTCAAAAATTGATCTGAAATGGGGCTATCATCAATTAGAGCTGGATCCAGGTTCCCGAGATGTAACTACATTTGTGACTCACTGTGGATTGTATCGTTACAAGAGACTATAATTTGGAATTAATGCAGCTTCGGAGATCTACCAGTATGAAATCCATCGAGTGATTCAAGGCATTCCTGGAGTTGCCAACATTTCTGACGACATCATAGTCCATGCACCAACGAAGGAAGAGCATGACAAACAGTTGAGACGTATACTATCTAGACTACAGGAGGCAGGCCTTACCGTGAATGGAAACAAGTGCCAGTTCGGTGTGTCAGAAATGGACTTCATGGGACACAGACTTACACGGAAAGGACTAAACCCTGCAGAGGCCAAGGTGAAAGCTATTGCAGAGGCACGTGCACCTCAGAACGCAACAGAGGTGAGGAGTTTCCTGGGATTGGTCAATTTTTGTGCAAAGTTCATTCCTAATTTCGCTACAGTGGCAGAACCACTAAGGAAACTAACCAGTAAAGGTGTACCATTTCATTTTGGATCTGAGCAGAAGAAAGCGTTCACAGCGCTGAAGCAAAGCCTGACAGATGCAAAAACTCTTGGATATTACGATCCGGCGGCATCAACCAAAGTCATAGCGGATGCCAGCCCAGTTGGTTTAGGAGCCGTGTTGGTCCAGATGCATGATGGAGGACCAAGAATCATTGCCTATGCCAGCAGATCGTTATCAGATGTGGAAAGAAGATACTCTCAGACAGAGAAAGAAGCACTCGGACTTGTATGGGCCTGTGAGAGGTTCCATGCATATTTATACGGCATTAAATTTGAACTCATCACAGATCATAAGCCATTAGAGGTGATCTATGCACCTAGATCCAAACTATGTGCCAGAATAGAGAGATGGGTACTCAGACTACAACCCTACAAATATAAAGTAATCCACATTGCAAGGAAAGCAAACATTGCTGATCCGCTGTCCAGATTGGTGAAGGATGGATGTCCACAATCCAAGTCAGAATTGGGAACAGAAACAGAGAGCTTTGTACGCTTTGTAGCTATTCAGGCGACACCGAAAGCTGTGACTACGAAGGAAGTCGAGAGAGAATCCGAACATGATCCAGAACTCATGGAAGTAAGAGAATGCACACAGAGTGGACAATGGGACAAGTGTACTCACAAGGCTTACATTCCCATTAGAGACGAACTTTGTTGCATCGGACAGTGTGTATTAAGAGGTTGCAGATTGGTGATACCGCAAAGATTGAGACCGAAGATCGTATCCTTAGCGCATGAAGGACACCTAGGTATTGTTGGTACCAAGCAAAACCTCAGGACCAAGGTATGGTGGCCAGGTTGTGATAAAGACACAGAGAAATTTGTTAAAACTTGTCACGGATGTCAAATCACAAGTAGGAGTAATCCGCCAGAACCGATCCGGAGTACGCAACTTCCGACAGGACCATGGATCGACGTAGCTGTTGATTTTCTTGGACCTTTACCGACGGGTGAATCAATTATAGTAGTGATAGATTACTACAGCAGATACTATGAGTACGTGGTGTTGAAGTCCACAACCACTGAAAAAACAATACAAGCATTAGCAGAGATATTCGCAAGATATGGATTACCTGTTACATTATACTCTGACAATGGTCCACAATTCATTTCAGGGACATTTGTGGAATACATGAGGACCACAGGTATCCACCATCATAAAGTAACTCCGAAATGGCCGCAAGCCAACGGAGAAGTAGAGAGACAAAATCAGTCCATTGAAAAACGATTGAGGATTGCACACGCAGAAGGACAAAATTGGCGAGAAGCATTGCTATCTTATGTGGCTGTCTATCGAGCAACGCCTCATGCAACCACTGGAAAAAGTCCTGCAGAAGCATTTTTTGGGAGAAAAATCCGTATAAAAATGCCAGAAATAAAGGAAATCCGAGACGACCAGGAGATGAGGGACCACGATGCTGAAAAGAAAGGTGCAGCAAAGCTGTACACAGATTCGAAACGTGGAGCCAAGTACTCAGACATCATGCCAGGAGATAATGTTCTAGTGAGGCATGAAACTGGTGGTAAGCTAGACACACCTTATTACCATCGACCCTATACTGTTGTATCCAGAAGTGGCAGTATGGTGACAGTCAAGTCTCCGACTGGAGTCCTGTATAAGAGAAATATCTCAGGTGTAAAAAGGTACCAGTCCAGAGATACATTGAGCGAAGAGGTTGAAAGGCCAGTACGAGATGCTGAAACTGAGAGACCTGATGATGTTCCAGAGGCAGTTACCAGCACTCCTGATGAAGTGACTAGAGCGCCAGAAACACCAGAAGCCGTGGTGAGCAGTATTTCCGACGCGGAGAGTGAATAACCGAGAAGCGACGACAATATCGCAGGCAGGCCGAAACGAAACCGGAAACAGCCCAAACGATACGAAGACTTTGTGCCATAATTTTAATAAGAACTTTGGGACAGTATTTTAATCTTATATCATAAAGTGCATGTATGAATGCTGTAGGAAGTAAATTTTATGTAGTTCTTTCTTTCTTTGGCTTGGCTTCGCGGACGAAGATTTATGGAGGGGGTAAAAAGTCCACGTCAGCTGCAGGCTCGTTTGTGGCTGACAAGTCCGATGCGGGACAGGCAGACACGATTGCAGCGGTTGCAGGGGAAAATTGGTTGGTTGGAGTTGGGTGTTGGGTTTTTCCTCCTTTGCCTTTTGTCAGTGAGGTGGGCTCTGCGGTCTTCTTCAAAGGAGGTTGCTGCCCGCCAAACTGTGAGGCGCCAAGATGCACGGTTTGAGGCGTTATCAGCCCACTGGCGGTGGTCAATGTGGCAGGCACCAAGAGATTTCTTTAGGCAGTCCTTGTACCTTTTCTTTGGTGCACCTCTGTCACGGTGGCCAGTGGAGAGCTCGGCATATAACACGATCTTGGGAAGGCGATGGTCCTCCATTCTGGAGACGTGACCCATCCAGCGCAGCTGGATCTTCAGCAGCGTGGACTCGATGCTGTCGACCTCTGCCATCTCAAGTACTTCGACGTTAGGGATGTAAGCGCTCCAATGGATGTTGAGGATGGAGCGGAGACAACGCTGGTGGAAGCGTTCTAGGAGCCGTAGGTGGTGCCGGTAGAGGACCCATGATTCGGAGCCGAACAGGAGTGTGACCCATGATTCGGAGCCGAACAGGAGTGTGGGTATGACAACGGCTCTGTATACGCTTATCTTTGTGAGGTTTTTCAGTTGGTTGTTTTTCCAGACTCTTTTGTGTAGTCTTCCAAAGGCGCTATTTGCCTTGGCGAGTCTGTTGTCTATCTCATTGTTGATCCTTGCATCTGATGAAATGGTGCAGCCGAGATAGGTAAACTGGTTGACCGTTTTGAGTTTTGTGTGCCCGATGGAGATGTGGGGGGGCTGGTAGTCATGGTGGGGAGCTGGCTGATGGAGGACCTCAGTTTTCTTCAGGCTGACTTCCAGGCCAAACATTTTGGCAGTTTCCGCAAAGCAGGACGTCAAGCGCTGAAGAGCTGGCTCTGAATGGGCAACTAAAGCGGCATCGTCTGCAAAGAGTAGTTCACGGACAAGTTTCTCTTGTTTCTTGGTGTGAGCTTGCAGGCGCCTCAGATTGAAGAGACTGCCATCCGTGCGGTACCGGATGTAAACAGCGTCTTCATTGTTGAGGTCTTTCATGGCTTGGTTCAGCATCATGCTGAAGAAGATTGAAAAGAGGGTTGGTGCGAGAACACAGCCTTGCTTCACGCCATTGTTAATGGAGAAGGGTTCAGAGACCTCATTGCTGTATCTGACCCGACCTTGTTGGTTTTCGTGCAGTTGGATAATCATGTTGAGGAACATCTTCAGCGCAAACTCCGGGAGATCCAAAATGAGTGGTGGACTAGCCTCGCCAAACGAACCCAGCTCAGCGCGGACATTGGCGACTTCAGGGGTTTCTACGAGGCTCTAAAGGCTGCGTACGGCCCCTCACCCCAAGTCCAAAGCCCGCTGCGCAGCTCAGACGGCAAAGTCCTCCTCAGCGACAAGATCTCCATCCTCAACCGATGGTCAGAACACTTCCAATCTCTTTTCAGTGCCAACCGCTCAGTCCAAGATTCCGCCCTGCTCCAGCTCCCTCAACAGCCCCTAAGGCTAGAGCTGGATGAGGTTCCCACCCTGGATGAGACATATAAGGCAATCGAACAACTGAAAAGTGGCAAAGCAGCAGGTATGGATGGAATCCCCCCAGAAGTCTGGAAGGCTGGCGGCAAAACTCTGCATGCCAAACTGCATGAGTTTTTCAAGCTTTGTTGGGACCAAGGTAAACTGCCTCAGGATCTTCGTGATGCCACCATCATCACCCTGTACAAAAACAAAGGCGAGAAATCAGACTGCTCAAACTACAGGGGAATCACGTTGCTCTCCATTGCAGGCAAAATCTTCGCTAGGATTCTACTAAATAGAATAATACCTAGTGTCGCCGAGAATATTCTCCCAGAATCACAGTGCGGCTTTCGCGCAAACAGAGGAACTACTGACATGGTCTTTGCCCTCAGACAGCTCCAAGAAAAGTGCAGAGAACAAAACAAAGGACTCTACATCACCTTTGTTGACCTCACCAAAGCCTTCGACACCGTGAGCAGGAAAGGGCTTTGGCAAATACTAGAGCGCATCGGATGTCCCCCAAAGTTCCTCAACATTTTATGTAGTTGAGTTATAGTATTACCATTAGTTACGATGTTTGTATGTTTCCGAGGGATATTGGTAATTGAAGGTAAAGTTTATTTCTGATTAAAGGAGGGGTGTCATGAGAATGAATATGTATGAGATGTACCAGAAGTCACGTGGTATGAGAGAGATAAGAGCACAAGCAAGAGAACAAAGGGAAACTGGAAAATAAAGACAACGGAGAAGTTTACCTGATAAACTTGTGTTTAATGTTTTATTAACTTCACATTTCGGGCCACAAATGTGACACTCCCTGTTTCCTGCTTCCTATATTTAATAGATGCTTCCTTCTTCCTCTTGACTAGCTGCTTCACCTGTTTCATTCACCACAGTTCCCTTTTCCTACTATCGTTTCCTTGTCCCAGTGGGACAAACCTATCCTGAACCCAGCACAAGTGGTCCCTAAACCTCCTCCTCATCTGTTCCAATTTATTCTCATTAGTTTCTGCCTCATACCAATGTAATTATACCTTCCCCAATTAAACACTTTCCCATTATGTCTGCTTTTATCCTTATCCATATCTATGCTAAAGCTTAGGGAGTTGTGCTCACCCACTGAGAGTTCCTGACTTCAGTGACCAGGTTCATGTCTCTCCTCTCATCAGCTGGTCCACTTACAGTGCCAGGAATCCTTCTTGGATACACCTGACAAATTCAGCCCCATCCATCCCTGTATAAGTACCGCGCGCTAACTGATTGCGCCACTGGAGCTCTTGCCCCATCCATCCCTCATGCAGTTAGGAGGTGTTAGTCAATATTAGGGAAGTTGAAGTCTCCCATAACAACAACCCTATATTTCCTGCAATATCTGCCCGCTTATCTGCTCCTCGGTTTTTTGAGGGCTATTTGGGGGTCTATAAACTACTCCTGGGACAGGGATTGCTCCCTTCCTATTTCTGGCTTCCGGCCACACCGACTCAGTAGACATTTCCTTATCAGCATTCTCCTTTCCTTTATCCATAATACTATCCCTGACCAGTAATGCTACTCCCCCACCCCCTCCCCCTCTCTCTCTCTCCTGTCTCCAATTTTGGTTTATCCAAATTGGGATCTCTTCTTTGTGTTTGCTGTACCAAATACCTTCAAGAAACCTTTCAAGTTATCTCTTGATTTTCTTTTTTTTTTGGAGACGCTGTTTTTTTTCCTGATAGGCGTCACCTCTCACTTTTGATATCTTCCCTGTATCAACCCAGAGTATAAAGGAAGCATTAAAAGTTGTTTCCCCCTGAAAAATATTATTACAAAATAACATCACCAGAATATCACAGATTTAATAGAGGAAAGATGATTGGGGCCCATAAATTGAAATTATACACGTCATAATAAATCTTACATTAGTGCTGCATCTTGACCTTTTGATTTTGAATGCACAAGTCAGAAAATGCTGCTTATATGACCAGTGACAGGGGTGCTCAGTTCAATCTCTGGCATGGTTAAGCTCACTGCTTGAGAACCTAATGGGGATATCAGGGGTGCTAAAAAGCCTGTCATCATATGTCTGGAGAGACACAGGATACTACACCTGACAAACTATCCTTCCTGAGGATTCAATTACAAAACAGTGATAGTTAGTTTGCTGGTTTGGATTTGGATATGTACTATTAAATAATATATGAGGTGTAGATTAATTGAACAATAAGCATAGTGTCCAGGTAAAATAATGATCATAGAATTTCCTCTTGACCCAATGAATAATTTCTGAAAATAATTCAGCAATATATTCTTTGCAAAGTTAAAGTTTTGTGTTCAAAACATTTTGTGTATTTATAAAATATAAACCTTGCCTCCTGATGGCGCTACTTCACCATGGTAGTGTTTCAAGTGTGGGGGGGGGGGGGGTGCAGTATGGTGATACAAGCCGGGCCGATTCGTTACAAGAGATGAGCGCCGCCACACAACCCCCCCTCCCCCGAAACTGGCTTATGCATCTCGCCGCTTGGGCGGCTGACCCCTTCGGTTAGGTTGGGCCGTCCTTACGGGTCGGTCCGAGTCCAAATGCGCCGGTTTCAGTCTGTCAACGGTAAATAACTCCTCCCTGCCCCCAATGTCCAGGGTAAAAGTCTTTCCCGAATGGTGTAGGATCTTGTACGGGCCCTCATATGGGCGCTGGAAGGGAGTAGTGTGCAGGCCATGCCGGACGAAAATGAAATCCAATGAGGCCAGCACCTTAGGGACGTTCGCCGAGTGTTTGCCGTGGTGGATTGGCGGTGGGAATGCCAGTGAGGCGAGCATGTTGTGGAGATCTGCGAGGAGGGTTGGGCTCCCGGCAGCGACAACAGTGAACCATAGACGAGTTCTGCAGATGAAACCTGGAGATCCTCCTTCAGGGCCGTTCAAATGCCAAGCAGAACCCACAGCATTTCATCTATCCAATTGGGTCCTTTGAGCCACGCCATGAGAACCACCTTGAGATGCCGATGGAAATGCTCCATGAGTCCATTGGCCTGGGGGTGATAAGCTGTGGTGTGGTGGAGCTTGATTCCCAGGGAGTTTGCCAGTTGTGTCCAGAGGGTGGTGGTGAACTGAGTACCCCTGTCGCTGGTCATATGAGCCGGGACACCGAACCGGGCAACCCAGTAAGTGAGCAGGGCTCTGGCACAGGACTTGGCAGAACTGTCTTTCATGGGGATGGCTTCCAGCCACCTCGTCATCCGGTTGACCACAGTCAGGAGGTAGCGGGCGTCCCTGGACACCGGTAGGGGGCCCACTATGTCAATATGGATATGATCGAACCTTCTGGCTGGCGGGTCAAAATGTTGTACGGGGGATCTGACATGGTGCTGGACTTTAGAGGCTTGGCAGTGCGTACAATTCCTTGCCATCTGGGCCACTTGTTTCTTTAAGCTGTGCCAGACGAAACTTCTGCTACCATACACACTGATGCCTTGATGGAGGGGTGGGCCAGGTCGTGGACCATCCGGAATGCCTCTTGCCTCCATTGCAGGGGACTACCGGGCATGGTGAACCGGTTGAGATGTAACACAGTAGCGTGTCGTGGCTGCCCAGTAGCTTCAGGTCCTCGAAGCACAAACCGGTGATGGCGGTTCGGAAGGGCTGCATCTCCTCATCCCCTCTCTGGGCCAGGCTAATTGGGTGTAGTTCAGGCCAGGAGATAAATTGTGGATGGTGGTGTAGGAAAGGTACCGCTGCTGGCGCGCCGACCAAGGGTCCTTTGCCATGGTGAGGGCCTGTGTGAGTGGCTTATGGTCTGTGAAAGCCATGAAGGGCCTGCCCTCCAAAAAGTGGCGGAAGTGCCTGATGGAGAGGTACAAGGCCAGGAGCTCCCTGTCAAAGGCACTGTATTTCAGTTTGGAAGGTCAGAGGTGGTGGCTGAAAAACACTAGCGGGTGCCACTGTCTGTTGACCGATTGCTCAAGGACTCCCCAGAGGGCTGTGGCGGACGTGTCTGCTGAGATTGCTGTGTGGGTGTCAGGCCGAGGGTAGGCCAATAGGGTGGCACTAGTGAAGGCGTCTTTGGTGTGGGCAAAAGCTGTTTCGGCCTCCTTCATCCACTCAAGAGTCTTTTTCACTGAGATTAGGGTGAACAGTGAGCACATTATGCAGGCGGCCCCCAAGATGAAACGATGGTAGAAATTAACCATCCCCATGAACTTCTCCAGGCCCTTGAGAGTGTCCGGCTTGGGGAACTGCTGTATAGCCTTGACCTTGTCCGGTGATGGTGGTGCCCCATCCGGAGTGGTGGAATGGCCCAGAATCTGTAACGATTCCTTCCGAACTGGCATTTGGCTACATTGACGGTGAGGCCAAATTCTGCCAGGCGGGTGAACAGTGTGTGGAGATGGGTTTTGTGTTCATTGTGATCTTGACTGGTGATGAGAATATCATCGAGATAAATTAGCACGAAATCCAGGTCTCTACCCACTGCATTCATGAGCCGCTGGAACATTTGGGCCATGTTCTTCAGATCAAAAGGCATCTGCAGGAATTCGAAGAGGCCAAACGGGGTGATTATGGCAGTTTTGCCAATATCATCTGGGTGGACGGGGATTTGGTGGTAGCCCCCTCACCAAGTCGACCTTTGAAAAACCTTAGCGCCATGCAAGTTGGCCGTGAAGTCTTGTATATGGGGTATGGGGTATCGGTCAGGCGTGGCTGCATCATTGAACTGGCAGTAGTCCCACAAGGGTGCAACCCCAAGAGGCCTTTGGGGCCATATGCAGGGGAGAGGCCCAGGGGCTGACCGACCTGCGGACTATGCCGAGTTCTTGGAGGCGAGAGAACTCCTCTTTAGCAAGCTGCAGCTTCTCTGGCGGCAGTCATCTGGCCTTGGCGTGGAGTGGGAGGATCTGTGTGGTGATGTGGTGGGGGACGCCATGCTGAGGCACAGTGGCGGTGAATTGTTGCTGTAAGATGGTGGGGAACTCGTCCAGGATGCGGGAGTATTCATTTTTGGGCATACAGATGGCGGCTATCCCTGGGTCGTGCATGCTGGAAGACTCGAGTTGGAGGGTCTGAAAGATGTGGGCATGTACGAGTCTCTTGCCCTTAAGGTCTACTATCAGGCTGTGCGCCAGAAGGAAGTCAGCTCCCAGCAGTGCAGTGCCCACAGTAGCCAGCAGGAACTTCCACTGGTACTTGTCTGGCCCGAGGTATACCTGGATGCTTCGTGTGCCGAAAGTGTTTATGTCAGTGCTGTTCGCTGCCCACAGGGTCCGGCCTCATTTTCTCATGTGGGATTCGAGGGAAGCACACTCAACTCTACTCTGGTGTCCACCAGGAAACGTTGTCCACTGGTCTTGTTGACCAGGTGCAGGAGGCTTTCATGTGGCCAGCTGTCGCAGCCATCAGCGGGGTTGATTCCTTGGTATGAGCAGGGCTGTTGGCACTTGTGGGCTTGGGCTCCCTAGTGTTGGTGGTAGAAACACCAGGTGGTTTGGTGCTCCTCAAGCTTCTGCTTGGGGGTGATCTGTGGTGAGCTGGGTCCAGGGCGGGTGACCTGATTCATGGTGGCCTCATTCTCCTGTTTGGTTCTCCAAAGCACATCGGCACGGGCTGCGACTTTCCAGGGGTCCGAGAAATCCTCGTCCACCAGTAGGAGGTGGATGTCTTCTGGCATTTGTTCCAGGAAGGCTTGCTCAAACATCAGGCAGGGTTTGTGGCCTTCTGCCAGTGCAAGCATCTCATCCATTAGAGCGGATGAGGCTCTGTCCCTCAGGACATCGAGGTGCATCAGCATGGCTGTGCATTGCCAACGGGAGAGACCGAAGGTGCTGAGGTGAAGGGCTTTGATGGCGACATACTTGCCCTCCTTTGGTGGGTCATGGATCAGGTCATCCACTCTGGCCGCCGTTACTTCGTTGAGGGCGCTTACCACATGGTAAAACATAGTGGAGTCAGAGGTGATCTGTCTGAGATGAAACTGCACCTCTGCCTGCCCAAACCACGTGCGAGGTCGATGGGTCCAAAAGTGGGGGGGGGGGGGGGGGGGAGTTTCATGGAGACAGTGCTGATCGCCATCGAATCCATAGCTGGAGGCCAAATAATGTCTGGGCTATATGGGATATGGGGTCACCAATGTAGGGGCTGCTACACACAGAAACACACCACAGGACAGTGGAGGTTTCAGTTGAACTGTTTATTTGAATTTCGCCCGTGCCCCTTTAAGGCCAACAGCAGTTCCGCCCCGCACAGCGGTGACATCATCATGTTCCCTGAGCAACGAGGTGTTGCCTAAGCCATGAGATAATCAGCAAGCCCCGACGGCGCCATCTTCTTGCAGCTGCTCCGCCAGCGCGGCGGTACAAGCGGGGCTGGTTCACTACAAAAGAGTGTCTATTTATTACCAGCATTGTTTTTTCTTTTCTGAGACAGATTCTTTGGACTGGTGATGACTTGTTTCAGAAAACCAGCTGGAGGACTCTGTGAGTTTCAAAAAAGTGACATGACCAATGTTCCTCTAATTTTTAGTAGTCAGTGTGCGCAAAAATCTTATGTTGTTCAAATTGTTTTCCTGTGTCAAAAGTATGTGCGCACTGAATACTTGTGCAAATGTAAACTTGAAATTGTTTCAAGATCATTTTGGCAGAGCCCACCTCTCATAAAACTGTAGTAGCATGTTTTAATATAATACAAGGATGATTGCATTCAACAAAGTAACGTATAACAGTATTATATATAACTACATTATTTGAGGTAACTAACCTTTTGTGTGCACATTAATTTCCTTTGTGAACTGGTTGCAAAACATGTATATGCATATACATGCTCACAGCCTGCAGTGGTTCTCAACCTTTTTTTCTTTCCATTCACATACCACTTTAAGTAATCCCTATGCTATCGGTGCTCTATGATTAGTTAAGGACTGCTTAAGGTGGTATGTGAGTGGGAAGGGAAGGCTGAGAATCACTCCTCTAGACCCTATTGTTACTGAAATATTTTGCTTGAGAAAAATTGTCATTGGCCCATTTCCTTTGAAGTTACGAAACCATGCACATAACAAGTCAATTAGGTATGATTAAAACAGTGGTTTTCAAACTTTTTCTTTCCACCCACATACCACCTTAAGCAATCCCTTACTAATCGCAGAGCATCTATAGCATAGGGAATAATTAAAGTGGTATGTGGGTGGGAAGAAAAAGTTTGAGAACCACTGGCTTAGAGGGAACAGTGGTCCCAACCCAAAACATTAATTGACCATTTCGGTCCATGGATATTGCTTGACCTGCTGAGTCCCTCCAACTTCTCATTGTTCTAGCATCTGAAGTTTTTTGTTTCTCTACAACTTATTTCAGGACCTCATCTTAGTTTTGGAAGGCAGAGATTCATAATAAATGCACATGAATATGCAATCCTGAAGTTATCCAATACACTTTGATTGAAGGGTCAGTGGATGAGAAGTGACAAGAATCTATTTTCCCATTTGATAATGTCAAGATTTTTGGGAACAATTTTTCCAAACTTCATCAGAGATTCTTAGGATTAAAGTGGAATCTTGCCCTTTTATTGCTTTGTTTTGTTATTCTCAACAGGGAACTTTTTCCTTGAACTTAATTCAAAAAAGAATTGTAGTCTTTACTTCATTGATAACAAGACGAGCAATTTTGATGAAGTGGAAAGATAGTTCACCACCAACTTATATGCAATAGATACAAGGTATTATGTCTTGCTCAAGCTTGGAGAAAATTAGATATAGTGCTAAAGAGATCATGATTGAATTTGAAAACATATGAGGCCCATTTATGGACTATTATCAAAACTTGAATGCATAGGTTCATAGGTTGCTCTGGGGATTTCCTGACTATTGACCGGAAGCCAAAACTTGATTTTTTACATATTATTTGCTGGAGACCATGTTTAGTGGGAGGGATAGGATTAGTATTGGGGGAGGGGGGAATCTTTCCCTCTTTCTTTTTCTTCTTTTTCTCTTTATAACTAGAAGAGATCACTCTAATTAGATAATTTACCATGAATACATCGTAATATTAGAATGTGAGGTGAAATTTTCTTAAGGGACTTTCCATTGTATCTGAGCATTGAATATAAGACAATGTATAAACTACTCATGATTCATATTCTGCATTGTATTGTGTAAAGTTGTGTGGTTTATGTGTTGTCAATATGTAACATGTAATATTTCTCTCTTCCAAATCAATAAAAATATATTAACTAGAAAAGAAAAGGTCAATAATTGTACAGAGTTTGGATAAATCAGTTTACAACATGGATTATCCAAGCCAACATGGTCCTCAGATCACCTTTCTGATCACCTTAAATCTTTTAAATGTAACAGCAAGCCATGAAGGAACCCGAAAACAATATTGTTTTATGGCACATGTCCCAGTAAATGCAGCAGTAGATATATTACTAAAATAGCATTCATCACCGAATTCTCAGGTAACACAGGAAGGAACAGGTTTGAAAACTAATTCTCTTTCTTCAAACATACTTTTCCCATATTTGTGAATAATGTACATCACCATGGTCAGTATGTGGTGTCCCTAGGTGCCCACATTTCAATGTGAGTCCAAAGAATGAATGTTGATGCTCAGGTCTTGGTAAATTTCATGGCCAAGTCTGATGGAAGCCCACCAGAAGACCATGTAAGTGTGTTTCAACAAGACTAACTGAATAGCATCAATACCAGAGACAGGCGCATGATAGGAAAGATTTAGAGGGGTGTGGGGCAAATCAGTCACATTTTTAATTTTTTTAAATTTAGACATACAGCACATGAGCCCATGAGCCCATGTCACCCAATTACACCCAATTGACCTATAACCCACGGTACATTTTGAGCAGTGGGAGGAAACTGGAGCACATGGAGGAAGCCCACACATACACAGGGAGAATGTAAAAACTACTTACAGACAGCATCAGATTCAAACCTTGATCGTTGATGCTGTATCAACTTTGCGCTACCCACTACGCAAATCGTGCTGCCCTGGGATTATTTTAGACAGATTAATGGTCTTATTTTAGATAGCCACCTGGTCTGAATGGATGAGTTGGTCCAAAAAGATGGTTTCCTTGTTCTATAACACTAGTATTCTATGAAATTAAACTCAATTGGTTTTATCCTTCCAAGCCCATGGATGCTGAGGATAATTATAGATGTTCATGATCTGAGGTTAGCTCAGTCACTTAATCTGTCATATTTGCCTGGAGCTGGCTCTGGTTCTTGCTGCTCACCTCGAAAAAAAATCTGTCTGGAAATATCTAATCATATCTGTCCTTCAACTTTCCCCTTTTCTTACAGTTTTTTATAGGTACTGTATAAATTTTAGAGGCTATCTGATGTCTTACAACACTGATGTCATTGGGCTAACTGAGTAGCTAATCATATTAAAGAATCTTCTAAGATAACAAACCACAAAGTAAAAACAAGGGGTCATATGCCCTATTTCTAATTCCCGTTCCTATATATTAATTCTGTATTTGTGCTGCAAAAGTGACCTTGCAAAGGTGGATTGCAAAGTATCTCTTCAGCATTTATTTCATACAGATTTTCATGTATTATTATTATTATTTCAATCAAGTAGCATGCACCACCCAAAAACTATGAATGCATTCTGTTATTGCTTGAACCTTGAAGACCTATTTATTTATCGTTGTATCCAACTGTTTATCTGTTTCACAATTAATAAATGAAAATGTAACAGAATATTCAGCAAGGCAGGAAATGTATCCATTTCCACATCCAGGGTACCACTGTTAGTGTAGTATTTAGCACTGCGCTATTATAGCGCCAGCGACCGGGCTCAAATCCGACGCTGTATGTAAGGCATTTGTGCATTCTCCTGTGTCTGCGTGGGTTTCCTCTGTGTTCTCCGGTTTCCTCCCACTGTTCAAATTGTACTGGGGTAAGCCAATTGGGTGGCACAAGCTTGTGGATCGAAAGGACCTGTTAGCGTGCTTTGACTAAATTTAAATTTATCATCACACGTTTCAATGCTTTTCACTGTGAATATTTTATTTTTATTTTTCTGGTTGTCAAAGGTCCCTACAGCTCATAGTTATGAGGATAAAAAGAAAGATTTGGAGCTTTAATAAGTGAACATTGTGATTTCAATTTTAACAATTAAGTCAGAAGAAAGTTCCATAAAATACAAAAAATAAAATTTGAATTCATTATAACAAAAAGAAAACTATGAATAGCTCCAGAGTCATTAAAAATATTAGCCAATTTTATACATCTCAAAATGTATTTGAGCTGAGCACAAATGAACAAAAAAAAAAGTAAATGGAATCTGTACAATAGATGACAAAAAAAGAATGCAAAGACCTTAAAGAAAAATGAACAGCAACAAAGTTTGGAAAATATAATCTGACCCAGAAATCAGAAAACATTCTGGCCATTCTGTGGTGTTTCATAATGAATTAAATCACTGCCAATGTTGCTTGTCATAAACATTTCTCTTTTTTTAATGAGAGCTGATGAATGATGATGCTGAGATTCAGCTGCAGATATGATCCAGGTAAAATAAAAATCTTTCCCAGGAAGTGCTTGGGTGGATTTGTTATGATTGAGCACCTGAATAGCATTTGAAAACATTCAACAATCTTTCACAAACATTGTGCAAGACTGGAACAAGGACATCCCATTCTCACCTGTGAAACAAATTGTTCTCAAAAACAGGATGTAGTTATTAATCATCTTCCCTTGCTGAAGGACAGAAACAAATCAGAATGTAATAATATTGTGCTGGGCAATGGGACTTGTAAAATCCAAATTCAGCTTATTGTGTGACCCACCAAGGAGTTTCCAAGTTCAAAAGCATCGCTTTCGGAAATTAGATAAGGACAAAAGCTGCAGATGGTGGAATCTTGTATGGGCAAAGAATTTACTGGGGGAACTCAACAGGTCTGACACCAATCCATGGGTAGAAATCCTTAATCAACATTTCTGGTCTGGACCCTTTATCAAGTACTGATAAAAGGTCTAGACTCAAAATGTTAACTGACCATTTCTACCCATGGATGCTGCCTGACCGGCTGAGTTCTTTCACCAATTTCTTTATCTATTTACTTTTGGGAATTCTGTACAGTTCTCTTCTCCCCTTCTCCCAACCCTTCAGAAGTTGAGAAATTTGGGCAATTCATACACAACCTTTTAGCAGCATAATGGCAATGATGAATAATTTAGAGAAAGAAGATGACCTCCTCCTGGTCCTTGCAGCAGAAGACGGCCATGCACAAAGGCGCATGAATATTATGCAAGGTTATTTTAGAAGCGCAATATGGCCCTGAGTTTTCAGTGCATTCTCATGGGTAACATTTTTCTCCATCGCTAATGCCAAAATGAGAAATTACTCATTGGATGTTAAGGAATAAAGCAAATAATCTCTGAAAATATGATGTAACTATCTTATTTGGGATGATTTTAAGTCATCTCCAATGTCAAATATATAAAAGTGGCAGGCAAGATGATGTCAGTGAACCACATCCATATTCATGACTACTAAATCATTCTGATTGCTTCAACCCAACACATTGTAAATACAATATGTTATTTCAAGGAAGAGCCAAAAAAAGCCCAGAAATATTTCTGACTGACACGGAAACATTCATCTCTGACTTTTTCTGGTAGTTAAGGTGAATTCAGATTGCTTTGCCTGGCTGTATGTTAACACTCCTTATTTATAGGAAGGAAGATAGTGCTTTTGAATAAAAGTTTTTTGAATAGCACTGTCATCTTTGAGAGAGAACGTTGAAAGTTCAAGCAGCTCTCCACCAGTATGACACTTATTCCAAGCAAGTATCTCAGAATCACAATGAAGAAATCGTGCCTTTTTTCCCCAGATGACAGTAAACCAAATTTTCTGTAACTCTGAGCAAAACAATAAACTCTTGGAAGAACTCAGAGGGTCAGCAGCATCTGCGGAAGCAGAGGGATGGTTGACATTTCGAGACCAGAAACTTCAAACCTTCCTCTACCTCTACAGATGTTGCATGACCCACTGAGTTCCTCCAGTGGTTTGATTTTTGCTGGAATGGATGTGAGTTTCTGTATGTTTGAGTGAAACACAAAAGTCTGGATGTGTAGTAAAAACACACCAAAATGCTGGAGGAACTCAGCCAGTCTTTTCAGCGTCAATAGGAGACAAAGATATTTTGCAGATGTTTTGGGCCTGAGTCCTTCTTCAAGGAATAAGCAGGAAGACTCAGAATTCAACCATGGGGGAGGAATCCAGACCAACAATGATAAGGGACAAAGTAAGATTTTATCATGTCTGTGCAAAAGGAGACAAGGAATGAAGAGTTGACAGGGAAAGAAGGGAGTGGTGCTTTAATGAAAGCCAGAGAAGTCTATATTAATGCCATCTGGTTGGAGGGTGCCCAGTCAGAAGTTGAGGTGTTGTTCCTCCAATTTATGGGTGATCTCAGCCTGGCAGTGCATCAGACCATGGACAAACATGTTGGCAAGGGAATGGGATGGAGAATTGAAATGGATGGCCACTGGGAGATCCAACGGAGCCAAGGTACTCAACAAAGCGATCTCCCAGTCTGAGACCATTCTCTCCAATGTAGTTGAGACCACAACTTGAGCACTGAACGCAGTAGATGACGCCTGCAGATACACAAGCGAAATGTTGCCTCACTAGGAAGAACTGTTTGGAGCTCCAAATGGTGGTGAGAGAAGAGGTGTGGGTGCGAATGGAACATCTCCTGTGGTCACAAGGTGGGAAGAGAGAAGTGGACAAGGGAGTCACAAAGGGAGTGGTCCCTGTGGAAGGTGGAGAGGGGAAGACAGGGAAATATGTGTCTAGTGATGGAATCACGTGGTAGGTGGTGGAAATGGCAGATGAGGATGTATTGGATGTGGAGGCCAAAAGGAATCCTGTGCAATGAGGGGTCCTGGGCAGATGTGCGGGTAATGGAGGATATGCAGGTGAGTCCAGAGTTGATGGTAGTGGAGGGAAAGCCATGTTATTTGAAGAATGAGGATATCTCTGATAATCTGGCATGGAAGTCCTCATCCTGGGTGCAGATGCGACAGAGATGGAGGAATTGAGAGAATGGAATGGAATCCTTACAGGTGTCAGGGTGGTAAGAGATGTAGTTGAGGTCGCTGTGGGGTTTGATGAGTTGATAGAAGCTTCTGTTGAGAGTTTGTCTCCTGAGATGGCGTCAGAGAGATCAAGGAAAGGGAGAGTGTTGCTAGAGATGGACCAAATGAATTTGGGTTAACATTATTTCCTCAATCAACACTACCAGGAAAAATGAATTGACAATGATCTCAATGTAGTTAGTGCTTTGTTTTTACATTGACAGTGGCATCTCAATTTGCCTACACTTAAAAGTGGAGGCAAACATTTTTGTGAAATTTCATTAGGTACATATTTCATTTTTGTTGGGTGAGTGTAAGCTGGGGGCTCCAATAGCTCAAAGGTTAGAGAACTGGTCTTGTAAACCAGGGGTTGCAAGTTTGTTCCTCATTTCTGTGAGAGGCACTGTGTGGCAACCATCTGTCTTCCTTACGGTAGACAAAGTTAAAGAATTTCATGTATGTTACATTCTAAAGGTAGTGTTACGTGACAAGAATGGAACCTTTACCGTTATTTGATCTTTGATGAACCAATAGTAAATTCTACTTTCATGTACTTCCAGGAGACATTTCTAGATCGAACGAAGTATCAATAAACTTGGGTAATAGACTTCCTCTATCATTCATCAGAAAATGTAGTGACATATACTAGTGACTTGCAAGTATTTTATTATTCATCAGTCAATTTTGGATCTGAAGTACAGTGAACTTGTTTAAAAGGAATAACGTCCAGAGTCAGAAGAGGATCAAAATATTTAAATAAATTCTCACGTACACCTGATATTGAACAGAACTGAGTCTTTCTCTTAAGCAGCGCAATTTGTTTGCATTCCGATCCATTTAGAAGTAGCAGTATTTTTTTTTTCTGAATGTTATTTTGCATAACGGAACACAACTATCAGCAAGGGGCAGGAAAGACTGAATTGGGCCTGCTCCTTGAACTTGTTTCCTACCATGTTGCCTGCTTGCACTCCCTCACTGATGTCGACTGGCAAGGGAGGACCAACTGAGCTGTCCACTCATACCCCAAGATCAATACCACTGGATGGAAATAAAAAGCAAACTGCTGGAGGAACCCAGCACCCACATAGGGAAATGGACAGTCAACATTTTGGGTTAAAGAGCAGAGGGAAGATAGCCACTATAAAGAGATGAAGGGGATGGGTAGATGGGTAGATGCGTGAAGCATCTCCCTCCCCCTCAACCTCTTTTTTCCCAGCTATCTCCACTCTACCTTTTCAGTCCAGCTGAAGGGTCTCATCCCAAAACATTGACTGTCTATTTCCTTCCACCAATGCTGCCTGAACTCTTCAGTTCTTCCGGTAGTTTTCCTTTTGGCTTCAAATTTCAGCATCTGCTGTCTCTCGTGTCAAGTCATATTGTGGATCTAAGAAGCCCACAAATACTGACCGGACCTCATTCAAGATATCATGGCTCCCTACTTATGATCTATTTAAATCACAAAATCTGAAACATTTTAAACCATTTCAAATGTTTTAAACAATTAAAAAAATATATTTGAAGAATTATTTTCATGAAAGGATCTTAAAAGTAAAAGAATTTGATTCAAAACATTAAGATCAAGGAAAATAAATATCTGCATTCGCTATTTTGTTTGGTGTGGTTATGCAACTTGTGCTGAGGATGGCTGGTATGATACAGAGTGACTGTAGGCAAAGTGCTCTGCCATTGGATAGGATGGTACGACCAGCAGCAGATTGGGACCTCCTGCTCATCCCTGATTTCCACTTTTCAATACTCTTGGACAGGAGTCAGAAACAGGCTAATCAATTAGGACAAGGTCTCTGGTAGTTCCCTTCCAAGCCATTGGCTACTAATAAGCATGATTCAAATTTTCCAGTATGGTTTCCATTAGTACGTAATTTTAACAATTCTTTATATTGAGCTTCTACTCTTACATTTTTTTGTGTCTGTCTAACCTAATATTGGTATATTATCATACAATAGCCAATTGTTCATTCTCTGCTGTCATTCATTCATTATTGCCACTCACACCTCCAACCTCACCTTGGGTACTTTACATATGAATGACTAACACCTTGGTTTCTCACAGGATTTAAAGCCATCCAGTTAACCTTTCTCGCCTTACAGATGCATTTTATATTTCTAGAATGTTGTATCCAATGTACAAGATTTGAAACATTTTGTCATTTAATAACAGGATTACTAAATACTCTACACCTTGCATAACATAAATAGAAAAATCAATAATTTGTCCTTTTATAGGGAAGAAGATATTAGTCAGGGAACAAGATTAATAGAATGATATATATGTTCAGATCTGACCCCAATTTCCAAAAGTAGCAACGTCTTATTTTTGTTGTCAATTGTTGGTTATTGATGAGAACATTCCCTTTATTGCATGGATGAAGTAAAGAAAATTACACTGCATAGTACTTAAGAATTGATCAACTGTATTCAAATTCCAGTGCTTTGCTGTTAAAGTATTTCCTAACCAGAATGATTTTGTAATAGTTCTACCACTTTCAGTACTCACTGCCTTCCCACAGAACAAATCCCCTAGCTAACAGAAACTTTGAGATCATTTGCCCATTAGAATCATGTCTGTCAGTGCATCACCATGCTAATGGAATCTACATTGGAATGGCACAGTACATCTGGAATGATAGGGGCCACATGGCTTGAAGGGGCTTATGATTAACTCAGGACCTACTTTACATTACTATAATGTCACATTGTTCTAAACACGTCACTTTGTGCATTATCTGTCAGTTATCCAGTCCTTAGATCATTTCCCAGAGGTGTGTATTAGCATAGCTATTTTTAATCATGTTATGCCAAGAACTACTACAGTTACAGTAGCATATAGATGCAGTCAGTCCTAGCTGACATTGAGTTTATTAATATTATTAATTGTCCACTTACAGGCAAGGGTTCTGAACTATAAGATACTTTCCAATATGATGGAAAGCTAAATATTTGAATTTTAGAGCATGGAAATTTTCAGGATCCAGTCAAGGCTTTTTACCGAGATATCTGCAATGAATCAAATCAAAGTAATTCACATTGTTAACATATTGTACAAGTTTTCTCTTTCTTCCCTCTCACTCCCTTTCACATTCATATGATTTAAGTTAAAAGGTGGTCAAGAGAATAATCATCCCTCATTTGGAAGTATTGCCTTGTTAAAATTTGAAGAACCTCACAGAATCCTTACTTAGGTTAACAGAAATGTCGTTTTCATGAAAACATTTGAAATCAAAACGCTAAATGATACATATTCTCTGTTTTGTTTCAGTATGAGAGCAATTATATTTAAGATGAAAATGTGCTGTATGTAGCAGTGCCAGAATGAAATTGTACAGGATTCAAGGAGACATAACTGACAAGGAGACAGAAAAGCCTGGCACGCATCAAGTCTCGCCAATTGAATTTGTGGTAAAATTGGTAGCATTATCTTGGAAAGTTTGAAATAAAAGAATAGATGATATAAAAGTAAGATTAAAAAATAACTCGATGAAAAAGTTTGAGCAGCAGCCAATAAAATGTTAGTTAAGGTTCAGCCTTCTGATTTCTGCCAACTGCAGGCTCTGCAGCTGAGCTATTAGAACAGGCTGTTCCAGGAAACAGAGCTATCCTGAAAACTCCCTGAAGAGACAACAATGTTCCTTTAACTTTACTGCACATTTTCAGTTTAACTATTTCTCAGACCAACAAAACAAAACAAAGGATGCTTCTGTTAGATGTTAAGAGTAATATTTTAATTAGCAGATTTTAGGAACTCTGGGAAGGTGGAACAGGATGCTTCTTTCAAACTACAAAGTTTTTTTTCTTCTTGACTTAACGCAGATGGTGCAGTCAGTCAATTCTCTGCCAACATTTTGACCTCTACCCTTTGTTCCATCAGCTGAATGTGAGCTCTTCCAAATCAGAATGGCTAACTTTGCAAACAGATTCTCTGGAATCTACAACCCATTTGTTTTGTCAGCTGACAGAAACGAAAAAAACATGCTGATTGGTGACAGATTTTCTGTGGCTGAGCTGTTCTCAGCAACACTTGTTGGCAGAACAGCTGCAAAGTTTAAAAACTCAAACATTCTAAACCGTACTTTGTTTAAGGATTACAGAAGAAAACAAATTGAATTTAGCAACCGGTTAAAATTTCCCAAGCCCCAAGTTGGACATCCTGTACTATCCCCAACAAAAAGTAAAGTCTGAGCTTTTGTGGGAGCTCCTGAACTACTGTCATTTTGCAGGTTTTCAACCAGCAGCAATTTGCATTCTCTTGCTGTGATTTGAACTCATCTTATTCCAACTATTTCCTCAGATTTTCCAAAAGACTGCCAACTTGCGAATTCAGGGAATTTTAATTATTGACCAGCATTTTGATCTCTGGGCAAGGTTATTTTTCAACTCTGGCAAGGAATTTTGCCAGCTAAGAAAATGTATCTTGCTTCGGGCATGTAGCAACATTATTTTTCTGTCAAAAATGGATATGAAGTTATGGAGGTGGAATATACTCCCAGCAGCCATATAACTATACTGATGTGCACTGAGATCATGTTAGCCCTCAAACACCCATCTGCATTCATTCCATTATTTTAAATTACTTTTTCTTCTCTTTAACTATGATTTTCAGTGGTCAATTATCCTGCTAACCTATTTATCTTTAGGATGTGAAAGGAAACCAGAGAATGCAGTGGAAACCACATCATCAAAGGGAGAAATGCAAACTCTACATGGACAACATTAGAAGTCAGGAATGAGGCTGCTGGTCTATAAGATAGACAAACTAGATAGACATTGAAAGAAGACCGCATTATTTCTGATTGATAATATTTATTTTTCAATTTTAACTTCATTGGTTTGTTAGGATTTTGAGGGGCAACATATTTTAAACATTATCCCTGGACAGGAATCGACAGAATCCTGCCCATCCCTAAGTGCAAGTGGCTTCAAGTCACAAGTGAATAGAAAGAAGATCCTTTCTTGACTTCAATGGGCACAAGAAAGAGCACAGTAGCTTGAGGAATAATCATTATCCAGATGTCCATCCCTGCTTTTATCTATGGAAGCTACAGGTTTATGGCTAATATGCTACAGTGGACTGAGAGTAACCTTTAATTATAAAAAGAATAAGAACATAGTCATCGCCTCCCTAAGCCAAAATATATTAATCAGCATTTTCATTCCCACTCCCACAACCCCTGGATTGAGAGCTGGTCCACATCTTGAGGATTAATTGCTCAAATAATCATTTGTCCTTGTATCAAGTTTAGACACAGACAGAGCCTGTTACAATAAAAAAAAAGCATGGCAGAGCTTCAACACTCAAGTCCAATAAATTAGAAGCAAAAACTAAAAATAAAAAATATAAATTGAGTTAATCCAGAGTGGAACAGTATTGCTCTTGGTTCTGAGTGTCTAATGGTGACCAGGATGAAACTCATCTTATTTTTCAGTACTCTCTCCCTGGCATTTTCTTCTGATGTAAAATTCTTACGGATTACGTCAATTGTAATAATACCAACATTCCCTTCCATGATATTGTCAACCTCAATCTGAAAAACATCAGTTCTTATTTATTCACAAAACAACTGGGTTTTACCAGATCTGTTTCTTGCAATCCCAAATTCAGCCCGTTGTCGTGGAGGTCAAGGTCATAGTAGCTATCAGCTTCCAAAATTCTGGATCATTCCAGGCTGCTTTCTGCTGCTCACCTCTGCCACATCAGACATCATGCTGTTTCCTGCTGCATTAACAGCTACCACTCAAGAAGAAAAACTTTCATCCACTTTTCTTTCAGCCATTGGAGGAAACAAAGTCAACAGAGTCAAAGACCAGGTATTTCAGAGTCTGTACTCATATCCTTATCAAAACCCCCATCTAGTGGCACCTGGTTGTAAACCTAGAGGATCTATGTGTTCCCCAGATACAAAAGGCATCATCAGGTTACTTTGTCACTGATGCCTTCTCCCCCTCTTCACCTACCATCATTAAAGTATCATTTCTATTCAGTAGCATCACTCCTCAGTGATCAAAAGCATCATGGGACTTTGTAACATGTCTCTTTTCAAGCTGCCTGCATGCTGAGACTGGAAGAACTTGCGACACGTGCGTGGGGAAAATTGCACTGACATTGATGTACTGTAATGCAATATTACATCGGGAAACTCAGTCTACACTGTTATCTGCAGGTGATGGTTAAGATTTCACTTTCGATGCAGCTTCAACAAATAATGCTATTTTGTACATTGGTGCTACGAAAGAAAACAAAAATCTGGAGCAATCTCCCTGCCCATGTGTTGACATCGTCACTCAGTTCCGTTGTGCTTATGTGTTCCACCAAATGCCACACCGATTTTCCTATGTAGTACTTTTCAACCCAACTCTCTGAACCCTATTAATGTGGCTATGAGCTGACATCTTATGATGAAGTGAGGCAGTTTAATTAAACAAATTATTGGCCCTTTGAGTAGTACATAATGCAATACACCTAATATTATTTGCTGAATCTGATAAAATACCTTAAAGTCTGTTGATCTGAAATAGCAATAGTGAATCAATATTGGTCAAAGAGCATCAGTCATTGATAAATATCCACACTGGGAAATATGAGCAATGATGTCTCATTGCTCAAGCTACTTCATATTGGACGGCCAATCGAGTCAGAACAAATGAGGCATAACGGCAAACAGTGTGGATTCTGGTTTTTTTCTAGAGATTTTTGTGTTATCTCTGATCATAATACACAGAATTGTGAAAAATAGACATTTCTTAATGCTGCTACTAATAACAAGTACCATCTTGGTCATCTACTAATTATTCTCTGTATTGAGACTTAAATATATGCAATCAATACATAACCCTGAGTTATTCCTCCATTTCAGCATTAAGCATGCAGACTGGAAAAGTTAGGTACTTTAAGTGCCAATTTGTTGTAATATCTTTGCATATTGTGCATGCAGGCCTTTGCAACATATTGCTTGCTGCCCATCTAAATTGTAAAAGTTGTAACAAATAATGATGCTCATGGCAGAACGATCTGCCGAATAGGCAGATTGCAATATCCAGCACTGGTTTGATACCAAGCACTTTCAAATCAGAACTTAACAATTCAATAAAACCAATTCACAAATAAAATGCCAGCTACCAGCAGGAATAATCCCCCAATGGTCAGACATGCATCTTTTTTTTTCTACAGATTACAAAAGTCAGATTTCAGAGGTATGAATTTGTTGAGCAGGGAACTGAAGGGGGGTGGGGTGGGGAGGGGGGAAGAGATGCAGGACTGCACCTTCAGTAGCTGTGGTCATTTGTGTTGGTTCCAGGTAGGAAGCGTTTAAACTTTGTCCGGTACAGAGAGGAGGTTTGTGCATCTTATTTAAAACTTCCAAAGAACTGAAAGTTAGATAGAAGTCGAAATTACTATTTAAGTTTTAAGAGATGAATCACTGAGTTAAAGAAACAAACTGGAGGATGTGTACTTGGACTTAATCTCACCAATGCAACTTTTGAGGATGCATCCATCCATGACAGTGTTAACAGGAGTGATCACTCCACAGTGGAGGAGACGGTCCAGTCATCACTTCAAAGACACTTCCATTGTACCACTAATCTGGCAGCTGAAAACTGGGCTGTGAATCACCAGCAGATGGAGAAATGTATACGACGAAGATCTGTACCCTCGTGACTCAGCATATCCCTCACTCCACAATGACAGAAAAGCCAAGGAATAGTCCATGATTTACCGAAGAGCACGGAAGGACACTTTGGGAGCCAAGGCAGGCCTACCTAGAAATGAGGTGCCAATTTGGCAAAAGTGGCACACAGAACTTCTTGTTCAAGGTTCAAGATTCCTTTTATTGTCACATAATAAGACATTTAAAGTGTTACAAACATGATATATTTCAACTTCTGTCTGCCGTAAGGCAAACAAAGAGTCTCCATGAGCATTACTTGATGCCCCTAGCAATAGGAAAAGGAGAAGCAAAAGAGAGTCCCCTCAGAGTCACTGAGTGTCCATGGATTTTCTTTAAGCGCTCCCGCAGCCTCTGCCACTTCACAGGCTCTTATTCCATTCATCAACAACCTGAGCTCCAGATCCAAACTTCCAAAACAATCAGGAAGCCTTCAGCACCTAAGGCTCTTTGAGTGCCCTTCTTGCTCTCAAGTCCCTCTTGAATCCTGGCTCTGATACCTGGTTCCACGAGCAGCCTGTGTGGATCCCCCGACTGTGAGTCACCTGTAGCCCCAGCTGCTAAACCCCTCGCCAGTCTGCTGCTGTGCTCACCTTTCCTCTTGGGTCCTTCAACTGTGTAGAGCTTCTCACTGTAACGCTACCCATGGTCACTGTCTTGTTGAGATATTTCCTCTGCTTCTCCTTCTTAATGTGGAGGGGAGGGGGTGGTTCACGCCATTTTTGGTGCTCTGCACTGGTCTGGTGCTCCCCCAGAGTCTCCAATCCCTGATGGCTGCTGCCACGTAGAGGCTTCGCCATCTTGGGCACAGACCTCGTAGTTGCAAGATTTGACTTACAAACATCATTGACTCCTTTAACAGGCCATTTAAACCCTGTACAGAGCAGCCAGCACTGGGCCTGGATGGTTTAAACCTACGGAGCAGCACTGTGTCTCCGCTTTCTGCTCCCCCTGGTCTGCACCAGCTGCAATCTTTGTGCTTCCCACTCCGGATTTATGTGTTCTAAGTTAGACTAATGTGGGAACTGCAGATGCTTCCACAGGTGAATGGGATGGTACATTCCTTTGGCCACATATATCAGTCTTTTTCGTTGATCTGGATCTGACTGATCACCACCAGCTCGCCATTTCCCTTTGACTCTTGAACTTCCCCTTCTTACACCAGTCAAGAACTGCTCCAACACTGCAAAAGGATTGTCTGCACTTTCGCTAAGTCACTTTTTATTGCACTAGGAATATCTATGTCTAATTTTTGGTTTTTATTGTCTTTGTAATTCAATTAAGCATACTGTGACGTATAATTATCTGGTCAGGCACACCTATTGGCTGGTTGTACCTGTGGCCCCTCCCCACAGCCCCTGTATAAAGGTGACTGTTCCACAGCCCCAGTTACTCGGTGCAGGACAGCCGAACAGTAGAGATATGCTAAATTTTCGTGAATAAAAGCCTATTGGTTTCTCTAAATAGTCTTTTGATGGCACTTCCCAACTATTGTAGTTGATTTTGTAGCTTTTTCCAGCTGAAGCAAGAATCTAGGTGAATATCCACATTCTACAATGTTCTCGACAATAATCTCATTACTCTCATGTTGACTGTTAGAATGATTGGGATTAACACAAACGCTGTCATCCTAAGAAAGAAGTTTAGAGTTTTCCTCCACAAGTCCCATATCATTTACTGGGGTCAGTCTATCAGAAATTCTACCCATCAGATGGAAGGCAGCTTTCTGGAATGTCTCAAAACATTCACAAAAAAAAACAACTTTTGAACACATATTTTAAATCTCAAGGCAGCAGTCTAAGCTTGAGTGGCTGGAGTCTGACATCCTATTGCAGAACACCTGTTGGACCAGGGACAAGCCACAATGGTCAGGTCTCTGGCAGGGTTCTGGTCTTGTGGCTAAGAAAGGAAGGGAGGAAAAGAGGTGAATTGTAGGAGAACAGTTAGGAGAACAGATAAGAGATTTAGTGGAAGAGATCGAGAATCCCAGATGGTATGTTGCCTCGATGGTGCCAGGGTCCGAGATATCTCAGACTTGAGTTTACGCCATTCTCAGGATGGAGGGTGAGCAGCCAGATGACGTGGTCCATGTAGGGATCAATGACATGGGCAGGAAGGTGAGGAGGTCCTGCAAAGAGTGTTTAGGGAGTTAGGCATGAGGTTGAAGGTCAGGACCTCCAAGGTTGTGATCTCAGGATTGCTACCCATATCACATGCTAGTGAGGTTAGAAAAAGGAGGATAATGAAGCTTAATATGTGATTAAAGACATGGTGCAGAAGGGAGGGCTTCAGGTTTCAGGATCACTGAGTTCTCTTCCAAAGGAAGTCAGAGATCAAAGGGTTGCAGGTGGTGGAAATGTTATCAGGTACTTCAATGCAAGGAATATTGTAGGAAAGGCAGATAATTTGAGAGCATGATTGGCATGTGGAATTATGACTTTGTGTCCATTAGTGAAACTTGCACTGTTCAGATATAGTAAAGCAAAAGGGATGAAAGGGAAGCAGTGGCTTTGCTCATCACACACACACACGCAGACACACTCACACACAGACACACACAATTACACAATCACACACACTCACACACAATCACACACACACACACTCACACATACACACACATACTCACACACACACACACACACACACGCGCGCACACACACTATATATATATATATATATGTATACACACACATAAAATGTAAGCAAACTGTGATAGTACAGATTCTATCACCAATATATACATATGTACATGGTAGTGTAGGATGACTGTAATTGGCTGAGAGTGTAGCCACACCTACTGGCAGGTCTAAAAGGGTTGCTCCTAGCCAGACCAGGTCATTCTGGACTGGTCGACCTACTTGTGATATGCTCCAGACTTTTAGCTAATAAAAGCCTTGGTTTGGATCAACAAGTCTTTGGTTCTTTCGACGCGCATTACACAGACAGCATGGTAATAGGCCATTCAGCCCACATCTCTGTGCTGCCCAATTTACACCAATTAACATACACCCCTGGTAGGTTTTGAATGGTGGGAGGAAACTGGAGCCCCCAGAGAAAACCCATGCAGGCATGGGTAGAATGTACAAACTCCTTACAGAGACTGTGGGATTCAGACACTGGTCCCAATTGCTGGCTCTGTCAAGGTGTTTTGCTAACCGCTAGGTCAACCATGTTGCCCCAGCACAGCTGTGCTCCGACTGGACAGACCAGAGGGTTCATCCACTGACAGCAGACAGCTGCAGGAAACATAAAGTTATGATAGTTGGAGATTTTAACTTTCCAAATATTGACTGGGACTCCCATACAATAAAGGGGCCGGATGGCTTGTTCATCAAATGTGTTCAGGATAGTTTTCTAAATCAATATATATATACAGATACCAACTAGATAGAGTGCAATATTGGTTCCCCTATTAGGGAATGAGACAGGACAGGTGACAGAAGTATGTGTAGGGGAACATTTTAGGTCCAAGGATCATAATATCATTAATTTCAAGTTAATTATGGATAAAGATAGGTCTGGTCCTTGGGTTGAGATTCTAAATTGGCGAAAGGTCAATTTTGAGGAAATGAGAAGAGATCTATAAAGCGTGAATTTCAATAAGTTGTTTTCTGGCAAGGTTGTGTTCAGTAAATGGAAAGCTTTCAAAGGTGAAATTTTGAGAGCACAGAATTTGCAGGTTCCTCAGGCATTGGGAACCTTAGTTTTAGAAGGATATTGCGGATCTGGTTAAGAAGAAGAGAGAGGTGTATAGCAGGTATTAGGCAGCAAGGAGCTAATGAGGTACTTGATGAATATAGAAAATGTATGAAAATACTTAAGGAAATCAGGAAGGCAAAAAGAGAACATGCGATTGCTTTGGCAGATAACATGAAGGAAAACCCGAAGGGTTTCTACAAGTAATCACTTTGTTTAACCCTTCAGCTTCCCTCCACACCCCTTTTAAAACAAACCACTCGTCTAGGCTGGTTCCCTCCACTTACCACTCTCCCGAGTCCATCACTCCACCTCTTGTTGCGACAGTCCTGAGATCGCAATGGACCGAGCCCCCACTCCACACTCTTTTTAAAACAACTCTCTCACCTAGGTTGGTTCCCTACATTCACTGCTCTCCCGAGTCCTTCGCTCCTTCTCTTGCTACAATGGTCCTAACATCGCACAGGTTGGTGCCGTTGTGGGCAAGGAAGGCTTTCAAAGCTTACAGAGGAATCTGGACCAACTGGAAGAATGGGACAGAAAATGGCAGATGAAGAGAGATTTTCTGTGGTCCTTCAGTGATTAGCATTTTATCCCATAGGGTAGAGCCCTTTACAAGCACCGTTACATGCTGGTGATGTAATGCTGCTTGTAAAGGGCTCTAACCTATTCACAGACTCTCCACAGATGCCCCTGCCACAGTTGGCTGGCTCACTAGTGAACTGTGAGTCACCAAATAAATGCCAAATCATTTGTGTAACTGGAACAACTTACTTGTGTACATTTGAGCTGGTGTGTACTAAGCATGAGACGTGATAGTGTACCCTCAGGAAGAATCATCTTCCTTGATGATTTGTTCACCTGGAGAGAGTGCTCTTTCTGTATGATGGCATCTGTGCGTTTATCCAAAACCTTAACTAGAGGAGGCACATAAATGCTTTTCTATCCTGAGGTGAGTGACTCACCCCAAAACCCTTTGCCACCATTCACAAGAAGCAAGTCAGGACTACAAAGGAATACTCTGCAATGGCTGGATGAGTGCAGCAGCGACCAGTACATTCCAGTAGCTTGACATCGTCCATGGAAAGCAAAGTGCCCTTGATCAGCACTCCTAAACAATCACTCCCTCTGGCAAATGCACAACTTGGCTACAGTGTGTACCATCTAAAAATAATGTACTGCAGCTGCTCTGAAATCCAGAATCCGTTTCGCCTTGTAAAACAAGGGCTTCAAATCTATGGGAACAGTTTCTCCTTTATTGTTGCAATGTCTAAATCTTAGAACTCTCAACCCAGTAACAGTGGGAGTGCGGATCAATGAGCAAAAGCATCATCAACTACCAAATGCAAATAGGAAAGGGCAATAAATGTTGGGCTCGCGAGCAATTCCGTAGATTAATTTTAAATAAGATACCACTTAGTTGTTCCAAGAAAAGGATGTTACATCTTATCATTTAGCAAGGTGAATACATCCTTTCACTGCTCAAATCAAAGAAACATGTTATGAGGAAGCTGGGAAGTCACCATCTCCAATAAACAACACATATTTCTATAGCTTCCTCCACTGGAGTTGTCAGATAAGAAATCCATAGAAGTCCACCACTCCTTCTTTCTGATGTTCCACATTGTCTTCTGCCACAAGTGATAAGAGAAACAGTTTGATCATGAATTATATGCCCAATGAAACAAACTGCACTTGGTTTAGTGAGGGGGAATATGCAAAAATGCCATAAAATTTCAACAGGATTGGGTTGAGTGACAGGTGGTTGGATTTGTGGATGCAAGATTGGTTGCATTGAAACATGGGCAGCATGCTTGCTACTTAAGTGGCTATGCTCTTCATTTGACAAGGCAAAGTGTTGGCAATAGGATTGATGCAAAAACAGAGGAGATTTGTTGCAATTATCCTTTCCTTATGGCTAATAATCACCCAATCTATACGATTTTTATTAAATTGGTTACAAGAAAGCAATCAGTAGAAGCAAACTGTAAATTTTACTGAAGTTTAAAAAATAATCATTTTAATTGTTTCATTATATTTAATTTCAGGAAAAAAAATCCATAAGAACAAGAACAGAAACATAAAAAACCAAGCAGAAGACCATTCAATCTCTTGTGCCTGTTTCTCCATTTGAGAAGATTTGATCCACTTATTATCTAAAACTCTGACAATCTCTCCTACCTGAATTTATTCAATAATTTAGTCTCTGCATCTGCCTTGGGTCAGAAATTCCAAATCTTTTAACACTCTGGTTAAAGCAATGTTTTTCTCCTCTTTGCTTGAATGACCAAGCCTTTATTTTGAAAGTGTGACTCTCCATCAAGAAAAAAACATCTCATTCCCAATATCCAATTTATCAAGCCATTTTAAGTGTTTGTACATATGAACAAAATCACCTCTCATTCTCCTAAATTTTGGATAGGCTCAATCTGCTTACTCTCTTCTCATATAACAAAAGCACAATTCCAGGAATTCCTTCCTCTATCCTTCCTTATGTAGGGAGATCAAATACAATATTCAGATGTATCTCATGGATGACTAGAACAACATTCAAATCCTTTTGTAGTGAAGGCCAGTGTATGTTTGCCTTTCTAACTCTACTTGCATGTTATCTTTCTATTATTTGTGAACAAGGACCTCAAGGTCCCTCTGCAACCCAACACATTTCAATCAAAAAAACCATGAATTTCTAATCTCCTTACCAAGGTGGATGGACTCATATTTTTAATGTAATATTGTGTTTGTCTTGATTCATTTAACCTATCTGTGGGCCCCCAAAGCCTCTTTGCATTCTTTTCATAGCCAAACTTGCTTAACGTAAGAGCCACTTACAATAAACTTCAGATGTTTGGGAACTGCAAGACATGAAAAAATATTTCAGACATGTTTTCACTCTTTCATGTACATTTTGTTACAAACCTTTTATTTAAATATTATGAAATACATGTACATAATAATATTTATTCATGCAAGTAGTTTTTAAACTGATAATTTGTATTAGTTTCAGTAATCAAAGAGTACAGAGATTTATATATACCAAATATTTTGTTTTTATTGGTAAGCGTGCATTTGGGAGCTTGGATAGAAGGGTGGCTGGGGCGCTGGGAGCTCAGATGGGCAGGCGAGGCCAGATAGTAAGTCCACATTCGAGGTGTCGGGAGCTCAGATGGGAGGGTGGCCAGGGCATCAAGAGCTCAGATGGGCAGACGACCAGCTGGGGCTGGGTGGTAAGTCCGCCTACAAAGCATCAGGGGCTCAGATGAGAGGGCAGACAGGGAAACAGGAGCCCAGATGGCCGGCTGGCTGTCCGGGGTCGGGTAGTAAGTATAAATTCAAGGCGTCAGGAGCTCAGATGGGCGGGCGGCCTGGATCACACAAACACTCCATTAATTTTACTGCCTACAACACAGCCATATACCCATCAATCACACAATCACAAAACTACCATTGTGAGCACTGGCTCATATGATTCCTGTCTCAGCCAATATATTCCAGAAGCTGCACATTATATGTCAAAAAGACACTTGTGGCACGTGAGTCATGGTTTGGCCACCCCTGTTATAGCCACACACTGCCATTTAGTTTGGCATCATCAACAAACTTAGATGCATCAAGTTTGATCTTCTTATCCAAATCATTGATATAGACTGAGAATAAAAGAGGCCCCAACAATTTATTCTGCACTGTCTGGCTGATCTCCCAATCTAAATTTAACCTCTTTATTCCCATCTTCTGTTTTTCGTCTTTCAACCAATCCTCAGTCCACACTGCTGCATTTCTCCAGTAAAATGTTTAATTATGTTTAACAGTTTCTTGAGAGGGATCTTACATCTTATTTTAAAGGTCTTCTGAAATTCCTAATATTCTCATGTATTAGTTTTTTCTTTATCTATTCTTCTAGTTACAATCTTAAAGAACTCTACAAGATTTCTCAAACATGATTTCTCTTTCAGTGTCTCTGTTGAATCTGCCCAAGCTTTTTATTTGAAGTGCCCTCTTGCCATTCCCATTCTCATAGGTTTCAGCACTTTACCAACTACAGGTGGTCCTCAACTTACGATGGGGTGATGTTCTGGCAAATCCATCGAAAGTCAAAAAAGAATACCACACCTACCAGTTTTTATAATTAAATTCTGAATATATTTATTCCACAGTGAAAAAAACATTATCATGAGAGAGTATGCTGTGCAATACTCTTGTGTGATGCTGCAAGAAAGTCATGTACCTCGTATCGCCAGCGCAGGAACAGATTGGAATTTAAAATTGAAAGAATGGATTCGAAACATTGTAACTTCAAAAAATCATGTCAGACCACCTTAAGTAGGGGAGCACCTGTACAGTTACTACGCTAACCTCCTTATATTTCCATGACTTCTCTCTTTCCTGTCTTAAACACTTAAATTGTCTTAGGGAGTTACATTTGCTATCTTCCAAGCTGTGGAAACCATTTCAGCTAACGTGGAATTTTGGAAGATGGCAGCCAGATTATCTCCAGAGCCATCACCTGTAAATCCCCTGTAATCCTCCTTCTCATGCTATTTTGTTTAAAATGTGTGATACCCCATAGGGGTACAACCCTACTTATTCAACTAAAAACATATGGGAATGTACTCTAGACATGAGGTCCTCAACTCTTTCTGAGATGTTTTCCATCTTTTGTGAACACAGATTCTTATTCCCCACTTATTTTCCTGCCTCGATTTTAAGACACACACATTCCCTTTGTACAATGCATGTTTTATGATCCTTGCCAGACTGCTCTTGCATTTTACATTATATTTTCTCATCAATGCCTTGGTTCTCCTTTGCTCAATTCTGAAATTTTCCCAGATTTCAGGCTTACTGCTATTTGGCATTATCGGCCATTTTGTTTTAAGATTAAATTTTCATTATAGTTTTTGCTGCACCTCTCTTCTGTTATTTTTGTCCTTTGCAATCTTGCTCCGTTATCTGTATTGGGGTTCTAATTGAAATAGTACTGCAGGACCTGTTGCATCATCTGAAAGGGAAGAAGGGGGTCAAAAAGAAAGCAGCTGCAAAAAGGTGGCATTCCTTTTGTATTTCATGGCAGTGTCAGTCTACATTATATGCTAAAGTACCTTGAATGGGGTTTGAACCCAGGAATGTCTGACCCAGTGAGTCATCACTGACACTGTGCATTAGTAAATTAGTTCAGTGACAATACCTTCGTAATACTTCAAAAATACAAAAGCTGCAGAACAAAAATAAGCACGTTTTATACTTACAATGTATTTTTTTTAAAGAGAATGATGTCTGCATGCTAATGGATAGCTGGCAGTGAGTTACAAGACATTCAATCAGGCAGTTTAGATGACATCATTGCCACAAGTTCTCAGAAAGAAGCTTGAACCATTTATATGAACATCAGCAGATCCAACAGATTAAATTACTGCTCTGAAATGTAATGTGTTCCATTTTCTAATATGTCCAGTGTAGCATTTTAATATATTTAATATTATGCTACATTGAACATAAAAATATCATATCAAATTTAAAATTGAAGATAAATATATCACACAAATATCTGTTACTAAGATAGAATATAGAACTATGTGCCAGTCTATACCTAGAAAAAACACGCTGCAGAAATGAAATTAAGTGGTTTAGAAAACAACATAAATTTCAAGAGCTAAAATGTTGTGATTTACATCAATCTTTTCAATTACTTCATTTGATTATGTTCTTATTTTTGTCATGTATATTTATTTATCTGTAATTTTACAGAGCATATTAATCACTTTTTGTTTCAATTTTGTGACTACTGAAGATGTTCTTTGGAAATTTGTTTTGTCATTGTTAATTTTCAAGGAGTGAGAAATATTTTCCAATTGTTCTGTAAGTTCTCCAGAATTGTTAACTTCTCAATGATGATGTAATATATATTCATCTATAGAAGTGGACGGCCTACATGACATTGTTCCTTCATTTCCTTAATTCATTGTTACACTTTCATTTTCATTATTCTCCACTTTGATCATTACATTTTTACATTTAAAATCAATTGTCAAAAATTTAGGAGCACATTGTAATTTTTAAAACATAATGCATTTTGTGACTGAGACCATACATAATTTGGAGCCCTGTGCAGAATATCCCATTTATAGAAGTCTGTCTTCAAGTTCAGATTTGTTAATTCACAGTTCTGATATTGCATTGCTTCTACAGTGCCTAAAGATGAACAATGTGTCTGTCATGTCTTCTCATTTCCCAATTCATTTCGCTGATATATTGGGCAGTGGAGGAGGGGATGTCAGGAATTGAATTACATCGAAGAATATAATCATTCAAATCGTCTTGATCCTTATTTTCAAACCAGTGACACAATGTGTTCATCTTAACCCTGAAGTAACATGAGGGTTAACAGGCTGTTAAATCTGAACAGCTGCAGGATACATCCAATCCCAAATGAGCAGCTGTGCTGTTAGCAGTTGCACAGATCACATATCCTCTGGCACATTTGAAAGCAATCCCTGTTTAAATATGGCATATCACAGCTTTAAAGTGTCAGATCTGAAGCTTACTTATCTTTAACTAAGACAGGATTGTTAAATCAGATCAAAAGCCAATGCGAAACTTTGTTGATTCTGCTCTTATTATTTCCTTGTTTTTAAGAGCTGCTGAAGGAACAAAAGAGAACGCTGGTCTTGTGGAATTAAACACAATCTTTATTTACAATTTCAGGCCAGATGCACCAGCAGAATCGTGATGAGAGAAACTTTAATCAAAGCACAATACCTTGTTTTGTCCCTGACCCATGGTCCAGATTTCCTGCACCTTGCATTCTTTTTTCCTGTTGTCCCTATTTTTAGACCATTGGATGAATTGATCTCTCAAAGTACTTGAACTAAAATGTGCAGATGCTAGGATTTTTAGGTGGCATATTTTATTCTCTGTGTAAGCTAGGAGGATCTTAGGTTCAATGTCCAGATCCTGTTTAGTGATGTGATCTTCCTCAATTCTGGAAATGTTGCTGCTGACCATAGCTGTCTGGCTTTGGAAAACTAAAATTCGATATAATCTACAGGATGAGCAGAGTTGGTGTCTGCAGTCAGATTATCTGTCAATGTTCACTCTTCAAGATTCACCAATGAGACCAGTACTGAAGGACAGCAGGGAATTGCATCCCCGAAATGGAATAATCAGTTAGATGATGACTTTGAGAAGTATTCTTGAAGGTTACAATAAATCAGCCATTACTTTAAATTTCACTAAATAAAAATGAATACTGAATGGAAAGATGCAAAAAAGACTATCACTTCATTTGGCTTCATTTTACAGTGTTGTACAAAGTTCCATCCTTCAGTGAAACTGGAGAAAGGAAGAGTTTCATGAGAAAAAGGAAACTTCAAAATAAATTGTTTCAAATTTATGGAGACGATCTGATACATTATTTTTAGATTTTGGATAAGGGAGAAGGGAATTAAAGGGAAACAAAAGAGAGAAGTGAATAAGTCTGAAGTAATACTCTTTAGGCTTACAGTTGTGACTCCTGGATCAGGGAGAGGAGGAACATTGCATGCAGATTTATAAAATTAAAACTCGATTGTTCCTGAAGTGTTTAAAAATGAAAAGTGAAATCATTCATGATCTTTTCAGAATGAAGATCTTTAAATTAGTTTAAGCTGGAGATGGGAACCACAGTGTGAGGACCGAAAATGGGACAGAAGGTGGAAAGGATGATACAATGTGTGGTGGGTTTGGAAAGAAGGTTGGGCAGGGGAGGAGGCATAAATGTCATCAGTTGAAGGATTTGAAATGTTTCCATTTCAATGCCAGGAGTATTAGGAAGAAAGGAGATGAACTTAGAACATAGATCAGAACATGGAATTACAATATTGTGGCCATTGCAGAGACTGGGCTGATGTAAGGACTGGCTTGGCTAATGCAGGTACCAGGTTTAGATGTTTCAAAAGGGATAGGATGGGGGGGGTGCTAAAGAATGGGATGGGGAGAATAGCTTTGCTGGTCAGGGATAGTATCACAGCAGAAAAGGAGGACTGTCGAGGGAGTGTCTATTGAGTCGGTGTGGGTGGAAAGCAGAAATTGGAAATAGTCTACTGGCCCCTAAATAGCCCTTGGGACACTAGGGAACAAATTAGCAGGCAAATTTGGAATAGTGCAGAAATCACAGGGTTGTTGTCATGAGAGATTCGACTAGCACCTTTTTACTGCAAGAAGGATAGATGGGGCAGAATTTGTCAAGAGTGTCCAAGAAGGATTCCTGACACAATATGTGGACCAGCCACCTAGAGAAGAGGCCTTGCTGGATCTAGTACTGCGTAGTTAAACTGGCCAGGTAACAGTGGGGGGAGCATTTCGGTGATAGTGACCACAACTCCCTGAGCTTTAGCATTGTTGTAAACAAAGAGAAAAACAGACAAAATGGTAAAGTGTTTCTCTGGGGAAGGACTAATTATGATGGGATGAGGCAGGAACTATGAAAAGTAAATTGGGAACAGATGTTCTCGGGAGAAAGCAAATAAGTAATGTGGAGGATGTTTAGGGACCATTTGTGCAGTGTTCTGGATAGGTTTGTCCCATTGAAACAGGGAAAATATGGAAGGAAACGTGATCTGTGGTTGACAAAACAGATGAGTCAACTAGTTAAGAGGAAGAAGGAAGCATACATCATTGGATTTGACAATGGCTGGACGGGAGAAGCCAAAGATGATTTCTTCTCAGAATGGGGCTTGTGTCTAGTGATGTGCCTCAGGGATCAGTGCTGGGACCATTGTTGTTTCTCATTTTTATCAATGATCTGGATGATAATGTGTTACATTGGATCAGCAAGTTTGCAGATGACACTAAGAATGGAGGTGTTGTGGACAGCGAAGAAGGTTTTCAAAGCTTGCAGAGGGATCTGGACCAGCTGGTAAAATGGTCTCTGAAACATGGCAGATGAAATTTGATGCAGACAAATGTAAGGTCTTGCATTTTCGAAGAACAAACCAAGAAAGGACATAAACAGTAAATGATAGCGCACTGATGAGTGCAGTAGAACAGCAGGATCTGGGAATACAGATACCTAATTCCCTGAAAGTGGCATCACAGGTAGACAGGGTGGTAAAGAGATCTTTTGACATATTGGCGTTAATAAATCAAAGTACTGAGTATAAGAGTTGGGATGTTATGGTAAAGTTTTATAAGACTTTGGTGAGGCCACATTTGGAGTTTTAGTTATCTAACTGCAGGAAAGATATCAATAAGATAGAAAGAGTGCAGAGAAGATTTACAAGGATGTTGCTGGAACTTCAGGAATCAAATTACAGGGAAAGGTTAAGCAGCTTATGACTTTATTTCCTGTAGAGTAGAAGAATGAGGGGAGATTTGATATAGGTATTTAAAATTATGAGGGGGATAGACAGAATAAATGCAGACAGTGTAGTGTCTGCTAACGGCAGCACCACCGAAATGAGAGACAACCACACAGCATGAGGTGAACCAGTAACTGAACTTTATTTTGAATTCCTCACGCTGCTCGGGGAGACCATCCACTTCCTGTGAGGAGCATGCTGGCCTTAGGAAGTAACGTCAGCTTGTTGTAGCATCACTCCCTGTCCAGTGGCACGCAACACAGAAGCAGTGCTGTCCCCTGGGCAACACGTGTGTCACCAACCACGAGCTTCTCCTCGAAAGGGAAGGGGGCCTGTGCCATCTTGTGTTGGATGACTGAGGCAGTGATTTGGCCTGTCTAACTGCGTGGTCGCTCAGCTCACTACAATAGGTTTTTATTTCCACTGAGGGCAGGTGAGATACCAACCAGAGGACATGGATTAAGGGTGAAAGGGGAAAAGTTTAGGGGGACATGAGTGAGAATTTCTTCACACAGAGAGTGGTGGGAGTGTGGAACGAGCTTCCAGCTGAAATGGAGAATGTTGGCTCAATTTTAACATTTAGGAAGAATTTGGACAGGTACATGGATAGGAGGGGTATGGAGGGCTATGGATTTGGTGTAGGTCAGCAGAACTAGGCAAAAAAAAATGTTTCAGCATAGACTAGAAGGGCCAAAGGTGCCTGTTTGTGTGCTGTAATGTTCTATGGTTCTAGATGGGAAGCAAAAAAAAGAAGGGCTCATGAGAATTATATGGTAGCCAGGAAGGAACTTAAGAAAGGACTTAGGAGAGCTAGAAGGAGCATGTGAAGGCCATGTATTAAGGAAAACCCTATTGACATTCTATGCTTACGTGAAGAACAGAAGGATAATGAGAGTGAAGGTAGGGCTGCTTAAGGATAAAGGAGGCAACATGTGCCTAGAGGTGGAAGATGTTGGGAAGGTCCTACGTGAATACTTTGCTCCAGTGTTCGCCAGAGAAAAGGACTTTGGTAAGAATAGAAAAAGTGTATGTGCTGGACCATGCTGAGATTAAGAAAGAATAAGTGCTGGATCCTCTTAAAAACATTAGGATGGATAAGACTCCAGGACCGGATGAGATATATTCCAGGTTGCTATGGGAAGGAAGAGAAGAAATTGTTAAGGCGTTGGCGATGATGTTTGCATCCTCTTTGGCCATAGGGGAGGTGACAGAGGATTGGAAAATGGCAAATGTGGTCCCCTTGTTTAAAAAAAGACAATAGGGAGAATCCAAGTAATTTAGGCCAGTGAGTCTTACAGCAATGGTAGGAAAAGTATCGGAAAGGATTCTTTAGAAAAGGATTTACAAACATTAGAGAAATAGCCTTCTCAGGGATAGTTGGCGTGGCTTCGTGAAGAGAAGATCATGCCTCACGAGCCTAACTAAGTTTTTTGAGGATGTAACAAAAGAAATTGATGAAGGTAGGGCAGTAAATATGGTGTATATGGATTTTAGTAAGGCCTTTGGCAAGGTCCCCTATAGGAAACTCATTCAGAAAGTCATGAGGCATGGGATCCATGGAATCTTGGCTATATCAATATGGAATTGGCTTACCTGTAGCAAGTAAAGAGTAGTTGGATGGAAAGTATTCTGCCTGGAGGTCAGCGACCTGGACGAAGAAATAAAGGGATTGGTCAGTAAATTTGCTGTTGATGTGAAGGTTAGAGGTGTTGTGGATGGTGCTAAATGCTTTATTTCCTCAGGGGTTTGCAGAGGTTTGATATGACACCAGAAACCATGGTAAATTTCTACAGATGTGTGGTGGAAAGTGTTCTGACTAGCTATATCATGGCCTGGTATGGGGGCACCAATACCCTTGAGCATAAAGCCCAGCAAAAGGTAGTGGACAAAGCTCAGGACATCACTGGCAAAATCTTTAGAGAACATCTAAAGAGAACACTGTCATCGGAGAGCAGCAGGAATCATTAAGGATTCACACCACTCTCAATGCTGCCAGCAGGAAAAAGGTGTAGGTGCCACAAGACTCACACCACCAGGTTCAGGAACAGCTGCTACCCCTCCGCTATCAGACTCCTCAAACACAAATTCAATCAGGGACTCATTTAAGGACTCTAACTTGTGCACTTTATTGTTTTTTTATTCTCTCTGTATTGCACAGTCAGTTTGTTTACATTCATTATCAGTTTACAGTTCTTTATTTGTTTACATGTGTACACTCTGTACAGGGTTTTTTTGCACTACCAATAAGTGATAATTCTGCCTCACCTGCAGAAAAATAATTCCAGGATTGTATGTGATGCCATGTATGTACTCTGACAATAAGTTTTAAATCTAAAATCTGAAGTCTGTCTTAGGTTACAGCAGGATATGGAGTTCAAAATGGATATGTGTGAGGTGCTGCATTTTGGTAAGTCAAAATTGAAGGCAGAGTACATAGCTAATGGTATGTGGAAGAACAGAGGGACTTAGGGTGCAAATTCATAGGACAGTTAAGAAGGTTTCATTAATCAGGGGATCAAGTTCAGGAGCACTGAGGTGATGTTCCAGCTCTATACATCTCTGGTGAGCCCACATTTAAAATATTGTGTTGAGTTCTAGTCTCTTCTTTACAGGAAAGATATGAAAGCTCTGGAGAGGGTGCAAAGGAGACTTACCAGAATATTGCCTGAAATGGCAGAGCTTGGGCTTTTCTCTTTGGACTGAGGAAGGATGAGAGGTGACTTAACAGAGGTTGCCAAGATTCTGAGAGGTATAGGTAAGATAAATGGTCAGCACCTATTTCCCAGAGTGAGAGTAGCAAACACCAGAGCACATCTATACAAAGCAAAGGGAGGGAAGTTTAGGGGAGAAATCAGGGGTGTTTTTTATACAGTGGGTGCCTGGAATGCCTTGCCAGGGATGATGGTGGAGGCTGAAACAATAGAGGCATTTAAGGGACTTCGACAGGCAGTTGGATGCAAGATAAATAGAGGTTTATGAGGTAGGGAGAATTTAACATCTTTATGGGCCACATCACATGATGGACCAAAGGGTCAATGTTCTGCATTGTTCTATGTTCTGGGATTGGACACAGAAGAGAGTGTAAGTGATGAGACACTTGGATCATGGAATCGTGGAAAATTGATGCACAGGAGGCCAGTCAGCCCATCATGTCTGTACTGCTTGAAAAAATTATTGCTGCCAAATCCCAGCTTCAAGTACCAGGCCCACAGCCCTACAGACTTGTTTCTTCAAATGCACATCCATATGCTATTTAAATATGAGGGGATTTCTGCTATATGAAAAATATCTTCCTCACCTGCCCTTTAATTTAATTACATCAAATCCAAGCCCCCTCTGTTGATTGGAATCAACCCTTCCTATTTACTCTAACTAGGCTCCTTATAATTTTACAACTTCAGTTCAGTTTCTTCAAAAGAAATAACCAATCCAATCTTTCCTTGTTGCTACAATTTTCCACACCTACCAAGATCCTTGTAAATCTCTTTGCACTCTCTACATGACACCAGTATTGTGGTAACTAGAGTGTTCCCTCACTCAGCCTGTGGCCTGATATTGTTATATGCATTCTAATATGACCTCCCTGCTTTGTGATATATGTCTCAGCTAACAAGGGAAAACATCCAATATGGCCTGGTCTCTTTGATTGCCACACCATTCAATTGCCTCTCATTGTTGTGTATTCCATTGTCCTGTGCACATCCCCAAATGCTATACCTACAGTTTCCTCAATTAAATTCCATTTATTTTTCTGTCCAGCCAAACAGATAATCTTCTTCTGCTTAAATATGTTCTCCTCCCTGCCAAACTCCTGGCCAATTTTTTAATAACCTGCAAACTTACTTATTATGCCCCCAGTGTTTAGGTCAATGTATATTGCAGAAATCTGTGTCCAGAACATTGTTAAACCTCATTGTCAAAATAATAGTTCTTCCCAGAACTGAAGAGAAACTCACAACTCTGTAGGGAAGATGGAGGAGAAGTATGATACTGGGGAATAAGCCAAAGAGTGTTTAAGGAGTGAATGGTGGCAGTTGGAGAAAGAGAACATAGACAAAAGAATGTGCAAATTGTAAAATGCTAAGCAGGACGACAGTTCCAATAGGTTAGGCTGTTAGAACAGCCATTTGTAATGAGGGCTGCAGCACATTTAGGGAGAGGGGGGTCATGGACTGAAATCATGTATTTTTTTATATGTTTTTTATGTAGTCGGTTGGAGAGAAGTACAGAAGAAACCAACTAAACCTAACTGCTTCATAGGGAAGGGGGCTTATAAATTTTGAGCAGAGTCCTAAGTAGCTCATAGCCAAAACAAGGTTGGAAATGGATGCCATGGAGAGAACAATAAACATACTGTGCTAATTTCCTAGATATATGACTGGTTCCCTGAAGCTTTAGAATTCAATATTGAGTCCAGAAGGTCACAATGTGCCTAGTCAGAAGATAAGGTGTTGCTTCTCAAGCCAGTACTGCCTCCTTTTGGCAGTACATGGGGCCACAAATGGATAGGTCAGAGTGGGAGTGGGATGTGGAATTAAGGGTTGAAGACAACAGGAAGCTCATGTTTTCATTGACCTGATTGGATCAGTGCTCCGCAAAGCGATCATGCAATCTGCGTTTGGTTTCTACAATGTGGAGGCAACCATATTGTGAACACTAAATGTAGTGCATTGGGTTGGAAGAAGCACAAGTGAATCGCTTCTTTATCCCTGTTTTCCCTGGCATAAAATGATATGGTTCTAATATGTGCAAATGGAATTAGTGTGGGGGGGGGGCAATGAGGTCAATATGGATATAATGGAGCTCTATGACTCAATAACTCCTAAAATACGATCTTCATTGACCATTCTTGTTACTTTTTATAAGTTCAGTTTGTCTGACAATCTCTTTCCTTACCAAGTCCATGCTGGCTGTTCCTGATTAATCTATGCCTCTTTAAAGGAATGTTTATACTGTGAATTAAAATTAATTTCACCACAGAAGTTAAATTAATTAACCTGTAATTTCTATTTTCTCTTCCTTCTTAAACAATGATGCATTATTATCAATGGGCTTTAGCCACCCTTTATATAGCCATGGAGACTAGAAAATAATGGTCAGAGCTTCTATAATTTCCTTTCCTTTTGTGCTTCTGGAATATATTTCATCCAGATAAATAAGAAAAAGGGGAAGGGGCATGTAAGGGATGAAGGAGTTCAGGAATGATGAGAGTGAAATGAGGGAAGGGCAAGATTTCTGCCTGGGGCCACTGATATGGGAGGTGAAGGGAGGGCTGCACCAATCTTGGTCTCTTTCTGGGGAAGGATCACATTGTGAGGTAGGTTCTTTGTGTTGTGTATGGATCAAGGATGATGAATATCATCATTCAATGCTATCAATGGTATTAAAAGTTTAGAATGCAACAATTAGCTTTCATATTCAGTTACCCCAGATTAATCGTGAAAATCCCAGGCTTCTAGTTGTGGACTGGTGGCATCATTTTAGCTTAAGCTAATTGAAAGGATTTTCTCAACTTACAATGAAGGAATTGCCACAGGTTCACCTTCCATGGGCTATTGCTGTACCTGGATGGAGAGAATAAATTTCAGGACACCAGGTAGAATAGGGTTGGGGTTTCATGTGAAACATTTAACTCTTACATCCAGTAAGCAAATGATCATAAAATTCCACCTTGTAAATGTCTGGATTTTTAAAAAAATGTTAGCTTCCATTGATTAAATAGATATTTGTTGTTCATTTATCATTGGTAAACATTAACTGTGTATAATTTTGCTTTAAAAATACTCAGCACTAAAGTTAAAACTCAATTTTAGCATTGTGGCTGGAATAATATGTTCAGATATTCCAGCCTGATTAACTTTGATAACAGAGACAGCTTAATTGCAAGGCTATTTATGAAACATAAATTTCTTGAATAAATTAATGATATTTATTTTACTTTAGTCTTTGAAAATTTATCAGTCTGGTTCACTGTCCTGCCTTTTACTTATTAGGTGAATGAGGTATTGGGCAAGTGGGTACCAGCTTAGGTTCGAAAACCAGCTATCGGTATACTTACATACAAGTTTAAACATTGCAAATTTGTTTCAAGAAGGTACAGATATAATCTCATTTTACTTGTGTTTGGCAATGAAGCATCCACACACCCTCTCCAATAAGGATGTTTATTCTCTATACATCAATTAGCGACTGGAAAATGGGTATGTATGAATCCAGGTCTAGGCTTGCTGGTAATTCCACCAGCAATGCAACTGAAAAAATACCATCAACATTCATTATAGACAGAGTAGCAGATGCTATTCCACATATTTGGCTTTGATACACATTCTGTTAACTGCATGATATTACTCAAGCGAGGATACAGATTGGAAGGGAAAGAACTGTAAAAAGAGCTAAAAAAAAGCATTGGTCCTTGTTCACTATTGAAGGTACCAAGGTCTTTATTATTCACAGATTCAGAGTGGTTCATGAATCATTTTCTTCACTGAGGGAGGGACAAATATGTATTTTTTTATTCCATATTCTGTAAATAAACAGTAAATTCTTGAATTCAAACAGAAATTTATAAAGAAACCACATTTAAATTGTCTTTATTTGGAGATGTGTTTTAGCTATGAGTAATCAGGTTAGAATTTATCCCATTTGCTATTGGATTTCAAAATGCCTGCAGGAGAAAAATTTTTGGTGGCTCAAATCTAAGTTCTGTTCTGACTATATGTACAATGAATCATAACTGATTCATTGATTAATGCACACATAACCTTTAAAGATGATGATATGTATCACTCCCTGATTGCATTCTTAAACCACAAGATATAAGTTAGCTAGCCCTTGTACCAAAATGAATGCTGATGAACCTGGAAGACTCAAGGAGTCTGTCAGTATCACTGACAAAAACAGAGATGAATGGTTTTGAACTTTTTCAGATCTAGTGAAAAATCATCACCTTGAAAGGCTCCCTCCACAGATATGGACTTAATCCTGCTGAGTACTCCTAGCATTTGCTATTTTCAGTTCAGAAATACAGAATATGGAGTATTTTGTCTCCGGATCAATGTTTTAGGTGTGGACACTGTGGACATATTTGTCCAAAGGTTTGGACAGACAATATAAATTCATGTATTTGCGCTCTATTTCAACACAAGGATGTTGCTTCCTTACCTTGATTTCACAAATTAACTTTTCAGATATCTTAGGTGTCAAAAATTGTTGGCATACTAACTTAAAGGACCAGAGCTTAAGTATAAACTAAATTAATCACTCCCTTAGTTGAATTCTAATATGAAACAAATTTCAGAAACCTCAATCAGTTAATGTGTAGCTCAAAGCAGTCCACACTTTTACAAATCAACAACCTTATAAGAAGTTACAAGGACAGCTGCTGTGACAGGTATAATATTGGTGCTTTAGGGACTAAGCTTTACATGAAATTAAGTCACTTGGTAAGAGTTGTATGCTATAAGGCTTCAGTTTTAACATTTGTTTTATTTTAATGCTTTAGTTGCCATCAAAGTAATGATTCAGTGCTGCCCTTCATAATCTTCCCATTTACCCCCAGAAACATATGTTTATAAACATATCTTATCACCCCTATGTTTATTGAGTTACATTGACCAACCCCCCCAATTCATTGCACAATTATTTTACCATCATATTCCTCTGCTTCTTGCTTCCTCTGTAATTTCTTCCAATCCTTTAATCCCTATGATCCACATAACCTTCCAACTCTAGCCTCTTTTCATTCCCCGATTCTTGCCCCCCCCCCCCCCCCGCCACTCCCCACCACCATTGTTGGCCATGCTTGGTTCAATTGAAGGTGAACTTTCTGGAATTTCCTCTCCAGACCTCTGCATCACCAGCTCAATCAAGGCACTTTCTAAAATCAATATTTTGAGTAAGGTTTTGGTCATCTTGCATGAAGTCTTCTATGTTGGCGCAATTACAGTTTTTGTACCAATGTAATTTGTATATTACGTTAAAGACGCAACAAAATAAAAGTTGTTGGCTCTAAATATTAATTTGACAGCATTGTTCATGGAAAGGGACTGATACATCATTAGTCATCTCGGTGTTTCATCTTGTCTTCAAATAGCCCTAAATTGTACCTATTCCCAAGAAGATTGTGGTAACCTGCCTAAATGACCACCAACTAGTGGCACTCACATGCACAGTAATGAAGTGGTTTGAGAGGCTGGTGTTGAAGCATATCATCTCCTGCCTGAGCCGCGACATTAATGTTCTAATTTGCCTATTGCGGCAACAAGTCTACGGCAGATGCCATCTCACTGGCTCTTCACAAAGCCCTTGAACACCTGGACAGCAAAGATGCACACATCGACTACAGTTTGGCACTTAACACCATCATCCCCTCAAAACTGATCAGCAAACTCCAAGACCTGGCACTCAACACCCCACTGTGTAGTTGGATCATGGATTTCCTCACCTCCAGACCACAATCAGTGAGGATTGGTAAGAACATCTCCTCCACAATCTTCATCAGTACTGGAGCACCATAGGGCTGCATTCTTAGACTCTTGCTCTACTCTCTATATGCCATAAACTGTGGCTCGGTGCGACAACAACACCATTTACAAATTTGCTGATGGTACCATGGCAGTGGGTTGTATAAAAAGGGATGGTGAGTCAGCACGGAGGAGAGAGATTGAAAACCTGGCTGAATGCTGCATTGAAAACAACCTTGCACTCAATGTCACCAAAACTAAAGTGTTGATTGTGGATGTTAGGAAAGGAAAACCAGAGTTGTACAATCCAGTGATCATTTGGGGAACAGAGGTGGAGTGGGTAAGCAAATTTTTGGGAGTCAATTTCTCAGAGGATCTTTCCTGAACCCAACATACATACGTCATTGTGTAGAATGCACTTCAGTGTCTCTACCTCCTCAGGAGTTTTCAGAGGTTTGGCATGACATCAGAAACCCTGACAAAATTCTACAGGTCTATTGTGGAATGTGTGCTGACCAGCTGCCTATATGGAGCTGACCAGCTCCTGACATGGGTGCACCAATACCTCTGAGGGAAAAGCCGTACAAAAGGTTGTTCTCACAGCCAGTCAGCACCTCATAGACAAAACAGTCACCACCAACGAAAAAATCTTCATGGAACACTGCCAACAGAGAGCAGCAACCATCATCAAAGATCCACACCACCCAGGACATATTCCATTCTCACTGCCGTTGTCAGGTATAGATGCCACAAGACTCACACCACCAGGTTCAGTAACAGCTACTCTCCTTCCACCATCAAACTCATCAACTACAAACTCAAACAGGGACTCATTTAAGGACTCTTACTTTCCCATATTTATTTTCTCTATTGCACAGTCGGTAGTTTACATTTCTATCTTTGATTACATTTCTCTTTTCTTAAGTACAGTTTTTTGCACCACTGATAAGTAGAAATTCTACCTGGCCCACAGGGAAAAGAATCTCAGTGTTGAATATGATGTCATGTATCTCTTTGGCTTGGCTTCGCAGACGAAGATTTATGGAGGGGGTAAATGTCCACGTCAGCTGCAGGCTCATTTGTGGCTGACAAGTCCGATGCGGGACAGGCAGACACGGTTGCAGCGGTTGCAGGGGAAAATTGGTTGGTTGGGGTTGGGTGTTGGGTTTTTCCTCCTTTGTCTTTTGTCAGTGAGGTGGGCTCTGCGGTCTTCTTCAAAGGAGGTTGCTGCCCGCTGAACTGTGAGGCGCCAAGATGCATGTTTTGAGGCGATATCAGCCCACTGGCGGTGGTCAATGTGGCAGGCACCAAGAGATTTCTTTAGGCAGTCCTTGTACCTCTTCTTTGGTGCACCTCTGTCATGGTGGCCAGTGGAGAGCTCGCCATATAACACGATCTTGGGAAGGTGATGGTCCTCCATTCTGGAGACGTGACCTACCCAGCGCAGTTGGATCTTCAGCAGCATGGATTCGATGCTGTCAGCCTCTGCCATCTCGAGTACTTCGATGTTAGGGATGAAGTTGCTCCAATGAATATTGAGGATGGAGCGGAGACAATGCTGGTGGAAGCGTTCTAGGAGCCGTAGGTGATGCTAGTAGAGGACCCATGATTCGGAGCCGAACAGGAGTGTGGGTATGACAACGGCTCTGTATACGCTAATCTTTGTGAGGTTTTTCAGTTGGTTGTTTTTCCAGACTCTTTTGTGTAGTCTTCCAAAGGCGCTATTTGCCTTGACGAGTCTGTTGTCTATCTCGTTGTCGATCCTTGCATCCGATGAAATGGTGCAGCCGAGATAGGTAAACTGGTTGACCGTTTTGAGTTTTGTGTGCCTGATGGAGATGTGGGGGGGCTGGTAGTCATGGTGGGGAGCTGGCTGATGGAGGACCTCAGTTTTCTTCAGGCTGACTTCCAGACCAAACATTTTGGCAGTTTCCGCAAAACAGAACTTTGTCTTTTTGTACTCCAAAGATTCATGATGCTGAAAATGTTCTATTCTCATCTTACAGTAGACATTTGTTTCCTCATTGTTTAAAAAATGCGCTCCATCATCAAAAGGGTAAAATTCACTGTCCTTTTGATGATAAATTTGCAATTTTCATCTTAGCCAAGCATTGATAAATTTATTTTAATTCTTTAATTGTAGCTTTCACAGGTTCTCATCCCTGCCTGACCTCCTGTATAGATACTACATACATGGTTCACACCCATAAAGACACTTGTATCAACTTGTCATTTGAAACCCATTGGTGTCACGTCCAATCAATTTTCTTCCCAAATGTTTTTTCTTTGAAACATCTTTGGATGTTTCTCTAACAAGAAGTTAAGTAAATAAAATAAAATAAAAGACTCTGGAAACATTCAGTAGGTCAGGCAACATCAGTACAGAAAGAAATAACATTAACCCTTAAGAGGCAACTTACAAAAACAAATGGAGTTGTGTTTTTTGCTTTGCTTGTATGGTAAGCTAAGCCACTTTTTCAATAATCAAGGTGAATGAAAGACGATGGGAGTTTACCCATTGTTTCAGGGGTGATGTAGCATCACGGTGACGTTGTGAGTCATTTATACTGTATTTTTTGAACTGTAACAACCAAAAAAGAAATAGTTTGATGACTTTTATTTGTCTGTTTAAAATCTGTTAATATCTTCAGTTAATATGATGGCTGATAAATGTGCTTCATTAAGTAAACAGATGGAACATTCAGTGTGCCTAAATGGATTGGCCCAAGCAGATCTATTGAACCCCAGGCCTCATGACCATCAAATCAGAAAATTCTGAATATCTAATGAGCATCCTCAAGAGTCCTCAGAAAGACCTTTAAATTTGAGCCAGGCATATACAGAAGTCCTTAAGGTTCTGTGATGTCCATAAAGAGATTGGGTAAAATCTATTTACATTACTCTGGTCTTTTTTACTTTATTCTACTCAAACAACAAAAGGAAATGTTAAAATGTCATTGTTTCCCTGGTAGAAAAGGAAGAGTTTGCCTACGAATTAATGCCCCACCCCCCACGATCATTAAGAGTGAAATTAAAAATATGATCTTAACTTATGGGTGGCATGGTTAGTGTAGTAGTTGGCGCAGCACCTTTCCAGCACCAGCAATCGGGACCTGGGATCAAATCCCACGCTGTCTGTAAGGAGTTTGCACATTCTCCCTTTGTCTGCATGGGTTTTCCCCAGGGATTCCAGTTTCTTCCCACTATTCAAAATGAATCAGGGGTGTAAGTTAATTGGCTGTAAATTTTATGGCACAGACTCGTCCATATACCTATCCATCTTTTCCTTAAATATTAAAATTGAGCCCACACATATCACTTTGGCAGGAAGCTCATTCCACACTCCCACCACCCTCTGAGTAAAGAAATTCCCCCTCATGTTCCCCCTAAACGTTTCCCCCTTCAATCTCAATCCATGCCTTCTTGTTTGAATCTTCCCCAACCTCAATGGAAAAAGCCTATCCACATTTACTTTATCTGTCCCCTTCATAATTTTAAATACCTCTATCAAATCATCCTTCATTCTTCTATGCTCCAAGGAGTAAAGTCCAAGCCTGTTTAACCTTTCCCTGTAACTCAAATCCTGAAACCCAGGCAACATTCTTGTAAATCTCTGCACTCTCTCCATTTTGTTGATATCCTTCCTATAATTCAGTGGCCAAAACTGCACGCAATATTCCAAATTTGGTCTTTACAACTTGAACATGACCTCCAAACTCCTGTACTCATTACTCTGATTTATGAAGGCCAACATACCAAAAGCTTTCTTCACCATCCTATCTACATGTGACTCCACTTTCAGGGAGTTATGTACCAGAATTCCTAAACCCTTTTGTTCAATTGCCTCCTCAATTGTCTACCATTTAACATGTATGACCTTTGCTAATTAGTCCTACCAAAATGTAGCACCTTACACTTATCGGTATTAAACCCAATTTGCCGTCTTTCAACCCACTCTTCTAACTGGCCTATATCCCACTGCAAGCTTTGAAAACCTTCTTCACTGTCCATAACACCCATAATTTTAGATTCATCTGTATTCTTACTAATCCAATTGACCATATCCAGAGCATTAATATATATGACAAACAACAATGGACCCAGCTCCGATCCCTAAGGCACTCCACTAGTCACTAGCCTCCAAGCTGACAAACAATTTTCCACCACTACTCTCTGGCATCTCCCATCCAGCCATTGTTGAATGCATTTCACTACTTCAACCTAATGATTGAATCTTCCTAACAAACCTCCTATGTGGAACCTTGTCAAAGGCCTTACTCAAGTCCATATAGATAACATCCACAGACTTCCCTTCATCAACCTTCTTCGTAACTACCTCAAAAAATTCAATAAAATTTGTTAAACATGATCTACTATGCACTCAACCATGTTGACTACTCCTAATCGGTCCCTGGTCATCCAAATAATTATATATTCCATCCCTAAGAACACTGTCCATTAATTTATCTACTACCAAAGTCAGATTCACAGACCTATTATTACCTGATTTACTTTTAGAGCCTTTTTTAAACCTCCAATTCTCCGGCACCTTCCCCATTGCTAATGACATTCAAAATATTTCTGTCAGAACTCCAGCTATTTCTTCACTAACCTCCTTCAGTGTCCTAGGGAATATCTTATCAGGACCTGGAGATTTGTTTATCTTGATTGTCTCTACTTCCTCATTAATCTGTATATTTAAAATATCCCCTATCTCTTCAGACTCCACACATAGCCTGCCCCTCATCCTCAAGGGACCCAATTTTATCCCTCACTATTCTTTTTCTTTTAATTTACCTGTAGAAACTCTTAGGATTTATTTCTACCTTGCCTGCCAAAGCAGCCTCATATCTCCTTTTAGCCTTTCTCATTTCTTACTTAGGATTTTTTACACTCCTTATATTCCTCAAGCACCTCATTTATTCCCTGCTGTCTCTACCTGTTGTACACATCCCTCTTCCTTTGAACAAAATTCCTAATATCCCTAGAAAACCAAGGCTCCCTATGTTTTCTAAACTTTCCTTTAATCCTCACAGGGACACACCATCTCTGTACTCTCAAATTCCCCCTTTGAATATCCTCCATTTATCTGTTGAATCCTTCCCAGAAAATAAATCATCCCAATCCACACCTTCTACATCCTTTCACATCTCCTCGAAATTTGCCTTGTCCCAATCAAGAATTTCAACCTTTGGCCCAGACCTATCCTTCTCCATAATTAACCTAAAACCAATAGTATTATGATCACTAGACCCAAAATGTTTCCCAACACAAACCTCTGTCACCTGATCTATCTCATTCCCTAATAGGAGATCCAAGTTTACATTTAAAATGTAAAATTTTTTAAAAATTAATTTTAAAAATGTAAACCTTTTAAACTGTAAGCTATCAATTTCATGAATGTTAGATAATGTCAGGTCAGGAAGATGTTATCACATCATGCCAAAAATCCTAATTGACTGTTCCAAAAAAATAAAGGAGTGGATGAAATCAACAAAATGAGTTGTTTACCAATTTGTTTTTTACAGTTGTGAACATAACAATCTGAAAAATAAGGGCATTCAAAGTGATAATAAGAGACCTGCTGTGAAGTTAAGAGATATAATAGAGGTTTTAAACTTCAATGTGGCTCAAATCATTACTTTTGGGGGAATAAATAGAGGCAGCATGAAAATGAGTGCAGCAGGTTTGTGTGGAAATGCTTTGATCAACTAACTAGCATTAGACTAACAGACTGATGGTGTGCACTGATTAAACATATGTAATGTATAATTATGACTTCCTTCCTGAATCCCCATCCACCCACACACAAGCTCAGAAACTTGCTGCCCATTGATCACAAGTTGCTAAGAACTGGAAGCAGTGACTAATTGGACATTTAAAGAAAATTATGCTTGGAATTTTATACTGATCATGAAGAAATTCCAAAGATATGGTTCATTCATAAATGGGTGTTCTAAATCTGCACAGTCACAAAGCTGCTATCTCAGAGCTCCAGTGACCTGGATTCATTCCTGACCTCCAGTGCTATCTGTGTGAAGTGGGCACATTCACCCTGTGACTCCATGGGCTTCCCTTGGGTACTCTGGTTTCCTCTCATCTACCAAAAATATGCAGGCTAGTCAGTTAGTTGGTCTCTGTAAAAGAAGATTGTCCCAAGTGCATGGGTGAGTAATGGAATTGGGGAATCTTTGAAATGTGGCAAGAATAAATGGATTAATGTCGGATTAGTGTAAGTGGATGCTTAGTGGTTGGCATGGACTCATCAGGCTAGAGGGCTTGTTTCTGTGCTGTATGGCTCCATGACTACAATAAGTGTTTTGACGACTCATAGAGACATGATTGTCTAAATTCATTTGTAAAATAAATACACTGTAACAACTTATTTTTCCCATTTTTTTTATTTTCTCTCTTTTTTGGAAAATGGGATTCGAACTATCAGTTCATGTAGATGGAACATCCCAACATGAACAGTTGGGCCAAATGGCCTGTTGCTGCATTATGTTTTAGGAATCATCTCCTGTAAGGACAGACACTTACTTATGGTGAAATCATGTGCCAAATCTTGTCTCAATGGCCATTTAAACCTGGAAATGAGTGTGCTTGATGACTTAAGGAGTGTTACAACCAAGTGGATGTTCACACTTGCCTCTAGACATTAGTCATGAAAAGGAATTGTGGTCCTTTATATCTTTTTAACTGGTTATTTTTACACCTATGGTTTTCTGAGCTCAGATAAGTTCATTCAGCACCTGAATAGGCAATGAATCTGGGACCATTGGGAGGACGAGTCAGAATCTGGGGAAAATGGAGCAAGGTTAAATCTGTGTTCCTAATCTACAACACATCACTATGAAGGTGAGACAGTGAGCTTGTGATGCACTAACAGTAGGTTGTTATTTACAATAAACTTGGAGGTCATCTGGTGCTGTGAGGGGTCATGGTGTTGGAGCCTTTATACAGGGTCAAGAGGAAGGAGCCACAGGTCCAGTCATAGAATGGGGCAGAGCCAGATAAATGAGTGTACAGCAGTTCACCACAGTGAGCTTGTTCCACTCTGCACAATGCTGCCTAATCAGTGTTTTCTGCTGAATTGAAGATCTTCAACATCAGCATTTTTGTTCAGCTCTGGTTTATAAAGATAACATAGTTTTCTATCTTAAAATAAATGTTTTCTTTAGTTGTTCATGTGGAATTACTAAGATCCTCCTCAGAGACCCTGAGGAGGAGATAGAATGGTCGGTAATCTTTCTTGTTGCTCCCATCCTTATGGTAATGAATTCTCCACCCTGCCAATGAGAGCAAGAAGGTTGTGGGCATTTCCTTATTCAAACTGGGACCGTCCATTCAGCTTTTCCTGTCGCTTCCTCATGCTGATGGAGATAAACCTTTCTCTTCTCACTCCTCATGTCTTCTCTGACTCTATCTTTTTCATGAAACTAACCTTTTCTTCCCTGGGGTTTCAACTCTGCTAAATCTCCAAGATTGTTAATCGTTTTGGGTGGAATAATTAGCATAGTGATTAGTACAATACTCTTATAGGATCAGTAACCTGGGTTTGAATCCAGTTCTGTCTGTGATGAGTTTGTACCTTCCACTGCGTGGGTTTCCTCCAGGTTCTCCGGTTTCCATGACCATAAGACAATGGTGTTCTACATTCCTCTCACATTCCAAAGACATACAGGGTTAGAAGGTTAATTGGTCACATGGGAGTAATTGGACAGCACGGGCTCATGGGACAGAAAGGCCTGTTACCCTGCTCCATCGCTAAATGTTTTAATAAGTTCCTTGTGCTCAGGAACCTGGGCAATTATTTTCAAAGTGGGCATTCTGTCATCAATTCTCCATCAAAGTAAAACAATTCCCAACCATGTATTCTACAAATTACTCGTTGACTCTATCCTTCCTTGCAGGTGCTCAAATATGTTGTCCATATTTATAAATAACTAAATAAATAGACATGACCTATTATGGACCCAGAATACTTCCTCATTAGTCAGGATAATACAGCCATACCTACACTTCCAAAGGAAGCTGAGGAGGGCAATACTACCGGCCCCCATCTTGACAACCTTTTACAGGAGAACAATTGAGAATGTCCTGTCTGGCTGTATCATTATGTGGCTCGGTAGCTGCAAAGCATCCAACCAGAAGTCAAATACAGAAGATCGTCAAAATAGCCAGGAAGATCACTGGGGACTCCCTTTCCTCTATTACCTGGACCATTGCTTAAATAGGGCTCAAAGAATTATAGAAGTCCCTTTCCATCCAACACACAGTATCTTTGACCCACTACCATTAAGAAGGAAGTACCTGAGCGTCAAAATCAGGACTGCCAGGCTGGGAAATAGCCTCTTCCTGGGAAAAAGGCTGTGAGATTGATGAACAGTATCCTGTAACAAGTAAATGATTCCAAAGTATTGATACTTAAAAAAAAATTATATCTTTATGTATATATGTGTGTATTATGTACTGTATGCTGTGTGCAGTGCAGTCTGAAGGAACACTGTTCTGCCGAGTTATACATGACCCTCACTTCCACAAATTGCATTCTTTTGAGTACATCCCACCCCCTTAGGCAGATCAACCGCACCTTTCCCTAACCAGATGGCATCACTATCAACTTCTCCAATACCCAGTAAACCTTCCCCCTTGTTTTCATCCCCCTCTGATCTCTTTGATCCCTCTGATCCCATCACTTTTCCTTCTCTTCCCCTCCTCTGCCCTCTCTACCTGCTCATAATCCACACCTTCCTTCCTCTAACTCCCCACTCTGCCTCTTCATTCCATGATCTACTATTTTATCAGAGTGCATCTTCCTCAGCCCTCTACATTGCCTTCTAATCACCCCCTAGCTTATGACTTTTTCCCATGTCTTTCCCTCCCATTTATAAGCATCTATCACCTGCTGCATTATGCTCCTCACCCCCCCCCCCACCCTTTTATTTGGGCTTCTACCCTCTTTCTTGCTTTTCCCAATGAAGGGTTACAGCCCAAAACATTGACAGTCTATTGCCTTCCATGGATGCTGCCTGTCCCACTGAGTTCCTCCAGCTTTTTATGTTGCTCCATTTTTCCACCATCTGTAGTCTCTCTTGTTTGACGCCTTTCTATCCTTTGTTCAGCTCAGAAAATCTGCCCTATATTACTTCTGCTCTTACTCATTTAATTGTGTCCAGCACTCTTTCAGAAAGGTTACAAAAGGAATCCATAAATTACGTACGTTTCGCATGATAATTATAATTTTTTTATTAATAAGTGGCTGTAAAACTCAGAATATTTACATTTCAATTTATATTGATTAGATTTTAATACATATATTTAATTTTTTTAATATTCTTTCTTTTTTCTTTTTTTATGGCTCTCCTTAGGAGAGTTGGCTGAAGGAGGGGGGGGGGGTTCTTTTCTTTTTTTTTCCATATATATATTTTTAAAAATGTTCATGTTCATGTTTAATTGCTGAATACATCATATATTATTTGTTTTTTGAACAAATAAATAAAGTTAAAAAAAAGGAATCCATGACTTCCTCTTTTTCCTCATCTATGAAATGTCCCTTGAGAATTTAATTTTAGACATTAAATGGCTTCTATAAGTATATCAGTATACTCTCCTGCAGCCAACTGTGAAGAAGGCTTACTAATGCCTACGCTTTCTATGAAATCTGAAGAGATTTGACATATCATCAGCTCCTCTATCAAACTTCTGCAGGTGTACTCTGGAAACTGACAGGTTATATCACGGCCTGGCTTGGTTCGCGTGCAGAAAGTACCAAACATAGCTGAGTCCATCAACCTCCCATCCATTGAAGACATCTATACAAGCCGCTGCCTCACAAAGGCAGCCAGTATCATAAAGGCCTCCCATCATCCTTGTCACAGCCACCTTCAGGAAGAAGGCACAGATGAAGTCCACCACCTCTTGGTTCAAGAACAGTTTTAATCCAATGTCTTTAAAGCTCTTGAAACTTACCTTACCACCTTAACCACAAACTACTTTAAAACTACCCTGAAGATTTGTCTGTCTGCATTGTTGAAATGTACATTTGTCTTAAACTATTTATCTATCTGCATTTTATATTTATTACCTCTTTCCATACCGGGTAATTTAAAGTATACTGTTATAGTTGATATACACTTGTTTGGCCAGCAAGTAAGAATTCCAGGATACAGGAAAAGTCCAAAAATCTGAATGCCAGTAACCTGGACCACCAGAGAATATGAAATTATCGAAAACACTCAAAATTTTTAATTTAGAGTTTAGCAAGGATAGTGAAGTCAGCGGAAAAGACCATTGGGGAACCTCTTCCTAGCCTGAAGGACGTCTACTACACTTGATGCAGGCAGAAAGCAATGAACCCACACATCTTGCACGTAAACTGTTTTCCCTTCTGCCATCTGGCAGGAGGTACCACAGCACTCGAGACCTTTCTCCAGAGTGGGAAACAGCATTTTCCCCTAAGCCATCAGGTTCCTGAACTCACAGTACAGATGTTCATAGTGCTCTGTGGATTTTCAGTGTACATGTCTCAATGCTTTAATATTTTAATGTGTTAACTGCTTTCCTAACTTACTTATATCTAAGTAAATATGTTCAGTGATCCTGGAGAAATGCTTTCTCGTCCTACCATGCGAGCATGGTATGAACGATAAATAAAGTTGACTTGACAGATGCACAGAAGTTGCTGAAATTTTTGCACTTTGTATTTTATTTGAAAAAATGTTTTGTTAATAAACTATCAAAATTTACCTGTTCATCTCTTCTTTATTCTCGTTAAATTTGAATTTTAAAAGTACTTCATGAGAATCTGGAAAACCAAAACCCTGGACCAACCAATCCCTGAGAAGTCTGGATTTTAGGAATTTTACGATATATATACATTGTACTTAAGTATATGACAATAAACTCATTATAGAACATAGAACAATACAGCACAGTATGGGCCCTTCAGCCCTCAATGTTGTGCTGACCCATATATTCCTTCCAAAAAATGTACTAAACCCACCCTACCCCACAACCCTCTATTTTTCCTTCATCCATGTGACTGTCTAAGAACCTCTTAAATGCCCCTAATGTTTCCACCTCCACCACAATCCCTGGCAAGGCATTCCAGGCACCCATAACTCTCTGTGTAAAAAACTTACCCCCAGTGTCTCCCCTAAACTTCCCTCCATTAACTTTGTAATTAAGTCCTCTGGTGTTCGCTGATCCTGCCCTGGGAAACAGGTACTGGCTATCCTCCCTATCTATGTCTCTCATTATCTTGTAGATCTCTATCAAGTCTCCTCTCATCCTTCTATACTCCAAAGAGAAAAGTCCCAGCTCTGCTAACCTTGCCTCATAAGACTTGTTTCCCTATCCAGGCAACATCTTGGTAAATCTCTTCTGCACCCTCTCCATAGCTTCCACATCCTTCCTGTAATGAAGTGACTAGAACTGGACACCATATTCTAAATGTGGTCTCACCAGAGATTTGTAGAGTTGCAACATGACTTCTCTATTCCTGAATTCAATCCCCTATTAATGAAACCCACCATCCCATATGCCTTCTTAACTGTCCTATCAACCTGGGCGGCGACCTTGAGGGGTGTATGTATTTGAACTCCAAGGTCCCACTATTCAACTACATTTTTAAGTGAGAACCTCATCCAGCTCTAGCCTTAGGGGCTGTTGAGGGAGCTGGAGCAGGGCGGAATCTTGGACTGAGCGGTTGGCACTGAAAAGAGATTTGAAGTGTTCTGACCATCGGTTGAGGATGGAGATCTTGTCGCTGAGGAGGACTTTGCCGTCTGAGCTGCGCAGCAGGCTTTGGACTTGGGGTGAGGGGCCGTACACAGCCTTTAGAGCCTCGTAGAAACCCCTGAAGTCGCCAATGTCCGCGCTGAGCTGGGTTCGTTTGGCGAGGCTAGTCCACCAATCATTTTGGATCTCCCGGAGTTTGCGCTGAAGATGGCTGCATGCGCGGCGGAAGGCTTGTTTCTTCTCTGGACAGGACGGCTTTGTAAGGTGAGCCTGGTGGGCAGCTCGCTTCTTTGCCAGCAGCTCCTGGATTTCCTGGCTGTTTTCGTCAAACCAGTCCTTGTTTTTCCTGGAGGAGAAGCCCAGTACCTCTTCAGTGGATTGCAGTATGGTAGTCTTCAACTGATCCCAGAGGGTTTCAGGGGACGGGTCCGTGAGGCGGGTTGCATCGTCGAGGTTTGCTTTGAGGTTTGCCTGGAAGTTTCCTCTCGCTTCGTCTGACTGCAGGTTTCCAACATTGAACCTCTTTCTGGGGGCTTTATTGTTCCTGGGCTTTGGCTTGAAGTGAAGGTTGAGCTTGCAGCGAACCAGCCGGTGGTCAGTGTGGCATTCCGCGCTAGGCATGACCCTGGTGTGGAGCACATCTCGTTTGTCACTTTCTCGCACCAGGATGTAGTCCAGGAGGTGCCAGTGTTTGGATCGGGGATGCATCCAGGTGGTCTTAAGGCTGTCCCTCTGCTGAAAAAGGGTGTTTGTAATGACAAGCCGCTGTTCTGCGCAGAGCTCCAACAGGAGGCGCCCATTGTCGTTGCACTTGCCGACGCCATGCTTGCCCAGGATTCCTGGCCAGGTTTCTGAGTCTTTGCCGACACGAGCGTTGAAGTCGCCCAGGATGACAACCTTGTCGGCTGTAGGGGTGCGTTGGATGAGGTTGCGCAGGTCGGTGTAGAACTTGTCCTTTTCTGCTGGTTCCGCCTGGAGGGTTGGAGCATAGACACAAGCGTCACATTTTTAAGTAACCATCCATTAATCCTGTACTCAGCCTTCTGGTTTGTCCTTCAAAAATGCATCAGCTCACACTTATCCAGATTGAAATCAATTTGTCAATTTTTTGCCCAACTCTGCATCCTGTCTATATCCTCTTGTAATCTTCAACACCTTCAGCTCCATCCATAACTCCTCCAACCACAACTCCTCCAACCTTCATGCCATCCACAAACTTACTGACCCATCCTTCTGCTTCTTCATTTAGGTCATTTATAAAGATCACAAAGATCCGGGGTCCCAGAACTGATCCTTGTGCCACTCCACTAGTCATCGGCCTGCAGGCAGAATACTTTCCTTCCATTGCTGTTCTCTGCTTTCTTCCTGCAACCCTATTTTTTTATCCACACAGCCAAGGTTCCACTGATCCCATGCCTCATGACTTTCTGAATGAGTATCTCATGGGGGACCTTGTCAAATGCCTTGCTAAATTTGATGTTGACTACATCTACTGCCCTATCTTTATCTTTTTCTGTTACCTCCTCAAAAAACTCAATTAAACTCGTGAGCAATGACCTTCCTTTCACAAAGCCATGCTGATTATCCTTGAGTAGACTGTACTTCTCCAAATGCTCTTAGATCCTATCCTTTAAGAATCTTCTCCATTAGTTTGCACACCATTATTGTAAGACTCACCAGTCTATAATTCCCAGGATTCTCCCTATTACCTTTTTTAATGAAGGGAATTTGCCATTCTCCATTTCTCCGGCACTGCCCCTGTGGCCAAAGAGGATTTAAAGATCAGAGCTATTGCCCCAGCTATCTCTTCTCTCACTTACCATAGTAGCCTGGGGTATATTGCGTTTGATCCCAGAGACATCAATCTTGATGTTTTTAAGAAATTCCAACCCTTCCACTTCTTTAATTTCCACATTGTCCAGCGCACAGGTCTGTTCAATTTCAACTTCACTGTGATCTCTTGTGAATTTATTTAGGAATCCTTCTTGTACACACCTGACAAATTCAGCACCATCTATCCCTCTTGCAGTCAGTAGGTACCAGTCAATATTGGAGAAATTGAAATCACCCATAACTACAACCCTGAATTCATTATTACTGATACCTAGCTCACCATCCACTCTTCTTTTTACAGTTAAGCAATAGGAAGACTAAAATAATCATTTTTCATCTCAGCCATGGTTGAATTGTAAAATTTCAGCCTTTAATTAGTGAGCTGTTTTTCCCATCCTGGTGATAAACTCAAAAATCTAGGCTGACATTATCCTTGTCACTGCTTAGGTTTTATTCCACATCCCAAAAGCATGCATATTGACCACTTACTTGGTCTTTGCTGTGTAGGTGATCTTAGAATATAGAAGGAGTTGATGAGAAATAGGAGAAAATAAAAGAAAAATTGGATTAATCTCAGACTATTCGAAATGGTTGGTTGATGATTGGCATGGACTCAGTGGGCAGAAAGGCCTGTTTCTGTGATGTATCTCTCAGGGAAGGGAAGAGAGTGCAGTCACTGTTTCAACAGAGAAGGTGCTCAGAACACTGAATGGTCTACTAAGGGTGGAAAAGTCTCCAGACCAGATGGATTGCACCCTCAGGGTATGAAAGTGGTAGAGATTGTAGAGGCATTACTAATGATCTTTCAGGAATCAATAGATTCTGGTATGGTATTGTCCCAGAGGAATGGAAATTGCAAATGTCACCCCACTGTTCAAGAAGGGAGCGAGACAGCAGAAAGGAAATTATACACCAATGAGCCTGACATCAGTGGTTGGGAAGATATTGGAGTTAATTGTCAAGGGGAAGGTTATGAAGTACTTGGAAGCACATGACAAGATAGGACAAAGCCAGCATGGTTTCCTGAACAGGAAATCTTGCTTGATAAACCTATAGGAATTCTTTAAAGAAGTGGTAAGCAGGCTAGATAAAGGAGATGCACATGTGCCGCACATGAGGCTACTTAATAATATAAGAGCCCATAGTATAACAGGAAACATACCAGCATGCATAAAGCATTGGCTGATTGGCAGGAAGCAGAGAGTCGGAATACAAGGATCATATTCTTGTTGGCTGCTAGTTGCTAGTGGTGTTCCGCAGGAGTCAGGAGTCAGATTTGGGGCCACTTCTTTTTATGTTGTATAATAATAATTTAGATTCTGGAATGAATGGCTTTTTGGCCAAATTTATACATGATATGAAGGTAGGTGGAGGGGCAGATCATGTTGAGGAAGCAGGGAGGCAGCAGAGGGACTTAGACAGAGTAGGAGAATGGGCAGAGAGGTGGCAAATGAAACACAATGTTGGAAAGTGTACAGTCGTGCACTTTTGTAGAAGAAATAAATGGGCAGTATTTTCTAAATGGGGAGAAAATTGGATATTGCCAGATGCAAAGGGATTTTCTGAGAGCAAACTTGTAGGTTGAGTCAGTGGTGAAGAAGGCAAATGCAATACTGGTATTCATTCCAAAAGGAATAGAATATAAGAGCAGGGATGTGATGTTGAGGTTTGTAAGGCACTGGTTGTCATGATAATGAATATGTATGAGATATACCGGAAGTCACGTGATATGAGAGAGAGATAAGAACACAAGCAGGAGAACAAAGGAAACCGGAGAATAAAAAGACACTAAGAAGTTTACCTGATAAACTTGTGTTTAATGTTTCATTAACTTCACATTTCGGGCCACAAATGTGACACTGGTGAGACCTCATTTGGAGTATTATGAACAGTTTTGGTCTCCTCATTTAAGAAAAGACGAGCTGACATTGGAGACGGTTTCAATGAAAGTTCACAAGGGTGAATCCAGGAATGAAAGGGTTATCATATGAGGAACCTTTGACAACTCCTGACCTGTACTCATTGGAATTTAGGAGAATAAGGGGAGATTTCACTGAAATGTTTTAAATGTTGAAAGGCATAGACAGAGTAGATGTAGAAAGTTTGTTTCCCATGGTGGGAGAGTCTAGGACAAGAAGGCACAACTTCAGAATTGAATTGCATCTGCTTAGAAGAGATAAGGAGGAATTTTCTCAGCCAGAGGGTGGTAAACCTGTGGAATTTGTTGCCATAGGCGGTTGTGAAGGCCAGGTTTTTGGGTGTATTTAAGGAAGAGATTGACAAGTTCTTGATTACCCAGGGCATCCAAGATTATGGGGAGAAGGCCAGGCAGTAAAGCTGAGTGGGAAAGTGCATCAGCTCAAGATTAAGTGGCGGGAAGGCTTGATAGGCTGAATAGCCGATTTCCACTGCTATATGATATGATAATGTCCCTTCGCCTCCCCTGCTCAATGTCAGTTCTATGGCCTTACTGACATTGAGAATTTCAAACCTGCTATATAATTGCTGGTTAAATTGTCATTGATGCAAAAATTCCAATGCACTCAAGGCTCACCACCTAAATGCACAAAAAGTGAACATGTGATCATGTCCTCTTCACTATTCATAGGATCACTATATCTCCATATTGGCTGCAGAGTTTTCTACAAGCAACTACTCTTGAGAAATATTCATTGGCTGTAAGGCACTTTGAAATATGCAAAGCTTTTGAAAAAGGCTAAATAAATGAAACTACTTTCAATCACTTTCCGATACTCAAACTTCCACCAAACACTCTGTTCCTCTCCATATGTCCACTTGTGCCACATGCTGGAGTGTATGTACCTGGGGTAATAATGAGAAACTGAGTTCAAATCAAGATCATACGTAAATGTGAAGAAAATTAAAAGTGATGTGATGACTTATGTGTGAAAAGCAAGAATAAAATCAACCTGAACAATGTTTTTAATTGTTTAGTTTCCACTTTGTAACCTGTTTCCTGATAAAATGGATAAAAATGATCTGTTGGAAGGAAAAGAGCTGATTGGTTGAATCTGAATTGTTGAATTTGAGCAGAAATGAACAAAAAAAAGCTTTTGGTTGAGGGCCAAGCCTCCTGTCTCCACTTTATTTCATTATATCATCTTGTAAAATTAGGTTGCATATGCGCGTAATGTATGTTTATAAAGACAAATTATATGCACATGAAATAAATGAATGAATACAATCTCAACTTGTAATACTCTTCCTTTTACATATCCCAACAGTCCCATTACCTTCCAGTTAAATCAAATCTGTAAAGAAGATGCCAACATTAATCAATAAACAAACCATTTTTTAAAGTCCATTAACAATTATAGATTGCAACTAAACATGAGGCAAAACATCATGGATTTTTTTATGAAAACAGACATAACTTATAGATGCTTCTTAAATTTAATTTAAAACTGCAATTTTCAAATCTAGTTGAAGAAAATGAGCTAATAAAATTTGCATGTAAAGGCACTATTTCTGTGCTTCTCCTTGATATCATTGGGCTATGATTAAGTGCAGTGAAAATATAGAACTAAATTAATAAAATTGAGACCACTTAATAATTTTCATTCTAGAATTTAAAATTTGCTCTTGCAAATTATTATTTTTATATGAAATGTTGGAAGTCTGCAAATTCTATATTATATACTGGGTCCATTTTGTTCATCCTCAGTTTTTTTGGCTGGAACTAACTCATGATTTTTGTGTTCAATAAGGAGTAAGCAAGTTGTTTAGGTATAGAACTATTTTAGTGATATCCCATTCTATACCAAATTTACTCACTGAGGACAACAGGATTCTGTGTAAAGCTGTTAAGATTACTCAACAAAATCTTTATCAGAATCAGATTTATTGTGATAAAATTTGGTGTTTTTGCAGCACCATCTTAGTGCAAACATTCTTATAACATTACTTTAAATTTCAAAAAGAGTGGTGCATGTAAAGTAAGGCAGGGCCTTTAGTTTATAGATCATTCAGAAATCTGATGGCAGCAGGAAAGAAGCTGTCCTTATGTTGCTGAGTGCTCATTTTTAGGCTCCTGTACCTTTTTCCCAATGGAGGCAGTGAAGAGGACGTAGCCTGGGTAGTGGGGGTCATTGAGGATAGAGGCTGCCCGCCACATGTAGATGTCCTCAATGGAGTGAGGTCTGGTGCCTGTTAACAATGAAATAAATGTGTGTATTGTAAAAAAGGCAGGTATATCATTAAGAAACATTATTATGTAAAAATATATTGATGCCTATTAATCATGGCAAAAAATATTGAATTTGATATGATAAAAGAATAAGGTATATTGATGATTATTATACACAGTGATCTCTTAAGTTTTCTGAAGAATTAAGAAATAAATATGGAGTAGCTAATGGGACATTCTTTTGTTTCCTCCATTTAAGATTGTTCCTGAGAGAAAGATGGGGACTTTGTTATTCCAGAGGAATTGTTTTATATAATTTTCAATAATTTAAATAAATTTTTAGGTTGTGCAATAGGCAACTCTTGAAAAAGCTGAGTTAACAATGCTCTGGAGTTTATTCTTGACCTGAGCGTTGGCGCCTCCATACCAGACAGTGATGCAACCAGTCAGAATGCTCTCCACAGTACACCTGTAGAAGTTTACAAAAGTCTTAGGTGACATATTGAATCTCCTCAGACACCTCACAAAGTATAGCTGCCGGTGAAACTTTTAAAAATTTTTTTCCCATAAATATACATATTTATGTATAAGCACACACACTCATTTTTTCTTACAAAAAACAAACAAACAAAAAAAAAACACCTCCCCCTCCCTTTTCACAATATTAATCTACACACCATCAGGGCTAACATTTATGTTACCATAAAAAATTTCTATGGGAGAGTCACTTGCATTTAAACTACACAGCATCTATTATTGTCCTTTTTATTATTATATTTATATTTAAAATTGGCCCCCTCTGTAATCCAAATATGGCTGACATATCTTAATAAATATGTCATATTTGTTCTTTAAGTTGATTGCAATTTTTTTCCAAAGGTATGCAACTATTCAGCTCAGCAGACCTCGTGCTATATGTAGAGGGGAGTCAGATTTCCAAGTTATCACAATAAATTTCTTAGCCACCGTAAGGCTATTTTAACAAATAAGATTTGGAACTTATTTCAGTAAAGTTGCCCTTAAGATAAAGCTCTGGGTCACCTGTGAAGGCCACCCTGTTATCCTTGTTAATATTTCAGTAATATCCTGCCAGAAGGGCTCACCTTCACACATAACCATGTAGCATGTAAAAATGTTCCTATTTCTATTCCACACCTAAAACACATTCCCAATATTTCAGATTTTGATTTCTGTGGTGTGAGATATAATTGGTATAGAAAATTATATTGCACTAATCTGTATCTTGCATTTATAATTGATGTCATGCTATCTAAACACCAATCAGACAAACTTCTTTCCATTATTGCAACACCTAGATTCAGCTCCCATCTCTCTCTCTCGACCTCTGTAAACCTGGTTTTGTGCTTTCATTCTGGAGAGCATAGTACATTTTTGTAATGAATTTAAGTGTATTCCCCAGCCAGATCATTTGTTCCATTTCACTAATTTTAGGTGGAACCAAACTTAGTCCCCATCTTTCTCTCAGGAACAATCTTAAATGGAGGAAACAAAAGAATGTCCCATTAGCTACTCCATATTTATTTCTTAATTGTTCAGAAAACTTAAGAGATCACTGCGTATAGTAATCATCAATATATCTTATTCTTTTATCATATCAAATTCAATATTTTTTGCCATGATTAATAGGCAGCAAGACATTTTTACATAATAATGTTCTTAATGATATACCTGCCTTTTTTACAATACACTCATTTATTTCTTGCCATATTCTAATCATATGTATTAATATAGAGTTATCCATCTTTTTTGTTAATAATATCATTCCACTTATAAATTCTTTTGTTGTTTCTTCTTCTATTGAATTCAATCCCATTCAGATCCAAAAAACGGGACAACCTTCAAAAAAGAATGATAAAAATCTTGCTTGTGGTGACAAATAATGTTTCTTAAAGTCCCGAAGTCTAAGTCTTCCTAATTTATAATCCTATGTTGGCTTTTCCAATGAAATTCTCATTACTTTGTTATTCCAGAGGAATTGTTTTATATAATTATTCAATAATTTAAATAAATTTTTAGGTTGTGCAATAGGCAACTCTTGAAAAAGCTGCTGTAATCTTGGCATCACATTCATTATAATACATTTAACTCTTCCCGCTAGTAATTGGCAAGACTTTTAATTTCCTTACATCTTTCTCTATTTTTTATAACAGAGGAGTGTAATTAAATTTATATAAATTCTGTAAATTATTATGTTACATTCCTAAATATTTGATTCTATCTATCTTCCATTTAAATCTACTACCTTTTTGATATCTTCCATAATCAAAATTCGTCAGTGGAATTATCTCATTCTTGTCCATATTTATTTTATAATGTAATACTCTTCCATATTTTTCTAATGTTTTTGTAATTTTATCAAGGGTTTAGCTGGGTCAGACATACATAACAGAGCACATCATCAGCAAATAAACTAATTTTATGTACTTCCTGTCCAACTTTGAAGCCTTTAATATCCAGATCTCTCCTTGCCAGTGGTTCAATAGCTAGTATAAATAATGCTGGAAACAGAGGACACACCTGTCTATTTGATCTACCCAAGGGAAAGACCACTGACATCTGACTCTTAGTTATAATTTTGGCTTGTGGTTTATGGTAAAGAGTTCTTATCCAGTTTACAATTTTTCTGCCTGTAACAAATTTTTCTAATGTTTTAAATAAGAAAGACCATTCTAATTGATTGAATTATTTTTCTGCATCCAGGGAGATGATAATACTTGGATTCAACTTTGATTTTACCAGATGTATTATATTAAATAATACTTAGACTATCTGAAGAATGTCTTCCTTTAACAAATCCCACCTGATCTGTATGTATTTATTTTGCAAAATATTATCCCAGTCTATTAGCTAATGCCTTTGCCAATATTTTGTAATTAGCGATGAGGAGTGATATAAGTCTATATGATGAAGTTTTTAATGATCTCTGCCTTTCTTCAGTAGCACTGTTATTATAGCAGTTGAGAAAGATTCCGGAAGGGTCTGTGTCTCCTCTGCCCAGTCCAATACATCCATCGTAAGAGATATCAATAAATATTAAAATTGTCTCTGAAGCTCTGGAGAAAACCCATTCTACCCCGGAGATTTGTTAGCTTGTAAAGTACCCAAGGCTCTTTCGATTTCTTCTCTTGTGATAGAGGTGTCTAAATCAATTAGTTCTCTATTTTCTAATTTTGGAAGTTCAACATTTGTTAAAAATTCATTCATCTCATTTTCATCTCCCAAAAATTCTGATTTATATAGTTTCATATAATATTGTCTAAAAGTAGTATTTATTTCTTTTTGATAATATGTTATAATATCAGCCTCTGTTTTTATTGCATTTATCATCCTAATGGCTCCTCTGCCTTTAGCTACCAAGATAAAACTTTATGTGCCCATTCTCCTAATTCAGAATATATTTGTTTGGTGTTCAATATATATTTATTTTAGTTCTACATGCTCTTAATATGTTGTATTTCAATTTTTTTATTCTCTAAAAGTCTATATCTTTCTTGTGATCCTGTTCTCTGATACTCTTTTTCCAATTTCATTATATCTTTCTCTAGACCAGGATAGAGGGCTCATCCAAGGAGCCTGTGTGGGTGGAATTGAGGAATGGGAAAGGGGCAGACACACTTATAGGGGTGTATTATAGACCACCTAATGGGGATCGAGAACTGGAAGAGCAAATTTGTAGGGACATAGCAGATATTTGTAATAAGCACAGGGTTGTGATTGTGGGAGATTTTAATTTTTCAAAATATAGATCCATTCTGTAAAAAGGCTGGATGGATTGGAATTTGTAAAATGTGTGCAGGATAGTCTTAGATGACATATTGAATCTCCTAAGATACCTCACAAAGTATAGCTGCTGTTGAACCTTTTAAAAAAAATTTTACACAGAGATACCTACCAGAGAAGAGACAGTGTTGGATCTACTGTTGGGGAAATGAGATAGGTCAGGTGATGGAGCTTTGTGTTGGGGAGCACTTTGGGTCCAGTGATCATAGTGCCATTAGCTTCAATATAATTATGGAAGGGGATAGGTCAGGACCTAAGAAAACGGTTTTTGTGTGGGGAAAAGCTAGACTTGAGGAAATGAGAAAGGATTTACGAGGAGTGGATTGGGACAATTTGTTTTATGGGAAGAATGTACTAGACAAATAGAGGTCTTTTAAAGGTGAGATAAAATCTTTATGTTCCTGTCAGGATAAAAGTTTAGCCATGGTTTTCAAGGGACATTGGAAATTTGATGTAAAAAAAAAGAGGGAGACCTATAATAAATATTAGAAACAAGGAATAAAAGAGATGCATGGAGAATACATTGAATGTAAAAAGAAACTTAAGAAAGAAATTAGAAAAGCTAAAAGGTATGAGGTGGCTATAGCAAGCAGGATGAAAATAAATCCAAAGGTTTCTACAAATATGTTAATAGCAAAAGGAGACTGAGGGATAAAAATGGTCCATTAGAGAGTCAGAGCGGACAACTGTGTGTGGAGCCAAATGAGATGGGGAGATTTTGAATGTTCTTTTCTTTGGTATTCACTAAAGAGATGAATATTGAATTGTGCAGTGTAAAGGAAGCAAAGAGTGTAATTATGGAAAATGTAGTGATTAAGAAAGTGGAAGTACTGGAAATATTGAAGCATGTAAAGGTGGATAATTTTCCAGGTCCCGACAGGATTTTCCCCAGGACCTTGAGAGAAGTTAGTGAGGAAATTGCAGCGACTCTGACAGTGACTTTTCAAATATCATTAGAGATGGGTATAGAGGATTGGCATATTGCTCATGTGGTTCTTTTGTTTCAAAAGGGTTTGAGGAGCAAGCCTAGCAATTATAGGCCTGTAAGTTCATGGAAAGCATTCTTAGAGATAATATATATGTGTCTGGAGAGATAAGGTCTAATCAGGAACACTCATCATGGATTTGTGTGAGGAAGGTCATGTTTGACCAATTTTGTTGAATTTTTTGAAGAGGTGACTAGGAATGTTGATGACGGGAAAGCAGTGGATGTTGTCTATATGGACTTCAGTAAGGCCTTCAATAAGGTTCCACATGGAAGGTTAGTTAGGAGGGTTCAAGCGCTACATATTAACTTTGAGATAGTCAAATTGATTCAACAGTGGCTGGAAGGGAGATGCCAGATAGTTGTAGTGGATAACTGTTTTTCAGACTGAGGCCAGTAACAAGTGATGTGCCTCAGGGATCTGAATTTGGTCCCTCGCTGTTTGTCATATACATTAATGAACTGAATGATGGGGTGGTAAATTGGATTAGTAAATATGTGGATGATGCTAAAATAGGTAGAATTTTGGATAATGAAAAAGGTATTCAAAGATTGCTGAGGGATTTGCACTGCTTAGAAGAGTGGGCTGAAGGATGGCAGATGGTTCATTTTGGAAGGAATAATCAAAACAGGACATATGTAGTAAATGGGAGGGCAATGAAGAATGCAGTGGAGCAGAAAGATCTAGGAATAATGGTTCATCATTCCCTGAAGGTAGAATCTCATGTGGATAGGGTGATGAAGAAGGCTTTTATTATGCTGGCCTTTATAAATCAAAGCAATACAGGAATTGGGAGATGATGTTGAGACTGTTCAAGGCATTGGTGAGGCCAAATTTGGGATACTCTGTTCAGTTCTGGTCACTGAATTATAGGAAGGATATCAAGAGTACAGAAAATACTTACAAAAACATTACCTGGATTTCAGAATCTAGATTAAAGATTAGGTATTTATTTCTTGGAGCATAGAAGGTTGAGGGAGGATTTGATAGAGGTATTTAAGATTATGAGGGGGATAGATAGAGTTGATGTGGATAGGCTTTTTACCTTGAGGGTAGGAGAGATTGAAACAAGAGGTCATGAGTTAAGAGTTAAGGAGCAAAAGTTTAGAGATAACATGAGGGGGAACTTCTTTACTCTGAGAGCGGTGACTGTGTGGAATGAGCTTCTGGAAGAACTCGTGGCGGCAGGGTTCATTTTGTCATTTAAGGAAAATTTGGATAGGCATATGGATGGGAGGGGAATGGAGGGTTATGGGCAAGGTGCATGTAGGTGGGACTAGAGGAGAGTACTTGGTTCAGTGCAGACTAGAAGGGCCGAGATGGTCTGTTTCCATGCTGTAATTGTTATATGGTTTCCAGAGCACATTCTCTCTCTCTCTCTTAAGATTTATTGCAGAGGAAATAATTTATCCTCTTTGATAAGCTTCAGCATATCCCATATCAAAAAATTATTATCAGTAAAAGAAAGGATAGTTTCACAGAATAGTTCTATCTGTCTCTTAATAAACTCACAAAAGTCCTTCCTTTTCAACAGTGTGGCATTGAGACACCATCTGTATACATTTTCTTGTTTTTCCATTTTTGCAATAGTTAAAGTTAATGGTGAATGATCTGACAGATGTCTCACCAAATATTCCGTGTATACCATTCTACTTTTTAACTGGGCAGACATTAAAAACAAATCAATCCTTATATGTAAATCATGTACCCTTGAATAGAATGAATAGTCTCTTTCTAAGGGGTTAAGCTGCCTCCCACCATCAATCAAATTTAAATCCTTCATAAATGATAGTGTAATTTTTGCAGCTTTTTCCCTTGTCACTGTTCTGGGTGATTTATCCAGACAGAAAATGAAGTCTCCTCTGACCAGTATATTTTGTTTTCCCTCTGCTGTTTTTACAAGGATATCTTTCATAAAGGTTTCATCATCATAATTTGATGCACAAATATTCATAAATGTCCAAGATTCTGCATAAATTTTACAATGTGCCATTACAAATCTTCTGATTTGGTCAGTCAGTGTCTCTTCTATTATCACTGGTATAGTTTATTAATTAGAATCACTACTCTTCTTGCTTTTGAGGCAAATGAAGATGATATTACTTGTCCTACCCATCCTGTTTTTTTAATTTAGCATGTTCCAGTTTGATAAGATGCATTTCTTGTAGAAAGACTATATCTGACTTTAATTTTTTTTTTAGGTGCCTCAACCCTTCTCCTCTTCACCTCCCACTTATGCCATTAACCTTAAGACTAATAAGTTTAACATTCTATCCATATTGATTATTCAAACAAATATTGTTTAACAATAAAACCTTTCCAATTATTTAAATATTAGAGTGATCTTTCCCTGTTAAAAACACACACACACAATGTCTCTGCCCTTACAGTGATGTAAACAGGAAGCCCTGAAAGCCCACGAAAAAGTCCACAAAATATCTCGAGGAAGAACCCCTCTCCTTAGCACCATCTTTTATAGATACTCCTCTCCAGGCAACTTCTTCCCCTTGGATCGGAGTCTCCACCTTGCTACTACTTTTCCCAAGTTTTCACTCTTTACTGAGCTCTCTGTGAGTATTTCAATAAAATTTACTTTTCAACAATAAATACAAGACTGTTTTAAAAAATACAACTTTCACTTTCTTCTTCTCTGGTAACCTTATTCTTTTCATGAACCTGGCAGGAAATCTTCCACCTTGTTTTTAGTCTTGAAAAATCATCAATTATCTTCCGCTACTTTGACCCTCAGAGTTATGGAGTATATCATCAAATATTTCAAGTGTTTGGAATGTAGTTGTCATCATACTCCTTCCTTTGCTTAATCAAAGCTTTGAAAAATAACATTTTTTCATGGTCAATCTCAGGCAGGCCATTATTTTGCTCAGAGTATTCATATGCTCCTCCCAGAATTGTCTCCTGTACCCGATTATTCATAAGTCTTACCTGGACCGGTCGTGGTCGTGGTCACTAGGTCCAAGGGTCCCAGGGTCCGGTGATCCCTTTCAACATATAATTTTTCTCTGAATTTGTTTTTTTCCCATGTTTCAAAGAAGTTCACAGGATCTCTTCCCTCGATTCCTTATTTCAGTCCAATAATTTGAACATTATTTCACCTGTTAAAATTCTCCTTGTGGTCAGTCTAATTCAGCAGACCTTGCCTGTCCGAATTCCATTTCTTCAAATCTTTTTCCAAAGCTTTTAGCTTACCTTGTGTTTTTACTAAGTCTACTTCTGCTTGGGTCATTCTTTTCATTAAGTCTTCAATTATTTATTTAATTTCAGTCATCCTTTTAGTCATGTCTTTCATTACATTTTTAATGCCTGCAAATTGATTGTTCAAATTTTACATTTTTTCCATGATAATATTTAGTTCATGTTCCCACTCCCCAGCTCTGCCCAGGTCTGCCAGTCTTGAGGCCACTTTTACGCCACTCTGGCTTTCATTCGATGTTCTTGGCTGAGTAGAAGCTTCCTCGAATTTTGCACTCGGCTGCCTTGGTTTCTTAGTACTTGTATTGTCCATTTTTTAGTGAAAAAAAACTTAATATTAAGATTTTAACCATATTTTAATACTTTCCTTGGAGAGCTCAATCAAAACACATCTATCTAGGCCTTTCGCATGGCAACATCCCCCCGATGGCGAGCCTTCTTTGTGATTGCATCAACAGGGAGGCTGCACGACAGATCCTCGCTGGTGTATTCACATGTTTCCCCTAGTTTTTTAGGGTTATAGAACGGATTTTCTTGATGATAGAACAGCAGTCCTGCCTTCTCGGAGATTGCTGCTTTGACCCTGCCCTTTACAAAGGCCAGGTTTTGTTCAGGTCAGATCAAATATCACTGCTTTTTACTCTGCCTTTTCACAAAGGACAGGTTATCTTCAACTCACTGTGCTCTGTGCATTCTGCCTCAAAAACTATGTCCTTCCGCCTTCTTTATCCTGCCTCTCTTCCCACACGACCCGACATCACACAGCTTCAGTCTGTTTTGCAAAACCTCTCTTGCTCCAACATTTGATTTTGCAAAGTCTGGCACCTGTCACTCAAATGGATCTGGGGCTTGCAGCACTGCCAACACAAGGCTGAATATATCCCATCTTTGGCTTGGCTTCGCGGACGAAGATTTATGGAGGGGGTAAAAGTCCACGTCAGCTGCAGGCTCGTTTGTGGCTGACAAGTCCGATGCGGGACAGGCAGACACGGTTGCAGCGGTTGCAGGGGAAAATTGGTTGGTTGGGGTTGGGTGTTGGGTTTTTCCTCCTTTGCCTTTTGTCAGTGAGGTGGGCTCTGCGGTCTTCTTCAAAGGAGGTTGCTGCCCGCCAAACTGTGAGGCGCCAAGATGCACGGTTTGAGGCGATATCAGCCCACTGGCGTTGGTCAATGTGGCAGGCACCAAGAGATTTCTTTAGGCAGTCCTTGTACCTCTTCTTTGGTGCACCTCTGTCATGGTGGCCAGTGGAGAGCTCGCCATATAACACGATCTTGGGAAGGCGAAGGTCCTCCATTCTGGAGACGTGACCCACCCAGCGCAGCTGGATCTTCAGCAGCGTGGACTCGATGCTGTCGACCTCTGCCATCTCGAGTACTTCAACGTTAGGGATGAAAGCGCTCCAATGAATGTTGAGGATGGAGCGGAGACAACGCTGGTGGAAGCGTTCTAGGAGCTGTAGGTGATGCCGGTAGAGGACCCATGATTCGGAGCCGAACAGGAGTGTGGGTATGACAACGGCTCTGTATACGCTTATCTTTGTGAGGTTTTTCAGTTGGTTGTTTTTCCAGACTCTTTTGTGTAGTCTTCCAAAGTCGCTATTTGCCTTGGCGAGTCTGTTGTCTATCTCGTTGTCGATCCTTGCATCTGATGAAATGGTGCAGCCGAGATAGGTAAACTGGTTGACCGTTTTGAGTTTTGTGTGCCCGATGGAGATATGGGGGGGCTGGTAGTCATGGTGGGGAGCTGGCTGATGGAGGACCTCAGTTTTCTTCAGGCTGACTTCCAGGCCAAACATTTTGGCAGTTTCCGCAAAACAGGACGTCAAGCGCTGAAGAGCTGGCTCTGAATGGACAACTAAAGCGGCATCGTCTGCAAAGAGTAGTTCACGGACAAGTTTCTCTTGTGTCTTGGTGTGAGCTTGCAGGCGCCTCAGATTGAAGAGACTGCCATCCGTGCGGTACCGGATGTAAACAGCGTCTTCATTGTTGAGGTCTTTCATGGCTGGTTTTCGTGCAGACGGCAAAGTCCTCCTCAGCGACAAGATCTCCATCCTCAACCGATGGTCAGAACATTTCCAATCTCTTTTCAGTGCCAACCACTCAGTCCAAGATTCCGCCCTGCTCCAGCTCCCTCAACAGCCCCTTAGGCTAGAGCTGGATGAGGTCCTCACCCAGGAAGAGACATATAAGGCAATCGAACAACTGAAAAGTGGCAAAGCAGCAGGTATGGATGGAATCCCCCCAGAGGTCTGGAAGGCTGACGGCAAAACTCTGCATGTCAAACTACATGAGTTTTTCAAGCTTTGTTGGGACCAAGGAAAACTGCCTCAGGACCTTCGTGATGCCACCATCATCACCCTGTACAAAAACAAAGGCGAGAAATCAGACTGCTCAAACTACAGGGGAATCACGCTGCTCTCCATTGCAGGCAAAATCTTCGCTAGGATTTTCCTAAATAGAATAATACCTAGTGTCGCCGAGAATATTTTCCCAGAATCACAGTGCGGCTTTCGCGCAAACAGAGGAACTACTGACATGGTCTTTGCCCTCAGACAGCTCCAAGAAAAGTGCAGAGAACAAAACAAAGGACTCTACATCACCTTTGTTGACCTCACCAAAGCCTTCGACACCGTGAGCAGGAAAGGGCTTTGGCAAATACTAGAGCGCATCAGATGCCCCCCAAAGTTCCTCAACATATATCCCATACTGTTCCCCTAAAACGCACATTGTCCTGACATCCACTGTGATCCATTTTTATTCCAATATTGACTTGTCGGATATACTTGGTGTTTCCAAACTAACATCTTCACAAGATAAGATAAAGGAATGGAAGTAGGCCATTCAGCCCATCAAATCTACAACTTGATCTTATTCTCTCTTAGTGTCATAGTGTTTGTCAAATGTGCTGTGGTGTGTGTACTCCTGTAACTAAGTCCACTACATAACCTAAGATATATAATTCTATGTTGTTTCAAATATTATCAACACATCCATTATAAACATAAAAAGGAATTTTAAGAATATCAAAATTTCAAGTTGTATTTAATTAATATTGCATTTTGTTTTCACCATATAATAGCAGCAAATTGGGTCATCTACTTCTTCAGATCAGCTACTTGGGATGAGATGCCATTTTTAAGATTTAATTCCAAAAATATTGTCAACTAGTGCAAATATCACATGTCACTGTCCATAATAAACTTATTAAGCTGCCTGTCATATAGACAGGCAGTTATAGATTTTTGTATGAATGTTTGCTTATCATTTTTGTAGTACTTTGCACTTGCTTCTACCTATTTTTCCAAGTTTTTAAATGGTTTTCTTCACAAGCCAACCCCACCATCGCTTATCCAATTACAGTGCGGACTTCTCAGAAACTGGCATGACGTCCTTCTGACCTTATCATTTTATGATATTATCGAAGGAAGAGTGGGCAAAATTGCTGAGAAAAGGCTGAGTTATTTCTGAAACATTCATACTCTCAGGACCTACCAGCCAGCCGCATAAAATATGCAGAGAGCACCATGACAGAATGTGCATTAGAGAAATGCACTTCACAAATGAATTACTGCTTCACATATTTTATGAGTTGTTGAATCTACATAGATCTGCTTGCATTAGTGTCTAACCAAAACAGTGAACATTGTTCTCAATCTTTATGGCAATGGGGGATTTCAAGATGCCATGAGTAGGAATCTCTAGAATATCAGGTAGAGTGAAGAAAAGTCATCCATTTATCAGCTGACTGATGCATTTTACACGCCATTTTTCAGAGAATTCATCTAAGGATGTCACGGCAAGACGAAATAAAGCCAATCAATCTTAAAGAGTTTACTGGCTACCCCAGATCCAGTGTGCAATAATTGACATCCTCTGGTTCAAGTGCACCTCCAGTCAATCCAACAGTTTCCTCAACAGGAGAAACATTAATTAATGAAGTTCAAGTCAAATTTATTGTCATCTGATTCCACAAGTACAACCTGACGGAACAGCGTTCTCCGGTCCTCAGTGCAAAACAGGCAGTCACACATACAGACATAACACACATACAAATAATACATATGCAGAGCAAGTGTTCATAAATACAATTAACTAAATAAATATTGCTTCATAAATATGGTTAGTGTGAGCAGTTCCTTTGGTTGTTCAGCATTCTCACTGCCCGTGGGAAGAAGCAGTTCCTGGTGGTGCTGGCTCCGATTCTCCTGTATCTCTTCCCTGATGGGGGCTGCTGAATTATGCTGTGTGCGGGGGGGGGGGGGGGGGGGAAGGGGCCCTCAATGATTTTGCGTGCCCCCTTCAGGCAACGATCCTGGTAGATCACATTGATGGGGAGGAGATTCTAGTGATCCTCTTTGGCACACCTATGGTCCTATGGATTTACCTCTGATCCATTTATTTTACATTTTTTAAATTGTGAAGGAGATAATTTATTCCATCCTGTCTTTTCTGGCGATCAATTGAGAATTCCAATGAATGTCATCCCCTTGCTCCTTCCACACAGCCCTACAAATTATTTTTCTTCACATTTTAGGGTAGGTCACATTGATTGTGAATTATATTAAAGTGCTCAATTCCTTCAATAAACCAAGCATTAGTATGTGCATGGATGGAAAATACTGCTTTAACAGCTCAAATCCAACTGTACCTAGAAGATCAAAACATTAATGTAGCTCACTGCTGCCATCAGGAAAGAGGTACAGGTGTCACAGACTCGTAGCACCAGGTTTAGGAAAAGTTGCTATCCCTTTACCATCAGACTCCTGAACAACAGACTCAATCAGAGACTCATTGAAAGACGCCCACTTTGCACATTATTTATTATTGATATTTTTTTCTATATTGCACAGTTTCTTTACATTTCTCTCCTTTGTATGCATTTTTTTTTTCTTGAGTGCAGTTTAGTGGCAATTTTGCTAAAAGAAACTCAGGGTTGTATGTAATATGTGTGTATTCTAACAGTAAATTTGGATTTGAACTCCAATAGAATTGAGTTTGAATAACATTTGAATAAGTCTTTAAACTTTATCAGTGCCTTCTATACCCATGATAGCTAAAACCTATTTCAAAGCTATTAAACAACTTTATAAACTTTTCATGCACAGTCTACCATGCATCAACTCCACAGAAATAACTTTTTGCAATGATCTGTGGTTAATAATACATCATTGTATAATAGCAATTTAAAAAAATAATTTCACACAAAATTAAGCAATCATATTGAATATTATTACCAGCCTAAAACAAATTGCTACATTTTCTGAACATAACATAGTAGCTACCTGCCTCTTGAGCCTGTTCTGCTGTTCAATATGGTCATGGTTCAGCTTCCACACACCTCACTTCCTCGTCTGTGCCCTCAATTCCTAGATCTTTCAAAAATATACCTTTCTCCTCTCTAAATGCCCTTTATGACCTTGCCTCTACTACCTTGCAGGTTGGAGAATTCCAGAAATTCGCTACCTCCCACTCAGAGAAATTCTGATCCTCCTTGGATTGGCATGGTTGGAGTAGCATTTAGCGCAATGCCTTTACAGCACCAGCAGTCGGGACTGGGATTCGAACCCCATGCCGTCTGTATGGATTTGTACGTTCCCTCCATGTCTGTGTGGGTTTCTCTGGTGTCTCCGGTTTCCTCCCACAGTTTGAAATGTACCAGGGGTGTAGGTTAATTGGGGGTAAATTGGGCAGCATGGACTCATGGGCTGAAATGGCCTGTGATCATGATATGTATCTGAAATTTTTTTTAAAAATTTCGTGATTATATCTCCTGATTTGAGATTCTCCCTCCAATGGAAACCTGCCCCGTTGGATCTTGTATGATTCAATAAAATATAACACCTCATTTTAATGAACTCCAAAGGAGATAAATCTAAATTCTAGCTGCTGGTAATGGGATAACCTTCTTGTCCCAGAAATTAATCAATCGAATTTCTTCAAGACTGCCTCCAATGTTAGTATATCCTTTCTTATTTAAGGCAGCCAATACTGTGCACTGCATTTCAAATGCAGCCTCATCAATAACCGCTACAATTGACTCTTTTACAACCTCTCTCCATTTAGGTAAAAATCTGCCTTTTTGTTTCTCCTATGGAACTACTTGACCTCCCAATTCCCCAGATTGAACTTGGAACAGATTGTGTCAAGTTTTCATCTGTTCAGCTATCCTTTCTATATCCTGTTGCAAAGTCTAAATATCCTCATCGCAGCATCTATGTTTGTAACATCAGCAAACTTGGACAGCTTGCACTCTGACTCATCTCCTCCTTCACATAGTTTATATCAATATTTAATGATTAGGAGGCAAGAAGTGATTCTCAGTAGATAGATCCTTCTATCTTGAAAATGATCCATTTGTTCCAACTCACAATGAAATCGGTGAGAATATTCCAAATCATGCTTCCCACTCCATTACTAACCTCCTCCTTTATCAGTTTCTTGGTTTTGTGCAGTCAATAATCAATTTATTGGCGCAACCTAGAGATGACGTGGAGAGCACTTGCAGATTATGGGAAAATAAATGGTCAAATGGGTTTTAATGCACCGGATATCCTTATTTTAGTAAGCATGAACTTCTGTAGTCCTCTATCCATTAAAATTTTATACAATAAACTCCAATTATTAGAGAAAAATAAAAGCATAATACATTTACAGGAAATTGCCATACAAAAAAGAGTTTATTGGATATGTAAAAACACAATGCTAAAGAAACCTAGCAGGTGAAACAGTGTACTTTATATAGCTCTGACCTGCTAAGTTTCCCCAGCATTGTGTTTACTTCAATCATGGTGCCTGCAAGCTTTTGTGTTTTACCCCTTATTGGATATAGAGTTTTCTTGTAATTAAATACAAAATATTACTCTCAAATTTGCAGTATTAATCTTCAAAATATTTTTTAACATCCTCCAAGAATATTTGAGAACCATGGAAGTTTATATCACACCGGTGTATCAAATGGCTAATAAATTGAAAAACCATTTCTACTCCTGATTTTTTTTAAAGATTTGTTTTCAGAATGTCTATGTCATTGGCAGGACCTGCATTTATCATCCACCCTTAATTCTTTTTGGGGTGATAGTGAATCAAGTTCTTAAACCCCTCCAGTCTTCTGGTGAAGATATTCTTGCAGTGGTGGTGGGATAAAATTTCAGGATTTAGACCCCCAAACCATAAAAGACCAGTGATATATCCCCAAATCGGCATATCTTGGTGTGTAAACTGCAGGTGGTAGTGTTTCTGGTACCCTTGCTCTCTTTGCTGATACGTCAAAAATTTAGAAGCTACTGTTGGAGTTGACATGTTGAATATTTCTGTGCATTTTTCAGATGTATACACTGCGGACGAGCTGTAGTGGTGATGAGCAGAGGGGATGAGTTCCATTCAAGCAAGGTGCTTTGTCCTGAATGGTGTTGGGCTTTCTAAATGCTGTTGAAGTCATAGTCATTAAGGGAAGTGGTCTATTCTTTTGTACTTTTAATTTTTGCATGTTGGTTGTTGACCTGTGCCTTAGTATATCCAACCTTCCCTCTTTAGACAACTTTTCCCATTTCATTTATTAGTCCAGTAAGCATTCTATGAACTACTGCCAATGCATTAAAATTCTTTGATTAGTAAGTGGAACTTTTCAGTGAACAGTACTCAAAATGTGATCTCACCCTTTATCATTCAAGTATGACCTCCTTAATTAAGAATTTGATTTTCCTCACAATAAATGATGACATTTATTTTCAATATCTGCATACTCAACACCCCACTGTGTAATTGAATTCTTGATTTTCTCATCTCCAGACCATAATCAGTGAGGATTGATAAAAACATCTCCTCCACAATCTCCATCAGTGCCAGAGCACCACAGGGGTGCTTTCTTCAACCCCTACTGTACTCACTTTACACCTATGACTGTGTGACTCGGTATGACAACAACACCATCTCCAAATTCGCTGATGATACGATGGTAGTGGGTTATATAAAAAGGGGAAATGAGTTAGCATACAGGAGGGAGATTGAAAACTTGGCTGAATGGTGCACCAGCAACAACATCACACTCAACATCACCTAAACCAAAGAGCTGATTATTGACTTCAGGAAGGAAAAATCAGAGGTGTATGATCCAGTGATCATTGGGAGATCAGAGGTAGGCAGGGTGAGCAGATTTAAAATATTGGGAGTCACTATCTCAGAGGATATTTCCTGGACCCAACACACTTATGGCATCATGAAGAAGGGACGTCAGCTCCTTTACTTCCTCAGGAGTTTGCAGAAGTTTGGTATGACATCATAAACCTTAGAAGTTTTCTGCAGAGGTGTGGTGGAACATGTGCTGACATGATCTGGTATGGGGACACCAATACCCCTAAACATAAAGCCCTCCAAAAGGTAGTGAACATAGCCCAGGACATCACAGGCAAAACCCTTCCTACCATTGAAAATATCTACAGAGCAGCAGTAATCATCAAGGATCCACATCACCCATCACAGGCTCTGTTCTCGCTGCTACCGACAAGAAAGAGGTACAGGTGCCACAAGACTTTCATCACCAGGTTCAGGAATAGCTGCTCCCCCTCCACCATCAGATTCCTCAACAACAAACTCATTTGTTTGTTAAACTTCATAATTTCACATTTTTCATTCTACTCTTTTTGCCATATTTTTGCCCAGTTATTTATTCTATCTCTATCCTTTTGTAGCTTCCTTATAGCCTCTTCACAATTTACTTTCCTATCTATCTCTGTGGAATCAGCATATTTTGCAACTATACCTGCGGTATTTTCATCCAAGTCATGTACAAAAAATGTAAAAAGTTTGATGCACCAGCAAGAATCCATGTGGTAATCACACATCACACCTTGCCAACTAGAAAAAAAGACTCACTTAAACATATTCTCTCTTTTCCGTCAGTCGGCCATTAATTTTGATCCATGAGAATATCACTTCCTACACCATCAATTTTTATTTTCTACAATAACTTTTGATGTGACACATTGTTAAATAGCTTCTGGAAACCTTAATTTACCCTTTGGTTTCTGTTTATCCATAGGACATATTATTTAAAAGAACTGCAATAAATTGGTCAGAATCTTTGATAGAACAATACTAATTTTGCCTGATTACCTTGATTTTTTTTCCTAAATAGTTTGGTATAATGCCTTTAACAATGGTTTTTAACAATTTCTCCAATACAGAAATTTCTCCATTATTGCCTGGCCAGGTATTTCCTGTTTCCTGTTACTTTTCCATTTTTTCAATCTAATGAGGTATTCTGCAAATCTAGTGAATTTTAGAAAATGATGAACTAACACTAGCTTGAGATCTATATCTATTAAGACCTTTGGATGAAATCACATTTAATGTTTGGGAACAGAGCCATGATCACATGCATTTGTCTTAAGATGCATTTGTTCATTACATGGTTTTCTGGCAACGCTAACATTTATATCTGTTCTTAATTGCCCCTAAACTGAGCAATATTGAAGAATCAGGCAGGGCTAAGGGGGCTGAAATCACATATTGGGCAGATGGCAGATAATAGCATACAAGATTGTTTTTGGAATGTTGAAATAGGTTCATGGTAACCATTAACAATGCCAGTTTTTAATTCTATAGTTCTTTAATTAATAGTACATAAATTCTCCAGCTACTTTGATGGTATTCAAACTTGTATCTTTGGGTACTAGTTCAGTAATTTAACTCTTTTGCAGATTTCTTGTTACTCTGTAACAACTGTTTGTGTAAGTTTAAATACAGATGAAGTATCAGAATTAAAACATCATAACTGCTGTTAAGATACCTGGCACTGACAGAATGTTGAGCTGAAGGTTCATTGGGTGGATCCATTCTTGGTGGTTTGACAAGTGATCTTAGCATGTGTAGCAGATAATGCTCTGCTCCATGAGAAAATCCACAATCTACTGAAACCACATATTCACTTTGAGACTTGTCTCTTTGGAATGGCCAATGAAATTTAGTCTGAAAGGAGAACATATTTAATCAGTTTTTTAAAAATAATTGGAGAGTAAACAGTAAGGTGCTGGAGAAATATCTAACTCCAGTCAGGAAGGAGCTTCGTGTTTAAAAACTCGAGATCTCTGCTCTGCTGACAATAACTGGAAATTATAGTCCTTGCTCTGATCGGAGGATTCTGTTTTAATCAAAGTTTCCTTTTATTATCACATAATAATACATTTAAAATATAATATACATGAATATACTTCAATTTTTGCCTGCTACAAGGCAACAAAGAGTTGCCATGAGCATTGCCAAGCATCCCTAACAATAAGTGAAAATGAAGCAAACGAGAGACCCTTTAGAGACTTTGAGTGTCCATGGATTCACCCCCAGCAGTCCTACGGCCTCTGCAGCCACACAGATCCCAGTTCAAACCATCAGCAACACAAGCTCTAGATCCAAACCTCCGATACAATCAAAATCTTCAGTGCCTGAGATCCTTCTGGAATCCTTCTTGCCCTCAGCATCTTTTTGAATCCCATTTCCAATACCTGGTTCCCATGAGTCAGTCTCCAGCAGTCTGCAGCCTGTGTGGACCCTTCAACTGCAAGTTGCCCACAGTCTGTGTGAGTCCTTCAACTGTAAGTCATGGGTATCTTGATTTGGCATGGGATACTGTTGAGAACATCACTATTAACCCATCCTTTGCTTCCAGGACATATCCTGTCCTGCCAAAACTTTGCTCAATTTATTAATATTTCAAGGGTAATATTTACACATACATTCATATCCATTAGTTGGAGTAGGGGACATCATCACCAACCACATCTTTCCCTAAAGGCCTCTCTAACTTCAAACAATTACAGAAAGCACCAAATTGAATTGCAGCAGTAGTTGGAGTAAGTCAACAACAATGAAACTGTGAGGAGGAGATGACCCACTGAAATTGCATTGCTGAAGTTTTATATTTACTGCAGAATATGCACTTAGTTGTGCAAGGGAAAGTGCTAGCTGGAAAATTGAGCTTCAAAATGGGCAGTGTTGGCACAAATCTGTGGAGTCTATTCATTGATGCTGAGATCTATCTGCTATGTATATTTCTATGGGTAGTCACTCTTCACCTTATAATAATTTTAATAGCATGACTATCCAGCATAATATAACCCAGGAGCTTGTATGTGTGCCACATTTTATTTTGGCACTCCTAGTACTTGTAACATCTTGAAGAAATGCAGTTGCTGGGGCGTGACCTTGGCAAGTGAAGTCAGAAGCAGCGTCAAGGATGAATAATGCAATTAAAACAAAAGACAACATCCTAACGTAAAATCAAAAAGAGATTAATTATATTTTTAAACAATATTAAACAAAGCTATATAAATTAGAATTATTAGGAGATGATAATGAGATGGGTGGGTTTCTAGTGAAAGTTGAGCTTCCAAAATTAGAGGTAAGAGAACAAACTGAGTTAGATGCCCCTTTCTCAAGAGAAGAAACTGAGAAAGCTCTGAACGCTCTCCAAGCTAATAAGTCTCTGGGGAGGATGGGTTCCCAACTAATTCTATAGACAATTTAAGGATCTGTTAATGCCTCTTATAATAGAGGTGCTAGACCGGGCAGTGGAGACTCAGGGTCTCTTTTTCAACAGCTATTATTACAGTGTTCAAAAAAAAAAGGCCCGGTAAAAACCTCATCATATAGATCTATCTCACTTTTGAATGCTGATTATAAGACAATTCATACAGAACAGATGGGATTTGTTAAAGGATGCTTCAAATAGTCTAGGTAGGTTCTTTAATACAATACATATTGCTAAATCAAAGCTGAGTTCCAATATAACAATCTCCCTTGACATGGAAAAGGCATTCAACAGCTTAGAATGGCCTTTTTTTTAACTTAAAATGCTAGAGAAATTTGGAATAGGAAGAATATTCATAAACTGGATAAAAACTCTCTATCACAAACTACAAGCCAAAATTATAACATGTAGTCAAATGTCAGAAATTTTCCCTCTGAGTAGATCGAGTCGACCGAGGTGCGCTCTGTCCCGATTACTTTTTATCCTTGTGATTGAACCACTGGTGGAGGTTATAAGGGAGAGATCTTGATATTAAAAGCTTCAAAGTTGGACAAGAGGAACATAAAATTAGCCTTAGTTGCTGGTGATCTGCTATTATATTTATCTGACCTGTTTGAGTCTCTGGAGAAATTACAAACAACACTGGAAAAATATGGAAAGGTTTCAGGTTATAAAATTAATATGGATAAAATTGAGATAATGCCATTGACAAACTTTGATTATAAAAGATATCAAAAAGGAAGTTGATTTAAATGAAAAGTAGAAGGAATTAAATACTTAGGAATAATGACTGAAAATAATTTGTATAAATTAAATTATTCTCCCCTATTAGGGATGATAGAGAAGGAATTGAAGAAATGGAAAGACTTGCCGATTACTTTAGTGGGAAAGGTAAACTGTATCAAAATGAAAGTAATGCCAAGATAACAATCTATTTTTCAATTGCTGCCTATTTCTTTGCTGAAAAATAATTCTTTAAATTATTAAATAATTGTATTAGGCAATTCCTATGGAACAATAAGGTGCTGAGAATATCACTGGAAAAATTAACATGGGAGGACTTAGGCTAGCAGATTTTAGAAAGTATTATTTGTCAGCACAAGCTAGATTTCTTTCATCTTTCTTTGAAGAAGGTAACTCTCCCCCCCCCCCCCCCAACCCCCAGATTCGAATGGGATTATATTCAATGAAAGAGGGGGCAGTGAAGGATTTTATTTATAAGTAGAGTGTTCAGTCAATTACAGAAATGACAGATAATCCTATATAATACACGTGATTAGAGCATGGCAAGAAATCAGTGAGTGTATTGGGGAAAAAAAAGCACAGATATCATTAAGAGCACCATTATGTAAGAATATGCTGTTGCCTAAGAATATTGGTAACAAAATATTAAACTCCTTGTATGACAAAGGAATAAGACACATTGAAAACTGATATGCAGAGGGGTTTCTTATGTCTTTTAATCAACAATAACAAAAATATGAAGCTAATGGGACTTCCTTCTGTTTCCTCCAGCTGAGATCATTCCTGAAAGAAAGATGGAGGCCATTGTTGATCCCACCTGAAGTTAGTGAAATGGAGTGAACGATCTGGCTTGGGGAGAATACACCTAAATTCATAACAAAAATGTACCATGCTCTCCAGAGTGAAAGTGAAAAACCAGGTTCTTAGAGGTTGAGGGAGAGATGCGAGTTGGATTTAGGTGTTGTAATATCAGAAAGATGTTGGTCTGATTGGTGTTTGGATAGTATGACATCAATTATAAATGCAAGATCTGGATTGGTTCAGTATAACTTCCTACACCAATTTTACCTTACACCACAGAAGATCAAAATCTGAAATATCAGAGATGTCTTTTAGATGTGAGATGGAAACAGGAATATTTTTACATGCTACATCGTGGTATGTGAAGGTGAGAACTTTTTGGCAGGATATTGTGCAAATATTAACAAGGATTACAGGGATGGCCTTCGCAGACAATCCAAGCTTTATCTTTTGGATAATTTTATTGAAATAAGTCATAAATTAACTAAATTCCAAACTTAATTTGTCAAAGTAGCTTTAGCAGTGGTTTAGAAATGTATTGCAACTACTTTGAAGTCCAACTCTCCATTACTCATAGCACGATGGACTGTGGAGATGAACAGTTGTAAACCTATGCAGAAAATTACATACAATCTAAAAAACAAGTATTTTACATATGTCAATATATGGCAGCCATATTTGGACTATATAGGGACTCAAATATAATAATGATATTAACATGTTGTTACTATATAAACAGTTATGATTTCCCCACCTAGATTGTTTATAGATTTTTTATGGATAGTATAAGGGTGACAATGGCGTGAAGCAAGGCTGCATCCTCGCACCAACCCTCTTTACTATCTTCTTCAGCATGATGCTGAAACAAGCCTTGAAGACCTCAACAATGAAGACACTGTTTACATCCGGTACCACATGGATGGCAGTCTCTTCAATCTGAGCCGCCTGCAAGCTCACACCAAGACACAAGAGCAACTTGTCCGTGAACTACTCTTTGCAGACGATGCCGCTTTAGTTGCCCATTCAAAGCCAGCTCTCCAGCGCATGTCATCCTGTTTTGCGGAAACTGCCAGAATGTTTGGCCTGGAAGTTAGTATGAAGAAAACTGAGGTCCTCCATCAGCCAGCTCCCCACCATGACTACCAGCCCCCCCACATCTCCATCAGGCACACAGAACTCAAAACAGTCAACCAGTTTACCTACCTCGGCTGCACCATTTCATCTGATGTAAGGATCGACAAAGAGATAGACAACAGCCTCGCCAAGGCAAATAGCGCCTTTGGAAGACTACACAAAAGAGTCTGGAAAAACAACCACCTGATGAAACACACAAAGATCAGCTTGTACAGAGCCGTTGTCATACCCACGCTCCTGTTCGGCTCCGAATCATGGGTCCTCTACCGGCATCACCTACGGCTCCTAGAACGCTTCCATCAGCGCTGTCTCTGCTCTATCCTCAACATTCATTGGAATGACTTCATCACCAACATCGAAGTACTCGAGTTGGCAGAGTCCGCAAGCATCGAATCCACGCTGTTGAAGACCCAACTTCGCTGGGTGGGTCAAGTCTTCAGAATGGAGGACCATCGTCTTCCCAAGATATTGTTATATGGAGAGGTCTCCACTGGCCACTGAGACAGAGGTGCACCAAAGAAGAGGTACAAGGACTGCTTAAAGAAATCTCTTGGTGCCTGCCCCATTGACCACCGCCAGTGGGCTGATCTCGCCTCCAACTGTGCATCTTGGCGCCTCACAGTTCGGCGGGCTGCAACCTCCTTTGAAGAAGACCGCAGAGCCCACCTCACTGACAAAAGACAAAGGAGGAAAAACCCAACACCCAACCCCAACCAACCAATTTTCCCTTGCAACCGCTGCAACCGTGCCTGCCTGTCCTGCATCGGACTTGTCAGTCACCAACGAGCCTGCAGCAGACGTGGACATACCCCTCCATAAATCTTCGTCCGCGAAGCCAAACCAAAGAAAAGATAAGTGTGAGCTCTGACAGTGTGGTTTTATGTTTGTTTCTTTGATTTTTTGCATGAAAAATTTTAATGTATTGTGGAATTGAAGATTATTGTATATTTATAAAAAATGAACGATAAAATATTAAAGAAAGAAATGCTATTGATGTTTGTTAACATGTTAATTTTAGTGACATATTGTCTCTAAGAATCAATTTGCATAATTTTTCCTTTTTTCAATAAGTAATATATTATAATTATCCTGTATGATATCCCTTTGTTTTAGATCTTATTAAGATATAATGTGATTTGTTATAATATTATTTAATTGATTTGATATGGGCTAATACAGTGAAGCCTTGATAGAACGCGATTCATTAATCCATGGAATCACTTATAGCGCGGGTGTCTGTGGACCCCAAACATTGATTTTAGGATACCAGGCTAACAGCCACAAACTCAGAAATGGACTCTTATGACTTATTTAGAAGATGCTTATGTTAATATGTGGAGTTTAAAGGTCTTCAAGGTCCTTATTAGTCACAATAATTGTTTTCTTGCTTTCTGAATCATAACTTATATGCATCTGTTCCGTGTCTCAGCTGTAACGCGGAATGAAATCTTGGACCCCAACTATCGCATTCTAACGAGGCGTCCTGTATTGAATTATCTCCGATTGGTGAGAAGAATATGGAACAGTTTATTTATAGATGGAATTCTCAGTTATTAAGTAATTATAATTTGCCTGTGTTAAAACATTTAATGGAATTATGGAATTTTTAACAATGAAATTATAGGTACTCAAGGTAAATTTTCAGCTGAAACTCCTTTGTTTCAAAATAAGTTTTTTCATTTTACACCTAATAATCAACTTTTGAAGTTGTCGGATCAGAAAGGTATTAAATTAGTAGAAGATTGTTATGAGGCAGGATATTTTATTTCATTCCAAAGTATGAAGAGAAATATGAAATATCTTCGAATACTCTTTTTTTCTTATTATCAAATTAAAGCCCTATTGTTGGATAATTTTGGGCATACGTAATGGTTACTCAGGTAGACTAAATTTGAAATTTTACTTACTGATGGTGGAAAGAAAGGATTTATATCTGAGATGTATGCTTTATTGCAGAATAAAATGCTCAAACTGGATGTATATAAATCTAAATTAAAATGGGAAAAATATTTATCCATATCTATTTCTCAGGATGATTAGATGACCTTATGTGAGGATAGTATGACTAAAATTGTAAATGTAAGGCATAGATTGGTTCATTATAATTTTATTAATCATAAGTTTACTTCTTCCGATTTATGTTTCAGATATATTAAGGAAGTTGGTTCTTTTTTACATTCTACCTGGTTATGTGAGACGGTGAAACCTTTTGGAATAGAATTAAGGAATTTTTAGAAGCTATTTTCAAATTTAAAATGTAACTTTTCCCTTTGGTATTTTTATTGGGTTATATTAAGAAATTGAGCTTGGAGTTAAAATTAAATAAATTTCAAATTGCTTTTTTGGGATTATCTTTAGAAAATGTTTGGCAATTACTTGGAAAAATTAGACTAATTTGAGTATTCAGCAATGGCATTTGGAAATGAGATCTTGTATTCCATTGGAAAAGATAACATATAACTTATGTAATAATTATTCTTTTTTTGTTAAAACTTGGAGCCCATATATAGAGTATATATGGTTGAATCATTAATTTTTTTCCCTCACATTGATAGTGTTGCCCCAAACCATGGCAAATAACTGAAGGGCTTTATGTTATTTGATCTCCCCTTCTTTTTTTCTTCTCTTTCTTTCTTTTTTGGGATAGTTTAGAGGGGGGTTGGGAGGGTCAGGGTAGGGGGTGGGGGGTTGTAAGGGGTAAAATTATTATCTACTTGTTTGTATCTTTATTGTATGATTTGTTATGATTAATAAATAAAATGTTCAAAAAAGTGATGAATGCCAACATTCCATTTGCCTTCTTAATAACCTGTTGTACCTGCAATTCATGTTTTGCGATTCATGCACAAGTACTCCCAAATCCTTCTGCACTATAGAATGCTGCAGTTTTTTCACCATTTCAATAATAATCGGCTCTTCTATTTTTCCTACCAAAGTGGATGACCTCGCATTTCCTACCTTTGTACTCCATCTGCCAGACCTTTGCCCACTCACCTAACTTAAGTGATCAATCATCAATGTGAACAGCTGCGGGCCCCACTTACCACTGTCTGCCAATCAGAAAAACACCCATTTATTCCGACTCTCTGCCTTCTGTCCATTAACCAATCCTCAATCCATGCCAATATACTTCCCCTGTCTCCATTCATCTGTATCTTATTGCTTAGTCTCTTGTGCGGCACCTTGTCAACGGCTTCTGGAAATCCAAATAGGCAACATCAACCTGTTACCCTCTATCTGCTGCACCCATTATATCCTGAAAGAACTCCAGCAAGTTTGTCAAACAAGATGTGCCTTTTCTGAATCCATGCTCCATCGGCCTGATGGAACCCCATCATTCTAAATGTATCACTATTTCATCGTTAATGACAGCTTCAAGCATTTTCCCAAATACAGATGTTAAACTATCTGCCTACATCCCTTTTTAAAAAGTGGCGAGACATTTGCTATCTTCCAATCTGCTGCGACTTGCCCAGAATCCAGAGGATTTTGGTAAATGATTTCCAATGCATCGATTATAACTCCTGCCATTTCCTTCAGTACCCTGGGATGCATCCCATCAGGACCGTGGGATTTGTCTGCTTTCAGTCCCATGAGTTAGACAACTCCCACCAGTGATTTTTTTTTTCCCTTTACTATTCTTAATCTCTACCCAGATGGGCTCAACATTCTGTTCCTTAGATCTCATATCGTCTCTAACTATTTCCTTGATCTCATCCTCGATTAAGAGTGCCACCCCACTCCCTTTACCATCCTGTCAATCCTTTCGTACCTCCTGATATCCTTGAAAATTTAATTCCCAAACACGTCCATCTTACACCCATGTTTCTGTGATGGCCACTAAATCATATGCCTGGGTACTGATTTGCGCCTCAAATTCACTAACCTTGTTTCTAATACTACGGCCATTCAGATGAAGTGCCCTTATGCTCATTGTCCTCATAGAATCTAGCGACCTCTGCATCCTTTGCAAGGTAGGCTGCATCTGAGGAAGGAGAAATAGAGATCATACTTCAAGTTAAAAACCTTTTGTCGTCAATTATTACAGAATGCTGAAGGTGATTCTTCATGTGGTCATGTTGGAGAAAATGGAATTAGTTTCATGGCTGATGAAAAGGCAGAATCTAGCTCTTACGAAGGTAATCGAGTCTAGCCGTGCCAAGCTTTGTGAGGTGAGCCTTTCTGGGACCCTTCCATTATACCACATTGAGGAGAGATGTAATTATCTTAATGGAAGCTCCAGGAAGGAACCAAATTGGTTATTTTGTCTCTCTCATATTCTTTTAACCCTTGCCAAAATGATTTCATATCTATATAGCAGTTTTTCCTTCCTGTACTGGACTGAGAAGGCACCAGTTGTACATCATGTATGAAATTCTTCAAACATCCGTGTTAAGCCATAAAAAAAAATTGCGTAGATTTAAAAAAATTGATGAGGTTAAAATCGAAGAAACTGGGAATATTACTGACGAGTCCATTCAATCAGACCTCAGATGCAACGACGTTTAAGACGCACATGCTCCAAACTTCGGCAATCATAATAGCTGTTCAATTGATAGTACAAATGACAAAGAAAACGATTCGTTTATTCTTCAATCCGTCAATAATATCAGGAACCTTGATGAATCACTGCAGATTTGAATTTAAACTTCAGTATGTTGGAGAGTCCGGCAATAGTATCTATTGGTATGGAATGTTTAAATTAAATCAAGAGACACTTTGAACGATAACCAAAAATATAAATGGCTTGCGCAAATGTTGCGATAAGGACCACATAAATAAGCTGGAAACAAACCCCATTGGAAAAAGCTGCGGCAGCATCGCAGGGCTCCGAGTGAGTGAGTGAGTGGGCGGGCGAGCCTTCCGCAGCCTCATCTCCCTTTCTGGGGAAAGTAGTGCGCCTGGCCGGCGCGGTGCTACACGACGAGTCCGGCAAAGAGGCGCAGGCTGGCTGACGCCGGGCTCGTCGCTCGTTGAGGAGTGAGCCGCGGATGGAGTGGCGGGGGCGCAGGGCAGAGAGCCCCGGCGGCCCAGGTAACGCGACACGTTTCTCAGAGAGAAAAAAAAATCGGACCGCGGGAGTTGGGTTCTCCTTTGCCCCCCCCCCCCCCCTTGGGGCTTCCTTTGAAATGAAGAAAGTTCACGCGCTCTTCGCTTTCTTTCCCCAAAGTACTTTTCGATCAACATGGCGTCACCCGGGGTAGGGGGAGGAGGAGGAGTGGCGGGGGGGAAAGTAGGCAGATGCTGAGGGAGCGGATCCCCGCGGGGAGAGTTGCTCTCGGTTCCACACTCCCCGCTGCGAAACCTGGTCCAACGGCTTGGTGCTTCTGTGAAAGTTTTCTTTCAACTTCAACGAGGTGATGGCTTATTCTTGGAAAGAAACTGGGGTAACAACCAGCCCTGACTCCAAAGTTATTTTCCCCGCATTCCCGACCTCTCTGCATGCATCAAATACCGTTTGGTGGCTTGAAGAGTCCGGTCTTTTCAAATGCTGTCAGTGCTTGTACTTGACGGGGGTCAGTTTGCTTTTGCCTCTGTTCACATCCCGCTTTCTTTGGATTCAATGGTCGTCCTGGTGCCGTTTCCTTTTCACGGGTCAGCCGGTGAAACGCGGAGAGAGAGGGTCAAGGATGCGCCACGTTTATTCTTTCTCTGCAGTGATCCCTCCATGGGAAATTCTTCAATGCATAAATCTTCCCTCATCCCTTTTAAAATGATGGAAGATCGCCTTTCTTTTACATTCCAACCAAAGTATTTTTATTTTAGTTTGTATCCCTGACTACAGTTCACCAAGAGGTTTCCATAACTTGGATTTAGTTTTGCCAATGTGTAAATTAACATTTAGGGTACAATTTAAAAAAAAAATTGTATTGAAGTGATTTTTTTTGTTGTTGTTGCATGTGCCGGTGTATTATCAGCCACACATCCTTTTTGGCACTTTGACAGGAATCAGTTCAAGGCAGAGATTTAGTGACCAAAAAGACAGGAAATTTGTCTTTGTTTTTCTCTCGACCTCTCCTCTCTCTCAGTACTTTTCACCAGCATTTGTTATTCTTGCCCTCTGAGTTTGAAGTTCAACTGTTTATTTTGAAGTATCTTTTTGAATCTGACTTCTATGTTCATGTATTTGCCTTCGAATCTCACTTGGGATGTCTGTTTCCCCAGCACTTGACTGATCAATTTAAAGCTGTGTATTGGCATACGTTGAGGCCGATTATTTGTAAATGAATCATTTCGAACATGCCGTGTCAGGCTGGCAACCTGGTATAACAACATTTTACTTGTATTTTATATTTTTTTTAAAATTGACCTTTAGTCCATTTTTTGAGGGACTTCTCTGGATAATAAATGATTTTTGGCATTTGTGGAGATTTCCATGGAAAATTTTGAGCCTTATAATAATGAATTGTGTACTCCTATATTCTCCTCTCCTTCCTGATCTAGTAGTGTTTCATGTTCTTGGGAAGTAACATGATCTGGGTTTGCATAGGCTTCTGTAGACAGACAAATTACTTGTTGAATGGGTAGATAAATACAGTAGGTCAAATATTTCTTCAATCCTTACTCCGACGTGGGCTTACCTGGCTTGAAAGCTTATTTCAGACAGGCTGATATAATTCTCAAAAGAATTCACATAACTAGATTTTGAACAGAAAATATGACATGGTTGTGATAAAACATCTTTAGTGCTTTACTAGAATGGGGAGTAATTACTTGTTATTTAATAAAATTATGATTGAATTTGGTACTGTGGTCCTTGAAGGTGTATTCTTATTAGTACTTAGTTGAATGCTAGCAGATGCACTTTTGTTAGGTTTAATAGACATTAGTGTTGGAGGAAATTTTGGTCAAATTCTGATTTGTGTTATGAATTTAAAACAAATTGGTTCTCAAATAATATTTTTAGGCAGAAGCATCTTTGGTTTTCCAAATATTAGATTTGAAATTCATTCAGAAAATTAATGCTAATAATACTGTTTCCTATAAGAGGATTTAATCACATTATTTTGCTGTAATTAAAACCATAAATAGATTTCAATAGGTGGGGAATTATTTTATTGAAATGCATTCTGACCAATCTTGTTTGTGATCTGCTGTTTTTATTTTCCCTCTGTTTGTTAATGCCGTTAGTTGGAGGTCAGCTACCTCCCTTCAGAGTGGAAAGGATGATGGGAAAATAAAAAGTGATTAAATTGTGTATTAATGAATTTAGCAAAATGAATAAAAAAAATGATTTTGCATAATTAAAAATGACATGAGGCAAATGTAATGAAAGGTTTGATTTTTTTTAAGACATTCTTGTATCAGTTGGAAATGAGATTGTGGGAGCAACAGCTGTTACTCAAATAAGAAGTTTATGTATCCTGCCTTTCAGGGTATGAAGGCACATTTTTGCCGCTGCAATATTTAAAAAAATGTTTTGCAGAAAAAGGCAAATTATTTTACAGTAAGTGAGTGTTCTTAATTAGCAGATCAGGTAATCAGTTCTTAGTGATGTTTGTTAAGGTTTAAATGTTAGGGAGGTTTTTTTTCCATTTTTCCTTGGAACTGTCTTACTACCTCCCTGAGATATCAATTTGGATTTGTGCTGAGGTCAGCAAAGTGGGACTCTAATAGTCCTCTGAGCCAGAAAGTCATCAAGTGATTCAATACATCAGGGCATAAGACATCAAGTGTTAATTTGTTCATTTATTTTAAGTAAGAAAGTGGGCAGTATGGACTGGTAGGGCAAAATTGGCTTGTTTCTGTGCTGTATGTATAGTATATCTATATATAAAAAGGTAGGTGACACGGTTAGTGCAATGTTATTACAGTGCCAGTGACCCAGGTTTGAATCTGGCGCTGTCTGTTAGGAATTTCTGTTCTCCTTGTGTCTGCATGCGTTTCCTCCTGATGCTCCAACTTTCAAAAATGTGTGAGGTTTATAGGTTAACTGGTGCATTTGGGTGGCATAGGCTTGTGGGCTGAAAAGCAAAAGGGCCTGTTAGCATGCTGTATGTTTAAATGTAAAATTTAAAGGGTAACTTTCCCTCTGTACTGTATTGTAAGATCAACTAAGATAAAAAATATTCCCCCAGAAGGGTACATGAACTCTCAGCCTCTAATTTGATGTAAAAAAAATCTATGAATTGAACACATAGATGGGCCTTTTTCATTTCTTTCCACTTATACTGAAAAGCTAAGCTATATACTGATTTTAGTGGAACCAGTAATTATCAAAGCTTACCAAATATGACAAAAGTTACAGTATACCTTTCTTATTGCAATATCAAATCTCTAGAGTTTATAAAACACATTTCACTTTGGTTTCACATTAGACAGCTTTAGAGGTCTCTGATCTCTAAGGTGCAAGGCAGTGCACCTTCGTAAAGGAGACAATTTAGTTTTTAAAAAAATCTTCCAATTCGTCTTTTAGCTGGAAAAATGTCTATATATAACCATAGTTATACGACATTTTTAACCTACATTTTATTCAAGAACTAAATCCAGAGCAACTTGTATTAATTTGAAGGAAAGATTTCAAATTTTGTCTTTCTGGTCATACATCCTCTGCCTTCTGTAAGACAGTCGATGGCAACTTTTGAGGAAAATCAACTAGCTGCCATTTGTTACGCTCAGTTGATCTTTATTAAAGTGTATGTGGCTGCATCTAGGATATGTTAAGCCATACGAAACACAATCCGCTGGAGGAATTGAGCAGGTCAATCAGCATTAGTGGGAGAAAAAGAATGGTCAGCGTTTCTAGCTGAAACAGTTTATCGAGACTGGATATACAGTTCCTCTAGGAGATTGTGTTTGGCTTCAGATTCCTGCATTAGCAGTCTCCTGTTTGTCTATGTTAAGCTTTGATTCTCCAAATTTGAATAGATTGATTGCATACATTAGCAACAGAACATGTAGAGCTGTGTGTACCATTTATATTAAAAAAAACTGAATTATTATGTACCCTTGTATAGATGTAATTCTTTAGTGTTATTCAAGATTTTATATCCTGTTCATGTGTGCACCTCACGATAACTTCCTTTGTAAAGGAGATTGATGTCTGCCATTTTGAGTGAAAACTTAACTCTGATATGGTGCTGTTATTTAGTTGTCTGTATATGTAGTTATATTTTCAGAAAAATGTGTGCCTTTCATATTTCTATATGTTTAGTAGATAAAATTGCAAACTTGAACCCTTGTTATGGGAAGATCAGTAAGCTGGGTAAAATATTTCCTTCAAATTAATATAAGTTGCTCTGGATTTAGTTCTTGAATAAAAAGTAGGTTAAAACTGTCGTATAACTATGGTTATATATGGTCATTTTTCCAGCTAAAAAATGAATTGGAAGATTTTTTTAAAACTAAACTGTCTCCTTTATGAAGGTGCACTGCCTTGCTTTGATCAGAGACCTCTAAAGCTGTCTGATGTGAAACCAGAGTGAAATGTGTTTTATAAACTCTAGAGATTTGATATTGTAATAAGAAAGGTATACTGTAACTTTTGTCATATTTGGTAAGCTTTGACAATTACTGGTACCACTAAAATCAGTATATAGCTTAGCTTTTCTATAAGTGGAAAGAAATGAAAAAGGCCCATCTATGTGTTCAATTCATAGATTTTGATTACATCAAGTTAGAGGCTGAGAGTTCATGTACCCTTCTGGGGGTATATTTTTTATCTTAGTTGATCTTCCAATACAGTACAGTGGGAAAGTTACCCTTTTAAAGATGCTCCTTTTTTGATGAGACCTGGGTTCCATTTCTTCCCTTGCCTCGATGCAAAATAAAACCTGCTACAGTAGTTAACTTTTTTCTGGTGACCAAGAAATCAATGTTTTTGTGAAATCTAGTATTATTAAAATTACAACATTTTTCAATTGTAATGTATTGCTGTTTTAATAAAATTGAGGTCTTTACCTGCCCGATCAAGTTTAAAAAATGTTGTGATATTAATGAAGGAACTTTTCAGAGAAGCATCAGAGAAAGAACAGGTAAACCCTGCGTTATGGTGATTTGCAATTTGCATCATATTTTGTGACATGAAGGCATGCCATCTGCACATGCGTCAAGAAATGGGAGTTTGTAAAGAAAAATAGACAAGCACATTTCATGACTGAATTTTAATTTTATCTTTTTTCATTTTGGTAGTGATTTCTAAATTACAAGGACAAAATTATTCAATCTGCTGTGATGTGGGGTTGCCTGAAGCTGATAATTTATAATTGACAGGAGCTGCCTAAAGGAAAAATTTAAGAGTGCAGCATAGATTGGGAGGATTGAAATGCAAAAGCTTTTGTTTATTCTGAACCTGAAAGCTTTAATGGACACACGAGCTACTCTTTATAAATAATGTACATTCCTTGTAATGTGCAATCCCAAGAGACTACAGAGAAAGCATCATTACCAGGCTCTTCAACCTTCTTTGAAATTCTCAATTGATTTACAGCTCAAAAATGGTGCAAAATGATACTCTAGTCTACATCAGGTCAGTCAGTGAAAGTCAAGATGTGAGCCCATTATCCCAGATGTAGTAATTAAACCATTTGATTGGACAGGAAATCAAAGTGTTTGGTGTGGCCTTAGTGTTCTGAGCAGTGGGTGGCCAATGGATTTAATTATGACTGAAATGTGTGTTTTTTTTTAAAAAGGGCCACTTTAAACCAGTTCAGTAATTTTTAAAAAAAAATTTGGTAATATAGCACAATAACAGACTCTTCCAGCCCATAACCCTGTGCTGCTCAAACACCAATTAACCTACCAACTCTACAATTTTTTTGTAAGCTGATAGGAAACAGGAGCACCCAGTGGAAACCCACAGTCATGAGGAGAATGTACAAGCTCCTTACAGACAGTGCCAGATTTGAACCTGGGGCTCAAGCACTGAAATAATGTTGCTGATACCATTTATATATAAAAAAAATGTTTCTGTGAAAAGTGAAATTTGGATCTGCAGACTGATAAAAGGTCAGGAAAGTTTTGTTTGAAACACTTGTAACTGCTGAATAATTTGCTGTCCAAGGGCTATCACTTTTATAGCCACAGTATTCTACTAGTATCCACCCCCACTATTAAATCGGTGTAAAATAAGGTCACAACCAGTACACTAATGCATCATTCACTGTGCTGCAGTATCTATTGTACGCAGGGTAGCAAATGTCTGGGAGTGAGTTACAGGGCTGTAATTCACGTGTTTTACTGATGCTGTAAAATGTGAGTGGTTGGTGAACATCAGCAGATCTGAAAGATTGAATTATTGACTGCCAGGATTCTTGGGGAGCTATGTGGCTGCAGCAACAGTGCAAAATGGAAAGTGCTGTTTTGCCTCAGTGTCATAATGTTTTCCAGTTCTGGATATATGCTTTCTAAAGCTGACATTTTGGGATAATTCTGTGGTGTAAATTCTACTTTCAGTTGTACTGTATGGTTTATTACATTTTTATTTATATTCCCATTTTAAAAACACTTTTTTGGATCATGTTTCATTAATATCCATTAGTCCTTCAGTTTTCATGAATGTCATAGATTAAATAGCATAGAAAATTTGAATTTTAGTAGCCATTGTGTGCTGGGTGTGAAGAGTAATATAAGATTGAAATTGGGCGGGTTTACTAATGACATACTTATTTTAAGTCCATCTTTCCTGTTTAAAAACATTTTCATATACTAGTTTTTGATTTGGCTCTTTTTTAAACTTTAAAGATTTTATCACAGGAATAAGAAAAATTACATTTAAAGAAAAGATATAAAATAAAATAATATAATTACAATACAACATTAATAACCTAACTTAATTCGCCCTAACCCCCCTACATATACAAGAACTAAAAAATCTATATATAAAAAAAACCACCCTTCCCCTCCCCAAATAAAGAGTGAAGAATTAGTAAAATTAATACTATTATGTATTAAAAAAACACACAAAGAAAAATAAAAATATAACAAATAAAAATAATTTAAAAAAAAGATTTATCAGATCTAAAATATCACATCTAGGAACATACTTAAATCAAACTTAATTGCATATACTTAACAAATGGAGTCCACTTCAACTTATAAAAAGACATCTTATCTTGAATCGAAAAAGATATCCTTTCCATAATTAAACAAGACTTCATCTCTAAATACCACCTATCCAAAGTTAGTATATTTCTATCTTTCCAAGTAGACGCTATACATTTCTTGGCCACTGCTAAAGCTAAATAAATAAAAGAAATCTGATAATCATTTAATCCTGAATCAATTAATGATTGCATATTCCCTAATAAAAATATATCAGGATCTAATAGAACACAAATATTATATAATCTATTAAATATAGATTGAATACCTTTCCAAAACTGTTGCAATCGGTCACAGGACCAGACAGTGTGTTTTTTTTAAAAAAAAAGTACTAGCTGTCTGGTCACAATGAAAACAACAGTCTGACTTACTAAGACCAAATTTTTTTAATTTTTCTGGTGTTAAATATAATTGATGTATAAAATTATAATTAATCATCGCTAATCTAGCATTAATCAATTTCCGAATACTGTTTTGACAAATTTCCATCCAAGCTTCTTCAGCTATTGTAGAACCTAAATCTTTTTCCCATTTCAACTTATCTTTATCCCAATCTTTCTTACTTTCATTTTCTCGTAAAATACAATACAAATCAGATATATACCCCTTTTCTGGTATTGAAAGTACATATTTCTCAAAGCTAGTTTCGGGCAATAAAATCATTTGCCGACCACATATCTGTTTTACAAATGATCTTAACTGATGGTACACAAATACAGAATTTCCACTAATACCAAATTTCCTTTGTAATTCCTCAAAAGAGCAAACATGTCCTTCAAAAAAACAATCAGATAAGTTTTTTTTATTCCTTTCCTTTCCCATTGTTTCAAAGTGATATTGGAGACCGTAAAAGGAACAAGTTGATTATTATATAATGGCAATCGCCCAGACCATTTATTTTTAAGCCCCATTTTATCAAGTTTACTCGTCCATAGATTCATTAAATGTTTCAATATTGGTACATCATAAGTTCGTAACAAATTTTTATTCCATCGAAACAAAAATTCATGTGGAGATTTTTCTAAAATAACTGCCAGTTCTAACTTTGCCCAACTGGGTGGATCCTCCATATTCATTAATGCGCTAAGAAATTTAAATTGAGCTGCCTCATAATATTGAAAATTAGGTAATCTCAAACCTCCAAATTGAAAGTCCCACATCAATTTTTTCATTGCTACCCTCGGAAATTTTCCCTTCCATAAAAATTCTCTAACTGCTTTATATAAATCCTTAAAAAAAAAACAAAACTTTTTTTTAGAAATAAGGAATTGATTGAAATAAACATTGCATCCGAGGAAAAATATTCATTTTTATAGTATTAATCCTCCCCAATAAACCTAAAGGTAAGTCCTTCCACCTAATTAAATCTAGTTTAATCTTTTTTATTAAAGGGAGGTAATTAATTGAATATAAAAATATAGAAACATAGAAGATAGGAGCAGGAGTAGGTCATTCGACCCTTCGAGCCTGCTCCGCCATTCAACGAGATCATGCCTGATCTTAAAAGTTCAGTACCCCATCCCCGCCTTCTCTCCGTAACCTTTAATACCCTTATACTGAAGAAATAGATCTAATTCCCTCTTAAATATATTTAATGAACCTGCCTCCACTGCCCTCTTTGGCAATGAATTCCACAGATTCACCACCCTCTGGGTATAGAAATTCCTCCTCGTCTCGGTCCTAAATGGTTTGCCTATTATCCTCAAACCATGCCCCCGGGTTCTGGATTTTCCCATCATTGGAAACATCCCACCTGCATCCATTCTGTCCAGTCCTGCCAGAATTTTATGTCTCTATGAGATCCCCTCTCAATCTTCTAAACTCCAGGGAGTACAATCCCAATTTGCGCAATCTTTCCTCATAAGTCATTCCTGCCATTCCAGGTATCAGCCTGGTGAATCGCCTCTGCACTCCCTCCATTGCAAGAACATCCTTCCTTGGATAAGGTGACCAAAACTGCACACAATACTCCAGGTGGGGTCTCACCAAGGCCCTGTACAGCTGCAGTAAGGTTTCCTTGTTCCTATACTCAAACCCTCTTGATATGAAGGCCAACATACCATTTGCCTTTTTAACCGCCTGCTGTACCTGCATGCTCGTCTTCAGAGACTGATGTACAAGTACCCCTAGGTCTCTCTGCACTTCCCCATCTCTTAATCTATTGCCATTCAAATAGTAATCCATCCTCCGGTTTGTATTACCAAAGTGGATAACCTCACATTTATCCACATTGTAGTGCATTTGCCATGTATCTGCCCAGTCCCTCAATTTATCCAAATCACACTGGAGCTTCCTGACCCCCTCTTCCGTGCACACAACCCCTCCTAGCTTAGTGTCATCTGCAAATTTGGAGATATTACATCCAATCCCCTCATCCAGATCATTAATGTAAATTGTGAACAGCTGGGGTCCCAGTACAGATCCCTGTGGTACCCCACTGGTCACTGCCTGCCACTCAGAAAACGAGCCATTTATCCCAACTCTCTGTCTTCTACCTGCCAGCCAGTTCTCAATCCACATCAATACTTTGCCCCCAATCCCATGAGCCTTGATTTTGGAAGCCAGTCGTTTATGCGGGACCTTATCGAAGGCCTTTTGGAAGTTCAGGTACACCACATCCACTGGCTCTTCCCCCATCTATTTTACCTGTCACCATCTCAAAGAATTCCAATAGATTTGTCAAGCACAATTTACCTTTTGTAAATCCATGTTGACTCCATCCGATCCCTTCTCTGCTAGTCCTATGCTCCGCTATTACATCCTTAATAATGGATTCCATCACTTTGCCCACTACTGATGTAAGGCTCACTGGCCGATAATTCCCCGCTTTTTCTCTACCCCCCCCCCCCCTTTTTAAATAGTGGGGTAACATTAGCTACCCTCCAATCCATGGGTACTGATCCTGAGTCTATCGAGTTCTGGAAAATAATTCTTAAAGCATCTGTTATCTGAATGGCCACTTCCTTGAGTACCCTAGGATGTAGATTATCAGGCCCTTGGGATTTATCTGCCTTCAATCCCAGCAATTTCCCCAAGACCATGTCCTTAAAGATACTGATTTCTTTCAGTTCCTCTCTTGCATTAGTCTCTATGTTTCCCAACATCCTTGGGAGGTTATTTGTATCCTCTCTTGTAAAAACAGAACTAAAGTAAGAATTTAATTGGTCTGCCATTTCCTTGTTCCCCATTATATATTCCCCTGATTCCGACTGCAAAGGACCTACTCTGGATTTCACCAATCTTTTCCTCTTGACATATTTATAAAAAGCTTTTGCAGTCGGTTTTTATATTTGCCGCAAGCTTACTTTCGTAATTTATTTTTGCTCTCTTGATTAATTCCTTTGTCCTCCTTTGCTGGATCTTGAACTGTTCCCAGTCTTCGGTTGCGGTACTTTTTTTGGCCAATTGATATGCTCTCTCTTTGGACCAATGCTGTCTCTAATTTCCCTTGTTATCCACGGTTGAGTCACCTTTTTTGGTTTATTTTTATGCCAAACCGGTATAAACGATTTTTGCAATTTCTCCATTAGATCTGTGAATGCTTTCCATTGTCTATCCATAAACACCACCCAATCAATCTTACTCGACTCCCGTCTCATACCATCATAATTCCCTTTATTTAAATTCAGGACCTTCGTCTCAGTTTTAATTTCATCCCTCTCCATTTGATCATATTGTGATCGCTCCTACCCAAAGGCCCTCGCACAACAAGATTGCTGATTAGCCCCTTATCATTGCATAATACCCAATCTAAAATGGCCTGCTCCCGAGTTGGTTCCTCGACATATTGGTCTAGATAACCGTCCCGTAAACATTCAAGGAATTCCTCCTCCTCTGTATTTTTACCAATTTGACTAGTCCAATCTATATGCAAATTAAAGTCTCCCATGATGACAGCTGTTCCCTTATTGCACGCTTTTCTAATTTCTCTTTTAATGCGACTTGATATTCTGTATTGACATCAATTCCCAAATATTTAATTTGTTTTGTCCAATTCAATTTCGTAATATTTTTATAAATCGAATAATAACTTTACAAATTGACAAAATTTCACTTTTAGGCTAATTTACCTTGTAGCCAGATAATTGACCATAATTTTCTAAAGATTCTTGAATTGCTGGTAAAGAAATATCAGGGTCCACCAGGTATAATAAAACATCATCTGCAAAGAAATTAATCTTATATTCCTCATTCAAAACTCTCATACCCTTAACATTTTCATTTTGACATATTAACTGTGCCAAAGGTTCAATAACTATAGCAAATAAAGCAGGTGACAATGGACATCCTTGTCTAGTAGACCTTGTTAAATCAAAAGATTCTGAAATCTGTCCATTAGTAGCAACTCTAGCCTTCGGACTTTTGTATAAAGCCTTTATCAATCCAATAAACGAAGAACCAAAACAAAATTTCTCAAGTACTTTAAATAAAAACTTCCATTCCACTCTATCAAAAGCCTTTTCTGCATCTAATGAGACCACTATTGTTTAATTCATTTGAGATTTAAATTTATTTATCAAAGTAATTAGTCGCAAAATATTATCAGACGCATCTGTTTTTTATAAATCCTGTTTGATCTTTATGTATTATTTTAGGTAAATATTGAGCCAATTTATTAGCCATAACTTTAGCTACAATTTTATAATCTACGTTTAACAACGATATTGGTCGATAAGAAGAAACCTGTAAAGGATCTTTATCTTTTTTTGGTATAACCGTAATTATTGCATTAGAACAAGATTCAGGTAATTGAAAAGTTTTATAAATTTGCTTTATTACATTCTTATAAATAGAAGATATATCAACATAAGTTTTATAAAATTCTATAGAGAACCCGTCTTCACCGGGTGCCTTTCCATTTGGCATATCTTATAGCCATTTCAATTTCATTCTCTGTAAAAGATTTATCCAACTCTTGTCTATCTTCTTGATTCAACTGTGGCAAATTAATATTTTTCAAAAAAGAATCTATTGCATCTTCACTTACATTTAGCAGGATTTTGACTTATTGGTAACTAAAGAAAAAGATGTAGATACAAAATATAGCAATGTAAACAAACTGTGACACAGGAAAAAGTATCCAGTAATAAATAATGTGAAAAGTAAGTTCTTAAATGATCCTGAGTTTGTTGTTTAGGGGTTTAAAGGTGAGGGGTAGCAACTGTTTCTGAACCTGGTAAAAACAAGTGTTGTGGCACCTATACCACTTTCCTGATGGCAACAGCAAGAACAGCATGTCGTAGGTGGTGAGGACCCTTGATGATTACAGCTGCTCTCCAACGGTAGTGTTCCATATAGATTTTCTCCCTGGTGGAGAATTTTGCCAGTAATGTCCTGGGCTGTGTCCATTAGCTTTTGCTGGTCTTTCCTCTTTCCCCTCAGGTATTGGCACATAGGTGCAAGATCCTTGGTCTTGCAGGGAGACTGAGCTAATATATATTAATGTGGGATTAAGTTCTAGATTCCACTGTCAATTTCACTGCGATTTAAATATTTTTGCAAATTTGAAAGCTTTAGGATTGAAATTAAAAAAAATATCATGGATAAAGTTTGGTAAATGTCTTTCTAAAAACTAAATTTTGGCATTCCAAACCATACGGATCAGCAAAGCTTCAAAAATTTTACATTTCACACAGTGAATCAATGTCTGCATAAAAACGTGATAGAATACACATGTCTAAACTTAAACTATGTACCACTTTAAATTGTAAAAGACAATGCCTTGCACAAAATGAAGAATCATTAATCAAGCTAGGAGTACCAGTCCTCGTCTGAAAAGGTTATATTCAAATCTCGTTCCATATCATTATTAATCCACCTTGAAAAAACATTCAAGTAAAAATGAATCAAGAATATTAGTGTCCAAAACTTGAAGAAAATCAGAAATCTTAGATTGAACAAAATGTCTAATTTGTAAATATCTAAAAAAAATCAAAATAGACCCTTGCCCTTTAGTTGCACTCTTCGGTTTTTTGCATAAACCAGATATAGCTCTGTCTGCAACAGGGAAAAGTTTCAGCTTTTACTACCCTGATGGCCAGACGAGCAATTTTATTGAAATGGAAGGATGATTTTTCATCTACCCATGCACAGTGATTACATGATGTGATTTCTGTGCTGTAACCATTTACAGCACAGAAATAGGCCAGTTTGGCCCTATTAGTCCATGCCGAACATAGTCTACCTAGTCCCACTGACCTGCATTTGGCCCATAACCCTTCACACCTCTCCTGTTCATATACCTATCCAACCTTCCCTTGAATATTAACATTGATCTTGCTTCTCCCACCACCCTCTGCATGAAGAAATTCCACCTTGTGTTTCCCTTAAACTTTTCCCCTTTTACTCTCAATTCATGCCCTCTTGTTTGAATCTCCCCCACTCTCAGTAGAAAAAGCCTGTCCACATTGGCTCTATCTGTCCCCCTTCTAAATTTGAATACTTCTATCAAATCACCCCTCAACCTTCTATGCTGCAGGGAATAAAGTCCCAGCCTGCTCAGCCTTTCCCTGTAACTCAAATCCGGCAACATTCTCGTAAACATCCTCTGCACTCTCACTATACTGTTTATATCCTTCCTGTAATTTGGTGACTAAAATTGCTCACAACATTCCAAATTTGGCCTCACCAATGCCTTATACAATTTCAACATAACATCCCAACTCCTGTATTCTATACTTTGATTTATGAAAACCAACATACTAAATGCCTTCTTCACCACCCTATCCACATGTGATTCAACTTTCAGAGAATTATGTGCCATGACCCCTAAATCCCTTTGTTCCACTGCACTCCTCAATTGTCTACTATTTAACGTGTATGTCCTATTTTGATTAGTCCTGCCAAAATTAGCATCTCACATTTATCAGTATTAAACTTCATCTGCCATCTTTCAGCCCATTCTTCTAACAGTCCTATAATAACCCTGTAAGATTTGATAATCTTCCTCACTGTCCACAACACTGTTAAACTGGTAATCTTTGTATCATCTGCAAATTTACTAATCCAATTTGCCACCCTTATCATCTAGATCGTTTTTTTTTAATTTTTACATACATATATATATTATAAATAAAAGTAGTGGACCCAGTACCAATCCCTGAGGCATTCCACTCGTCATCTTCCTCCAATTTGACAAACAATTTTCCACCACTACTCTCTGGCATCTCCCATCCAACCATTACTGAATCCATTTCACTACTTCATCATTAATACCTAATGCTTCCACCTTCCTTACTAACCTCTTAAGGGGAACCTTATCAAAAGCCTTACTAAAGTCCAAATGGACAACATCCATTGCCTTTGCCATATCAACCTTTTTAGTAACCTCCTCAAAAAAAAACAAGATTTGTTAGACATGATCTACCATGTACAAAACCATGCTGACTACTCCGAATCAATCCCTGTCTTTCCAAATAGCTGCATACACCATCTCTAAGAACACTCTCCAATTAAGCTTGGAGAAAATTAGATATTGTAACAAAATCTGAGAAGGAATTAGATATTCTACAAAGCCTATAGCACAGAAGTTATAGCTGCATGCAGGTTAGCTCAGAAAGAACACGCTGTTCCCAGAAAGAATGACACAAACCCAGTTGAGTGGAGTTAACACTGAGCTTTATTGGGCTCATAGCCCTGCTTTTATTCTCAAACTGAGGGGTGTGGTCAAAACCCTTTCAGCACTGATTGGTGTGTTTGTGATCTGCTTTCCTGGTAGGCCAGTTAAGCTCTTTTGGTTGTGGCCTACTGGCGGGCAGCGCTGCAGGCCTCGTGCGGCCTGCTGGATCGTTGTGAGGCCCCATGGGGGAGCTATGGAGGGCCGCCACCATATATTAAAGATGGAAAATTTCAATTTGTAAAGATGTGGAGCCCATTCTTGAAATATTATTGATTGGTAGAATTAAGAACTCTTCAGAGTCTGGGAGTTCCCCTTCCAATATCTGGAAGTCATTATCTGATTCCAAGCTTCCTTTTGTATAACTAATAGTAATCTTGATTTGGGGTGGGGGTTAGGTTAGTTTTAGTTTTAAAGATTTTCTTCCCTTTTTTCTTTATTTTTTTTACCCAAATAATTTGGTAAATGGGTTTAATTATGTACATGAGGAATACGTTAATTGCTTTGCTATTTATATGAATAGGCAACTGGCTAACACTTATATTATTTTTGACTTTGTTTACATGTATATGTGATGACTAGTTCTATATCTCATTGAATTATGTATGCAAGTTTGTACATTAAACTCAATAAAAATATTTTAAAAAGGATTGAGATGTTGAGAAGTCTGGAGCCAATGTTACAGTGTGTAAATTGGAGAACATCTTTTTGATTATTGAAACTTCAGTGTGAGGAAGGAGTTCTTTGAGAGGACAAAGAATGGAAATGAACACTTGGTGTCAGATAAACTGCAAATAAGCAGGCTTTGAGAGGGAAAGATTATAGTATCAGATAGAAAATAAAGAGCAAACGAGCTCCTTGGGCTGCCAGCGGAATAACATCTTAAAAAGCTGGCTTTGATGTTGGATTGATTGAGTTTACACTGATGATTGGATTTTTGTCTTCGGACAACGCAATGTTCCTACCTTTGAGGTAAAGGGGTTATTTTAAAAGAATAGAGCCAGTGGATCTTGATGTTATCTGGTAGGAATGAGAATGGATGGCAGCCCTTTGCCTGACAAAAGTATTTGAAGTGAAGATGGGAGAATATCAGCTAAGATCTAAAACTTTTCTGGAAGTACAGGGAATACGATTGATTGGATTACTATAGAAAAATTGAAGGTCTGAATGACCACCACGTGCTTCTTTGATTCTGATTCTTTAACGGTGCTAACTTTAGCCACAAATGAGATGTTGGGCAATTCTGCTATCAATCAAACATGGTGACCAAGTTGCTTGGAATTGATATATGCAGATGATGTGTATATCTAATCCCTCAGGGATATTTTTGCAATTTGTTTGCTCTACTCTTTTCAGCCTAGTTTCCTGAGTAAATGCAATGCATTGGACAAAGAGATTGTCAGCAAGTACTGTTTGATGATTCTAAACAAGATTAAGGTGAAAGCAAAAATGTGAGTACTTTAGTAAAAGATTTATTTTGTGCATAATTAACATGCTTTCCAGAGTCACTGTGTAACAGACTGCAAATGAGACCACTCTTTCTTGGCAAAAAAAAAAGGTAGTCTGGATTTTGTATGTGTACTAAAAGCTCTTTTAGAAGCTGTGAAAGAGAATTGTTGGGAAATAAAAGAAAAGCATAAGAGGGTTATTTCTCACAAAATAGCACAGACTTTGAAATTTTTTTCGCTTTTTAGTACAAGACCCTAAAAGCATCTCAGTAATATTGGAAAAACTGGGGGTAAAAGAGCTTGAAGTGATTTCTACCACAGAAAAAGTTCTAGCCAAACATGTGGAACAAAAGACTGACGAGTAAGCCCCAGAAAGTGAGGGTGCTGCAGTCCATTATTTAAGAGGAAGAAGAAGGACACTTGGAATATCATAATACAGTCAAGAAGTATCTGTATGTTCTATTATGTTTTATTTGGTTATCACAGGCTTTGCCAGCTTTTATTGAGATATCCTGAAAATGTGGCAGTGAGCACATTAGGTTGGGGTTTCCAGGATTTAGTCGTTCTGCTGTTTTCAGAGGCCTTCCTTTCTTGTCCTCTTTGGCTCTTTGGTAAAAGTCACCAGTTTAATACGTGTGGCCAGAATAGCAAAGAGAAGTAATAAGTCTATTTTGTAGATAGACATATTGCAGTCACTGCACTGGAGGTGGATGGTTAGTGGGATGCCATTCAAGTAAGATGCTTTGTACCAGGTGAAGGTAGAACTATATAGCACAGCAACAGGCTCTTCAGCCTATGTCATGTTGAGTATGATGCCCAAATCCAAGGCTCTGCTGCATGTATATGAATATGCAAGGAATAGGGGGATATGCATCATATATATTTAGATACCTGTTAAATACTATTATTATATCTGTTTCAATCACAATTCCTGCCAGCTGGTTCTAGGAGTGTCACTGTAAAAACTCTTGCCACTGCACATCTTCTTTTAAAATTTACCCCTATCCCACTACACATCAGTGCTTTTCAGAGACTTCCATTAATTGTCATGTTCCCCATGCATTTGTCCTCTCCAAGTGCAAAAAAAATCACCCTTGTCCAGATTAAACTTCACCTGCCATTTCTCTGCCCATATCTGTAACTGATGTATGCCATGTTGTATTCCTTCATGGGTTTCTACACTGCTCTCAGCTCCACCAATCTTAGTGTCTCTGCAAATTTACTAACCCATCTATCTACTTTTTCATCCATTGAAACTTGTGCATTACTAATGGTCATGCATCTCCAGTCTGAACAACAGCCTTCCAACACTACTTCTGTCTTCTATGGGCCAGTCAATTCTAAATCCAAACCATTAATTTATTGTAGGTTTTGTGCATCTTTACGTGCTGGCTCAGCCTACGATGAGTGACCTTGTCAAATGGTCTACTCAAGTCCATGTAGACAATATCAACCACCTTTTGTTACCTCAAAAAAAAAATTCAATTAAATTGTTGGGTCATTACCTGTCCTGCACAAAGTCATGCTGACTGTCCCTAATCTGACCATGGTTTCCAAACATGTATAAATCCTACATCCAAAAATGTTTCAGTATTTTACATACCACTAATGTGAGGCTCGCTGGATTATCATTTCCCTTGTACAAAAAGTAAACATTGATGACTCCAGTCCTCTGGCAGTTCACCTGTTCCTAGTGAGGATACAAAGATCTTTCTCAAGGTCACAGCTATCTCCTCACTTGTCTCTTTCTATAACGTGGGATATGCAGTGCCCTCTGTAATGTTTGGGACACACTCTTTTTCCATTATTTGCCCCTATACACCACAGTTTTAAATATGTAATCAAACAACTCACGTGTAATTAAAGAGCACACTCCAGATTTTATCCAAAGTTATTTGTGTACATTTTGGTTTGACCATGTAGAAATTACTGCACACATGTATATATTTCCCCTATTTCAGGGCATCATAATGTTTGGCTCATTTGGCTTCACAGATGTTTGTGACTACTCAGGATGTTTAATTGCTTAATTGGTGCAGGTATAAGAGAGCTTGGCTTGTCTCAAATCCTTGGACCACCTTTGGAGTCTGCATTTGGCATTTTTCAACACGAGGACCAGAGTTGTGCCAGTGAAAAATCAAAGAAACCATTGAGGCTGAAAAACAAGAAACTCTGACTGAACCTTAGGATTATCAAAATCAACTACTTAAGAAAGACTGTATAGGTTAGTTCAATAATCGCAAAGGGACTGGTAGGCCAAGGAAGACCTAAATTGCTGATGACGCGAATTTCCATCCTATAATGAAGAAAAATCTCCAAATGGATGTCTGACCAATCTGAAATACTCTTCAGGAGGCAGGCGTGAATGTGTCAAAGACAACTGTCTGCAGTAGACTTCATGATCAGAAATACAGAGGCTAATCATTAGTTATCACAGAAACATGATAGCCAGATTTAAGTTGCCAAGAAGTATTTAAGAGCCTGTAGGACATTGGAGCCACTATTGTTCAGGTAAGTAGAATGAATTTTATCATGTACAACTGTAGGATACCCAGAATCGGACCTCATGGTGAGGATATTTGGTTGGTCAGCTTGCTTCTAGTGATCTCATAATGTTGGTGCTGAACCTGACGATGGAAATTCCATTGACATTTAAGTGAGATTTTATCTTGTTTGAGATGGTAATTGCTGGCATTTTCCTGAAGGCATGTAGGCTTGTGCTTGAACGATTAATGAAATTAAACATTAGGCATTCATCAGCTAGCATTCTACTTTGTACTTTATGATGGACAGAAGGTCATTGTAAAATAATTGAAGATTGGACCCAGGACCTTCTTTTGGAACCTTTCAGTAACATCCTCAGGCTGAAGTAGTTTTAACTTCAACCACTGCAAATGCTTTTTTTGACAAGGGGTGACTCTATTTGTGAGGTGCAAACCACCCTGGACTTTACTTTCGCATGGTGCAACCCCTGGACATTATATTCAATTTTTTTTTTCTTTTTGATACCCAATGAATTGTACTGATGTAAACTTTGTCATATGCTACTTTAATGTTAGGGGTGGTTCATTGTTTGGTAATTAGCCAGATTGGATGCTTTGCCTTTTGTAAATGGAACATTTTTTCCAGATTTTCATTTGTCATCTACCTGTCAACTTGTTTGGCTAGAAGCGCAACTTTTTCTGGAGAATATATTTAAGTGTGACAGCTTGGGCTATCATCAGATTCTCTATCCTTACCCATGCCTAGAGTTGTCATCAATTTCTTGACATCTTGCGAAGCAATTCAAATCGGCTGAAAACTGTCTTCTGAGATGGTGAGCAACTTGATTGAAAATGTATCCTCTATTTTGCCATATTTATAACACTGGAAGCCATTTGGTCTTAAAGCATTCTCATTCTCAAATCATCTAATTTCTTCAATTATTTCCTTGTGTCTAACCTCTAATGCCTGTTTGCAGTCTGTTGTCTTGGCTCAGACCTCTCATCAGCCTCTTAAAGTAGTGGCAATTTAAAATTACCAATTAATCTTCAACTTCAACCTATTTTGAAATGTGGTAGGTCACTGGAGAGCTAAAGAAAATTATGCAATACCAGAGAGAGCTTGCTAACTCCCAGGTGTCAGGATTGAGCTCTAGTTCCCAGGACACTGATTTGTATGCATTGACACTGTGCTACCTGCTACCCTCTTCTCTTTAACGTTAATGGCTGAATAAGATGTTGTGAAAGGGAAATTGACCGCTTTATTAGAGTTCTTTAAGGGTGTTATGCACTTGGTGAGTAAAAAAAGAACCGGGAGATAATGTTTGGAATCATCTACCAGATGCCATATTAAAGTTTAGGCAGTTGGGTGTAATGTATTATGGATGAAAGATAAATTACTGGTAATTAACAGAAAATAGAATCAGAATAAGTAGGATATTTTCAAGTTGACAAGTTGGTACTGGAGAGGTGCCACAGGGATCAGTATTCGTGCATCAGCTGTTTGTTGTTCATCTTTGAGATGGATAAAGGGAGTGACTACTATTATCTCATATTATAAAGGTAGTTCAGAGAGCAAATTATCAGAAAGATAAGAATCTGAAAAGGGAAATGTGTAGCAGCTCACTGGAAGCTTAATCGAAGTGGCTCAGGGGAGGGGGTGTTCAAAGTGATGTCATGTGATAACATAATTGGGAATGTGTGGGGTTTTCAAAAGCTGCATGTGACTGTTTAAGTAAATGACAATGAAACGAGAAGTATTTAAAAAAAGACTCAAAGCAATGTATAGAGATTAATTGTAAAGATAATAATGTAAATATAAAGTTGAAGTTTGAAAAAGATAAGTGGAGGAAAAGATAAGAAAAAAAAGCTTTGTTACATTTTTGAAAACTGTATAGTTTCACTGAGGGAGAAGAAAAGAACTACTACCGCAAAATCTCACTGAGGGAGAAGAAAAGAACTACTACCGCAAAATCTGTTGACGCTTGCAGTATTACCGCAACCCAAATAGATAAGGGAATGGTGGTTGTCGGGGA